>NC_035446.2:42033718-42387185 GCF_002127325.2 Helianthus annuus | reverse complement strand
GTCACAGACTCATCTGCTGAATAAAATTTCTCATTTTCCTCATCAGTTTTATCATCACAATCTTTGACTTTGACTTTGTCAACGTTTGTAGCCTTTTCACTCATCGGAACTGAATTGATCGGTTTTGGACAAGGAATATTCAACTAATCAGATTTAGTCGCAAAACTGATCAATTTCTTCTCAAGTTTATCTATCTTGGTCCTGGAATTCTTAGCTTCTTCCTCAAGCTGAGATATTCTCTCAAGATGAGACTTGATGGAATTGTCATTCTCAACCTTCAAACTTTCAAGAACAGACTTTTCATTTATCAAAATTTTGATCTGTTCCTGAAATTTTGATTCATTGGCTTTTAGATTCTTGTTTTCAAGCTTTATCCAGAAATCCTCATCTTCTGACGATTTCTTTTTGCTTTCAAGCTCTTTCACTAACTCTTTGATTCTCTTTTGAGCGCTTTCACCTTCTTTTTCAAGTTCGACAATCTTCTGAAGATGGGAATTTATCATCTTTTGTTTTTCAATGTTGTTTTTACTAAACACATTTTTCCCATCTTCAAGAATTTTCACTTGCCCCTCAAATTCTTGATATTTCAAAGTCAAACTGTTAAAATCAATCAACAGTTTGTCATTTTCTGCTTTCAACTTTTCACAATCTTTTTCCAGAGAAAGAATCTGGTTTTCAGCAACGTGCTTCTCGTCTTTCAACTTTTTGACTTCAAATGCCAAACATTCTATGTCTCTCACAAGTTTGTCATTGTCAGTCTTAAAGTTATCGCATGTTGAGCACATTGTTTCATTCTTCACCGTTTCTTTAGCTTTTGAAGTTTCTTCTTCCTTTGCTATCAATGTACCTGCACAAAACAATTTAACGAAATCAAAAGGATTTCCATTATTATCAATATAACAACCTCGTTTGAAATCGTATTTCAGCACATGTTTTGCCCTGATACATTTAGTAACCCTTTTGTGCATCTCTTCAATCACATCTGAACTTAGATCTAGCACATTATATTCCAAAACCTTGATCAAATCTTTCTTTTTCTTTCTGGTTTCAAGTTCATGAGTTTGAAGTTTGCTGATGAATTGATTTAGAGGTAGTTTTGAAAAATTTGAGTTCTCCCTTAAATTCTTCAAACATTTACTCCATTCAATCGGTAATGCATCTGCAAACTTCTCCAATTTTTCAACATTTGACGGGTATATCTCATGATCTTTCATATAACTCAATAAAACACTATATCTGTCTTTAAGATCATCCAACGTTTCGTCTTTCAAACACACGAAATATTTGAACCTTTTTGCCCATCCATCTTTGCTCACTTTTCTATAACCCTCATCTAGAAATCCGTGATGCCAATCATTAAATCTTTCGAAATAATAGTTCTCCTGTTCATCAAACACCATTGCCATTTTTCGAAAAAAATCTAAATTGGGCAGTGAACAAGAACAACAGAGATTGGGCCTTTCTTTTAAAGCTTGTGATTGGGTCTTGAGTTATTAATGTGGGCGGTGCAAGAGAGTTTAATGGTTGGATAATTTGGGCGGTGGAATGGGCCGTTTTTGTGAGGCCAATGATTTTCAAACTTGATGACCGTTTTAGAAAAACCTATTTATCCTTTAAAAATTCTGATTGGGCCACAAATATTATAATGGGGCGGTGATGTAATTGAACGGCAAATGTAATTGGCCCTTAAGAATTAGTGGGGCGATGCACTCTTTTTTATATATTTTTTAAAATGGCAGTGCACTAATCTGTTTACTATCTTGATTTACTCAATGGGCGGTGCAAACATTAGTTTTAATGATCAGATGGACGGTGCAATAAAAGCGATCCAGAGAGTGTCTCAAAACGGTCCACCCTTTACACTTTTGAGCGGTTCAAGGATGTTCCTATGAGCGGTTCAGAGACGTCATTATGAGCGAGTCATGCAGAATTTTCGAGCGATTCCAGATGGTATTTCGAGCGGTTCCAGACGGTATTTCGAGCGATTCCAGATAATATTTCGAGCGGTTCCAGAAATGACGTCAGCAAACACGAACCGCTTTTAGAGCGAAAATTCAATTTTAATCACTTTTAAGCCGAATTAAGGTCTGAAAATTTCCAGGTTTTGTTAAATCATGATTCCGCACATATTGTGAGAATTTGGAGCAATTTTGACCGTAAAAAGTTGCGTTTTTCGAAAAAGAAAGGTGTAGAAGCAGAAAAAGTGATGGACACGAGCTGTATATGCGAGATCTCCTCCTCCTTGGCTCTGATACCAATTGTAGGATCGGATTTCGACCTAAACGAGTCGTTCGGAAGAGCTCAAATCCGTTTCAGCGGCGGAAACAAAGAAACGGACGTATACACAACTTGTATCACACTTTAATCCTCTTGTATATTGATATAACAGCGATTACAGTAAGAGGAAATACCGGCAGCACCTCGGTATCAGTTCTAAACTCCGTTACAAATGAAATGACAAAGAGACCTATATATACTAGCTTGGAATCGCTCCAAATGACAGTGACATAAAAGCGGTTCCACTATCATGCCGTAAAGTCGGTTCCACATGTATCCGAATAGGCGGTTCCATCATGCAAGCCTTAAATGCGATCCACCACATGTTGCCTTCCATCTTTTTGTCTTATATAAAAAACTTCTCATTGGACATTTGATAGGAAGCACCTCATTGGACCTTCATGTTGGTCCAATCAACATCAACTTGGCAACATGTTTTGTAATTTAGTGAATGCATATTTCTTGTGACTTTAGACATTAATCGGCCAACATCATTTTTGTGAAATCATGACATCACTTGTGATGTCACTTGGGTGATGTCACTCGTGATGTCATGGCTAACCGGATCCGCATCGCAACCAGAACTCGACATTAGACGTAGTCGACAGATGACTGCACCAACACTTATTTCATTTTTAGCATTAAGCAATTCGCGTTGATTGTCGGTATATTGATCCATTTTAAATTCTCGCAAAACTTTCAATCTGTTCGGGATACGTGATTAGTGTTTTAGAGACTTAAACGTTAACATGTGTTCCCACCTCAGTATATACTCCCGTATCCGGATCCCAGTATTCAGTCTTACATGTGAATATACCACGGGTAATATCTGTTGGGGTTAGATGCGAAACCGTGAGAGCTCAGGTCAGAACTTCCGTTCAGCAGAGAGATGACGGTTCGACTTTACGGTGGGTCCCCTTTAGAGGATCTTTTGCATTTCAATAGCAGCGACTATCAATTTTATTGTTTCATCAGCATGCTGAGGGTGAAGCTTATGTTTCAAAGCTTTTTGCGTAAAGTATTATCCGGGGACTAGGTCAGTATTTCCATACAGCAGAAGTCCCAGGATAATACCCCAGATATCACCGAGCATAAACACCTAGTATCTCAGAATACGGGACCTTTCAAACAGGATTTCAGGGGTTACCTATATATCCTGGAGGTGTTCCCCACGAAAACGCAAGTTAAATTTAGTTTATATTCCAAACTGATCTACTAATTCTGTAAGAACCTACCGGCACATCTTTAGCGAGACTGCTTAATTGCATTTATACATTACATATCTTTAGCGTACTGTGCCCATCTAGCTGATGTACTATCATTTCCCCTATACTACACAGCTCTTTTTGCATTTTTTTAATGTTTTTGGATTTTTATGATTTTATCATGTTTTTGTATTTTTCTGCGAATATCTCCCCCTAAAACTAAAACATATTTTTGTGTTTTTGTTTTTAACTAAAAGCAGAAAAAAATACAACTATACAAACGAAAGTTGACAACACGATACGGTTCATGTCAGATCGCCGCCCAGCTCGGCTTCACACTCGATAACCCTCCCAGATTGCAGATTTTTTCATCCCATTTAACCTTAAAAGATAATAAAATCTCTTTTTATCAAACGGTTTTGTGTAAAAATCAGCTTTCTGATCATCGGTGCCCACATGTTCAATCCGTATTAATTTCTTCTCGTGACAATCTCGAATAAAATGGTGACAGATTTCAATGTGTTTTGTTTTCGAATGATGAACCGGATTTTTAGTAACATTTATGGCCGCTTCATTGTCCACAAATATCGGAGTATCCAAGAATTCCATTCTGTGTACCAGACGGTTCTTAGAAACCGTATGCACTTTGGTTAATTCAATTGATTTCGTTCTTGTTCTTATCACTTTCATCAGTGTTTTTTAAATATTAATTTATGAAAAAGTTATTATCGTTTAAAAATCGTGGAGGTAATTAGTTTTTCATAAGTGGATAAGGTGTAACTAAAAATTAATTAATTAATCATAATTTGTTAAAAGGCGGGACCGAAGTCGTGCATCTGCTGTTGGATCCAGAGGATCTGCGAGCAACAGCTAGAGGCTGAGACGTACTCAGCCTCACACGTGGAGAGCGCAACTACAGTTTGCTTCTTGCACTGCCAGGTAACGAGCCGAGTTCCGAAGAACTGGCACCCAGCAGTGGTGGACTTTGCGTTCTGTTTACAGCTACCAAAATCTGAATCAGCGAAACCGGATAAGGTAAAATCACCCGAACGAGGGTACCACAAGCCGATGCTTGGGCAACCCTTCAAATACCATAAGATGCGTTTATCCAGTAGGTACACCTTGTCTTTGTTCAGTGGATCTGCAAACCCCGGTGGTTGCCCCATGTGAACTTCTTCTCGAATCTTGCCATACAGGAATGCTGATTTAACATCGAGTTGATAGACTTTGAAATCTTTCCAAGATGCAAAGGCTAAAAAGATGCGGATTGCTTCAAGCCTTGCAACCGGCGCGTAAACCTCATCATAGTCTACTCCCTCCTGCTGGCTGAAGCCTTGAACCACTAAACGTGCTTTGTTCCTCACCACGACTCCTCTATCATCTCTTTTACATTTGAACACCCATTTTGTCTTTATCAACTTCTGATTCTTTGGCAGATCAACAAGTCTCCAGATGCCCAATTTCTCAAACTGTTGCAGTTCCTCCTGCATAGCATTCACCCAACTGTCTTCGGTCAATGCTTCTTTGTAGGTCCTGGGCTCTATCTGCGAAATAAAACATTTGAGTGAGACTTTTTTCTGCATATCAGCAATATCTGAATAAAAACATGTAAAAGCTTGGTCTATCTGATGTCTCGTCTTGACACCACTCTGTAGATCGCCGATAATTTGTTCTGAAGGATGGTAAGACAGTGTCCGTGGCATCACAGTATCAGGCACCACAACTTCCGATTCCAGATTCGATATGTCAAGATCAACGGTTTGATCAACAGCATCCTCAGATATCTCATTTGGTTCCTCGTCAAAGGTTGGAGCGGGTTCCCCCTCTGAGTCGTCAGAAACGTCAAATGACGGAGCTGGTTCCTCTGGTTCCTCTGGCGGTATATGAATGGTTCCACTTGGTCCAGCTTCATCATCGTGAGTACCCACGGTGGGCGTAGGAACATCTAGCGGTCTAGATTACGTCTCTTGCAACTGACTTTGCTGATACAAGTACATGAGAGCAAGTTCCTCCTCACTCGGCTCGGACGGCAGATGAAACGATTTCCAGAGTTTGTCGTAGTCGAATAGGAATCTTTGTCCGGGAAGTTGTTGCGACGGCGTGTGCTTCTGACAATCCACATGATGGACCTGAATCACTTTCCCCAGACACGGTACAAACACCCTTTTTAACGGGCTGGCGTAACCTACGAAAAATCCTTCATTCGCTTTCGCTCCGAATTTACCATCAGCATCTATGAAAGTACACGGAGAGCCAAAAGGTTCTAAGAATTCAAGATTTGGCTTATAGCGATGCAGCAGCTCGAAACAAGTCTTTTTATATTTCTTCACTGTCAGAACTTGTAGGTCCCGTTTAACCGGATCTTTCAAGGATATCAAACAACACCAAGTTTGTGCGGAATCCAAACTTGATGTGATTCAAGAATAAATCGGAAAATATGAAAATACGAACCGAAAATATGGAAATGAAGAACAAACCGAATCACCTTTAAACTTGCACACGATTCTATTACTTTGACAAGCAAAATCGTCTTGTACAAGTTCACCACCAAATCGAATTCTCTAGCTCTCTCTCTAGGAAATCTGTAACAATGAAGTTCCAACCCTAAAACAAGTTGTAAACTTGTTTATATACCTAGGCAAGCCCACTTCCCTACATGGGCTCCCCTTGGGCTTGCTTGGCCCACATGGCCTAAAGCTTAGCCCAAGTGACCTGTAAAGGTCCAAAACCTAATACTAACTAACCCGGTAAAGCCCAGTTCGTAACCATAACCCGTTGTGTTAATTTGATGCGTCAGTCTCACACTTTAGGGCCTAACAATCTCCCCCTAGACTGATGCTATCAAATTGTCTTCATGACTTGAATCAGCAACGTCTTCAACGAAATCTATGGTTGTCGCTATGCTGCAGATGTTGTGGAAGTTCTTGACTTCTGAACTCTCAGCACTGGGTCTCTTTCTTCAGATTTTGTGGTTAGCTTCATATCAGGATCACGATCAGCATTTGCTTGAAAATCTTGTTAAAAAGAATGTGAGAGGAGGATTCTCAACAACTCTATTCTTCTTCTTCAGTCTTTGTCTTTCAAGCAGGTTCACGGTACTTCTTCAAATGCACTTTCATTGTCAGACGTCGTCTCGTGTTCGGTTCTTCTGACTCAGGTACATCTTGTTGTTGTGATGCTTTGGGCTTCTTCAGCAACTAACAGCATCTCAATCTTCATCAACCCCTGTTCTTGATTGAAATCAATTTCTGCACATGCTCACAAACTCATAAGCAAACATTTCTTATGCAACAGGGAGAGTACTGTGACAACTCGAAATTTAGAACCTTTCGTTGTAACTTACTTGTACGTTATGTGACTAGTTAAAATGATAACGTGAACCTTTTTATGTGATAGGTGCTTGGTTATGTGTGCATTTGTATATATTTGTGTACGTGTTATATGTTACCCGAGAACCCGACACGAAACAACAAAGAACCCGACTCGAGACCATGAGGTCTCGAGTGGACTTGGGCCGAGAACCTTTGGCCGGTTGGGCCTTTGGGCCATGAACCCCCACTCGAAACCCACTAAGGGTGCATCATTTGGAACTTGACTATAAATACACCACCCTTAGTTAACTTTGCCATTTGTTGAAACATTTCACCCACATACTCTCCTACTTCTATCTCTCACTTAAACTCTAGAACACAAACACCCCATCATTCTCGGATCTTTGGACTTGGATCGGCTCACACACACACCCGGTTGGAAGCTTTTCACACACCCTCGAAACCCATAACCGGTTAGTGTTCTTGATGTTTTGTTGAATGTTAGTGTTAATATGTTCATGTTATGTTTGTATGGTGAGATTATGTGATAATATGGTAGTTAACTTAGTTATGCATGATGTTTGAAAAGAAATCGGTTCATGAATGTTCTTGTTATGTGTTGAAATTTGCATAAATGCTTGATGTTAAAAATGGGTTCATTGCATGTTAAAAAGGTGAATAATGATATTGGTTACACTTGGGTTTGGATCCGAAAAGTGGGTGTTTAAACTAAACAAATCGGCTAATGAACATGTTTGTCATATAGGATGCATGCTAGTAAATCGTGTCTTGATGATTGTTCTTAGTTGTGGTTGATATAAGTGTTGAAAATGCTATGAACTTGATGAATATAAGTTTGAATATTTGAAGAACACTTTGAATGATAGTTGAAGATTGAAAACCCTTGTGATTTTGATCCATCTTTGACTAATAGCCTGATTAGGAAAAATGTTAGTGGATTTCTATTGGTTATTTCCGGATTTGGGCCTGATTATATTGTACCATAAATCTGACTATCTGCATCAACACGTGAACTTGAAAATGACTGCTACCGACTCGCAATCACCCGGTTGCGACTCGCAACCACAGCGTGATGACTCGAGACCACGCGGTTGCGACTCGCAACCATAACAGGACAAGCCGAGACCACAGGTTACGAGTCCCGTTGCGACTCGAGACCTCAGCATGATGAACCGAGACCATGGTTGCGACACCGGTTGCGACTCGCAACCATCCATGATCAACACACAGCATGACTCGAGACCATGCTTGCGAGTCCGGTTGCGACTCGAGACCACACTTTGGGCCTTAGTTAATGGGCCAGACTGATGGGCTTCTGTGTTAACTGCTTTTACGTGTTTGGGCCTAAGTAGTTGGGCTGAACTTGTGAACCGTATGTGCTACGGTTGACTGTTAACTGTTACTGCTAAACGTGCTTGCCAAACGTGTTGAACATTTGTGCACTACTTGGTTCGAATCTGATTATACGTGATATCCGTGATTAGGACGTAACTGACTACTTACGACTTGACTGATCTTTCTGTGATTAACTGCCGAGCAAACCGAGGTGAGTTCACACCCTTTACAAAGCATGGGATTCCCTGGGTCGGGAACGGGGTTAAGGAACGTGGATTCCTCGTCTACCTTGGGTAGGACGTCAGTGGTTCAGGAATGTGATTCCTCGTCCGGATGGACGGATAAACGTACTAGACTAAAACTCTATCACGAAGTCCCTCCTTTTTGTATCGACTAATCGCCGGGCCAATGGCGAGCGGGTCATTAGTTAGATAGCGCTATTTAGGTCTGACAAGCCTCACACCGTGCCGCAGAGGACGGGCGTGAACTAATGGATCTGGGGCACGTCAATGATGATAGACATTGATGTTTTTCAGGGCACATAAACATGACTACAGTCAGCAATCGATACGGTAACGAGTCTAGTATACACATGGGGTAGCCCCCACGGCTGGAGAGCCAGATGATGTACATGGGGTAGCCCCCACGGCCGGAGTGCCGGAGTAACTGGGAACGAACATGTCATGTTTTCTTATAAACTATGGGGTAACCCCCACGGCAGGAGGCCAGAAAAAGTAAACTGTTTTCGAAACAACTAAAACGAACGCCCACCCGTGAACTCACTCAACTAGTTGTTGACTCGTTACTACATGCTTTGCAGGACCATAGGTACTCAGTGGGAGCTTGCATGGAGGAGGATCGTTGTGGGACAGGAATTGCTACAAGACTATGTTAAACTTGAAACTTTTGGAACTTATGTTATAACTTTAAACTTATGCTTCCGCTTGCAACTTAAACTTTATTGTTTTGAAACACCAATCGTATTAGTTAAACTTTTATAATCATTATATGCTTGTTCAGTATGATTGGTGGCTGGATCCTGGTCAGTCACGCCTCCATGCGGTAGTACTCCGCAGGTGGGATTTTGGGGGTGTGACAGATTGGTATCAGAGCCATTGGTTATAGTGAACTTGGTTTTAATAAAGGAGAAACGTTTTTGTTAAAACCAGACTATAACCGGTTTAGTGCTCAACGGTCCACAACGACACTTCGCTCCTCATGCAAGGCTCGACGTTCTAGGTAATATGATGTATGTATATTGCCTACTTGTTAGTTGCGTAGTACATTGCTCATGGTATGCTTGATTAGTAGGACTACTGTTGTTTGAACACGTGCGTGCTTACTCTGTCCTACTATCGTACCTTCGCGAACCTCTCTCACACGTATTACTCTTGTTATGAAGAACCATGTCTGGACGCGTTAACATGACACAAGCCCAGTTGACGGCTTTGATCAACGAACGAGTTGCCGCAGCGCTCGCAGCTGCACACGCAGGAGGTATATCCTGCAGTCCGAAATTGTTCTAGGATCATTTGGATCCTACTCTCGTGAACCAACCTTTGTGTTAAACTCTGTCTTTTCTTTCACCTACCTTAGGTCAGTATGCTCAGGCACCGGTGTGCACTTTTAAGACCTTTATGGACTGTCGACCCACTACTTTTAGCGGAACTGAAGGAGCAGTAGGTCTCCTACACTGGTTTGAGAAACTGGAGTCTGTGTTCGAAATGTGCGAATGCCCTGAAGCGCGCAGGGTGAAGTATGCTACTGGTACTCTCGAGGGTTTGGCTCTCACGTGGTGGAATGCTCAAGTGCAGATGTTAGGGTTGGTTGCTGCCAACGCCACCCCATGGGAAACTTTCAAGGAAATGATCAGGGAGGAATACTGCAGTCGTGACGACATTCACAAACTGGAAGATGAATTCTACAATCTTAAGATGTCGGGATCAGAGATTGAGGCATACACTAAGAGATCGCATGAGCTTGCCTTGTTGTGTCCTACTATGGTGGATCCTCCCTACAAGCGAATTGAACTCTATCTCAAGGGCTTGGTGCCAGAAATCCAAAGTCATGTGACTTCAGCGAGGTTGACTACTATCCAGCAGGTTGTACAGTTGGCTCACCGTCTCACTGACCAAGCGGTGGAGCAGAACAAGTTACCGAAGCGTATAGGTGCTGCAACTACATCTGGTGCTTCTAGTGGGGATAAACGGAAATGGGATGGAACTTCAAGCAGGGGTTCAACTTCAGTGCAAACTCAGTCTCAGCAGAGAAAGACGGACGATCACAAGAGCCCCAGCCAGCAGTCGTCTAGTGGTCAAAGTCATGGTGGATACAAGGGGAATCACCCCAAGTGCAATCGTTGTAGCCTACACCACAGTGGGCCATGCACCAGGGGCAACTGTCATCGATGCAACAAGCCTGGTCATGTTGCAAAGGATTGCAGGAGCGCATATCCTGCCAACCAGAATCGTCAGCAACCTCAGCAAAACCAGCGACAGCAGCAGGGTAACAACAAAGGGTGCTTTCAGTGTGGAGCTGAAGGCCACTTCAAGAAGGATTGTCCCCAATTGAATCAGAACAACAACAACAATCAGGGGAATGGTAACAATGGGAACAACAACAATGGTGCTAGGGGACGAGTGTTCGTGATTGGTCAAGGTGAAGCAAGGAATGATCCCAACGTGGTGACGGGTAAGTTCCTTCTCGACGACTTTTATGTTACAGTCTTATTTGATTCGGGTGCCGATACTAGCTATGTGTCACTAGAAGTTAGTAAGATGCTTAAGCGTATTCCTACACCCCTGAGCGACAAGCACACCGTAGAGCTAGCTAATGGTAAGAGTTTGGAAGCCTCACACGTAGTCAAGGGTTGCCAGCTTATTCTCGCTAACCAGACCTTCTCTATCGATCTTATTCCTATTGTCTTGGGTAGTTTCGACGTTGTCATTGGGATGGATTGGTTATCCCAACACCGAGCAGAGATTCTTTGCAACGAGAAGATCGTTCGTATTCCTGGTTTTGGTAATGAACCTCTCATGATTCGTGGCGACAAGAGAAGTGCTGTTGAGAACATCATCTCTCTTCTTAAAGCTCAGAAATGCTTACGAAGGGGCCACACTGCGATTTTGGCTCTAGTTACTGACACCACAGAGAAAGAGAAGAAGCTAGAAGATTTTCCGATTGTACGCGACTATCCTGAGGTATTCCCTGAGGAATTACCTGGTCTTCCGCCCCATCGCCAAGTCGAGTTTCAGATTGATCTAGCTCCTGGAGCCGCGCCTGTAGCCCGTGCACCTTATCGTCTAGCGCCATCAGAGTTGGAAGAACTCTCCACGCAGCTACAAGAACTCTTGGATAAGGGTTTTATTCGTCCTAGCTCATCGCCTTGGGGAGCTCCAGTACTTTTTGTAAAGAAGAAGGATGGTACCTTCAGAATGTGTATCGACTATCGCGAACTCAACAAGGTGACTGTGAAGAATCGTTATCCTCTACCGCGTATTGACGACTTGTTCGACCAGTTGCAGGGGTCGAGCTACTATTCAAAGATCGATCTGAGATCGGGATATCACCAGCTGAGAGTTCGGGAAGAGGATGTCTCTAAGACAGCCTTTAGAACTCGTTATGGGCACTATGAGTTTCTGGTCATGCCGTTTGGGCTGACGAACGCACCGGCAGTTTTTATGGATTTGATGAATCGAGTGTGCAAACCGTACCTGGACAAGTTTGTTATAGTTTTTATCGACGACATCCTGATCTATTCTAAGAGCAAGGAAGAGCACGAACAGCATCTACGGCTTATTTTGGAACTCCTTCGGAAGGAACAACTTTACGCGAAATTCTCGAAATGCGACTTCTGGCTTCGTGAAGTCCATTTCCTAGGGCATGTGGTGAACAAGGATGGGATTCACGTTGATCCATCCAAAGTGGAATCTATTAAGAACTGGCCTGCACCTCGTACACCAAAGGAAATTCGCCAATTTTTGGGATTGGCAGGTTACTACAGGAGATTCATTAAGGATTTCTCTAAGATCGCGCAGCCTCTCACCCTACTAACGCAGAAAGGCGTTGTTTATCATTGGGGAAATACACAAGAGTTAGCTTTTCAGCATCTAAAGGATAGACTTTGTAGTGCACCAATCCTTTCACTGCCAGAGGGCACAGAAGATTTTGTGGTTTACTGTGATGCATCAATTCAAGGTCTTGGTTGTGTATTGATGCAACGAGATAAAGTCATAGCCTACGCCTCACGACAACTTAAAGTTCACGAGAAGAACTACACGACACATGATTTAGAGCTGGGAGCTGTTGTTTTCGCACTTAAACTATGGCGGCATTACCTGTACGGAACCAAGTGCGCCATCTACACCGACCATAGAAGTTTAGAACACATATTCAAGCAGAAGGAACTGAATATGCGGCAGCGACGATGGGTCGAGCTGCTGAATGACTACGAGTGCTCTATCAGGTATCACCCGGGCAAGGCCAATGTAGTGGCGGACGCCCTCAGTCGGAAGGACACTACGCCTAAGCGCGTAAGAGCTTTACAACTCACGATCCATTCTAGTCTACCTTCGCAAATACGAGCTGCTCAGATAGAAGCACTGAAACCAGAGAACATTAGAGCTGAAGCCCTACGCGGGTCAAGGCAACGCTTAGAACAGAAGGAAGACGGTGCTTATTATGTAACAGGACGCATTTGGGTCCCACTCTATGGCGACTTACGAGAACTTGTGATGGATGAAGCGCACAAATCTCGCTACTCGGTACACCCTGGTTCGGACAAGATGTACCACGATATTAAAACCACGTATTGGTGGCCCAGCATGAAGGCCCACATAGCAACTTACGTCAGCAAGTGTTTGACTTGTGCGCGAGTCAAGACAGAATATCAGAAACCTTCAGGCCTACTTCAGCAACCAGAGATACCACAATGGAAATGGGAGCAAATTTCCATGGATTTCGTTACTGGCTTACCTAGATCACAGCGCGGAAACGATACTATATGGGTGATCGTGGATCGACTCACGAAATCCGCACACTTTCTGGCAATCAAGGAGACGGATAAGTTATCCACTCTGGCGGAAATATACCTCAAGGAAGTTGTTTCGAGGCACGGGGTGCCCACTTCTATCATCTCTGATCGAGATGCACGTTTTACTTCGGAACTGTGGCAGGCAATGCACAAGTCTTTTGGCTCACGTTTGGATATGAGCACAGCGTATCACCCACAGACGGACGGGCAGTCCGAGCGAACTATTCAGACCTTAGAAGACATGCTTCGCGCTTGTGTAATCGACTTTGGCAACAGCTGGGAAAGGCATCTGCCACTCGTAGAATTTTCGTATAATAACAGCTACCACACCAGCATTAAAGCTGCTCCGTTTGAGGCATTGTACGGACGTAAATGCCGGTCACCCCTCTGTTGGGCAGAGGTGGGGGGATAGTCAAATCACTGGTCCAGAACATGTGGTAGACACTACTGAGCGGATTGCTCAAATACGACAACGCATGGCGGCCGCTCGTGACCGTCAGAAGGCATACGCCGATAAGGGCAGGAAACCACTTGAGCTCCAGGTTGGGGAGCGGGTATTACTCAAAGTTTCACCCTGGAAGGGTGTGGTCCGTTTTGGTAAACGCGGCAAACTCAACCCACGGTACGTTGGACCTTTCGAAATTCTTGAGAAAATAGGCAAGGTGGCCTACAGACTGAAATTACCAGCAGAACTCGGGGCAGTTCACAACGTTTTCCATGTGTCAAATCTGAAGAAATGTCTGTCAGATGAGACGCACGTAGTTCCTCTGAAGGAACTTACGATCGACGAACAGTTGAAATTCGTCGAAGAACCTGTCGAGATCACGGACCGGGATGTTAAGGTCCTCAAGAGCACTAGAATACCTCTTGTTCGAGTTCGTTGGAACTCACGTCGCGGCCCAGAGTTCACCTGGGAGCGCGAAGATCGGATGAAACAAAAGTATCCCCAACTATTTGAGAACAGTACAAACGCTACTGAGGCTGAAGCTACGGAATTTCGGGACGAAATTCCAGATCAACGGGGGGTGGATGTGACACCCCAGGATAACCGGGAAAACCTTGCAACCTAACTAGCTTCCTCAGTGAGTGCCGTCAAATTTCGGGACGAAATTTCTTTCAACTTGGGGATGATGTGACAACTCGAAATTTAGAACCTTTCGTTGTAACTTACTTGTACGTTATGTGACTAGTTAAAATGATAACGTGAACCTTTTTATGTGATAGGTGCTTGGTTATGTGTGCATTTGTATATATTTGTGTACGTGTTATATGTTACCCGAGAACCCGACACGAAACAACAAAGAACCCGACTCGAGACCATGAGGTCTCGAGTGGACTTGGGCCGAGAACCTTTGGCCGGTTGGGCCTTTGGGCCATGAACCCCCACTCGAAACCCACTAAGGGTGCATCATTTGGAACTTGACTATAAATACACCACCCTTAGTTAACTTTGCCATTTGTTGAAACATTTCACCCACATACTCTCCTACTTCTATCTCTCACTTAAACTCTAGAACACAAACACCCCATCATTCTCGGATCTTTGGACTTGGATCGGCTCACACACACACCCGGTTGGAAGCTTTTCACACACCCTCGAAACCCATAACCGGTTAGTGTTCTTGATGTTTTGTTGAATGTTAGTGTTAATATGTTCATGTTATGTTTGTATGGTGAGATTATGTGATAATATGGTAGTTAACTTAGTTATGCATGATGTTTGAAAAGAAATCGGTTCATGAATGTTCTTGTTATGTGTTGAAATTTGCATAAATGCTTGATGTTAAAAATGGGTTCATTGCATGTTAAAAAGGTGAATAATGATATTGGTTACACTTGGGTTTGGATCCGAAAAGTGGGTGTTTAAACTAAACAAATCGGCTAATGAACATGTTTGTCATATAGGATGCATGCTAGTAAATCGTGTCTTGATGATTGTTCTTAGTTGTGGTTGATATAAGTGTTGAAAATGCTATGAACTTGATGAATATAAGTTTGAATATTTGAAGAACACTTTGAATGATAGTTGAAGATTGAAAACCCTTGTGATTTTGATCCATCTTTGACTAATAGCCTGATTAGGAAAAATGTTAGTGGATTTCTATTGGTTATTTCCGGATTTGGGCCTGATTATATTGTACCATAAATCTGACTATCTGCATCAACACGTGAACTTGAAAATGACTGCTACCGACTCGCAATCACCCGGTTGCGACTCGCAACCACAGCGTGATGACTCGAGACCACGCGGTTGCGACTCGCAACCATAACAGGACAAGCCGAGACCACAGGTTACGAGTCCCGTTGCGACTCGAGACCTCAGCATGATGAACCGAGACCATGGTTGCGACACCGGTTGCGACTCGCAACCATCCATGATCAACACACAGCATGACTCGAGACCATGCTTGCGAGTCCGGTTGCGACTCGAGACCACACTTTGGGCCTTAGTTAATGGGCCAGACTGATGGGCTTCTGTGTTAACTGCTTTTACGTGTTTGGGCCTAAGTAGTTGGGCTGAACTTGTGAACCGTATGTGCTACGGTTGACTGTTAACTGTTACTGCTAAACGTGCTTGCCAAACGTGTTGAACATTTGTGCACTACTTGGTTCGAATCTGATTATACGTGATATCCGTGATTAGGACGTAACTGACTACTTACGACTTGACTGATCTTTCTGTGATTAACTGCCGAGCAAACCGAGGTGAGTTCACACCCTTTACAAAGCATGGGATTCCCTGGGTCGGGAACGGGGTTAAGGAACGTGGATTCCTCGTCTACCTTGGGTAGGACGTCAGTGGTTCAGGAATGTGATTCCTCGTCCGGATGGACGGATAAACGTACTAGACTAAAACTCTATCACGAAGTCCCTCCTTTTTGTATCGACTAATCGCCGGGCCAATGGCGAGCGGGTCATTAGTTAGATAGCGCTATTTAGGTCTGACAAGCCTCACACCGTGCCGCAGAGGACGGGCGTGAACTAATGGATCTGGGGCACGTCAATGATGATAGACATTGATGTTTTTCAGGGCACATAAACATGACTACAGTCAGCAATCGATACGGTAACGAGTCTAGTATACACATGGGGTAGCCCCCACGGCTGGAGAGCCAGATGATGTACATGGGGTAGCCCCCACGGCCGGAGTGCCGGAGTAACTGGGAACGAACATGTCATGTTTTCTTATAAACTATGGGGTAACCCCCACGGCAGGAGGCCAGAAAAAGTAAACTGTTTTCGAAACAACTAAAACGAACGCCCACCCGTGAACTCACTCAACTAGTTGTTGACTCGTTACTACATGCTTTGCAGGACCATAGGTACTCAGTGGGAGCTTGCATGGAGGAGGATCGTTGTGGGACAGGAATTGCTACAAGACTATGTTAAACTTGAAACTTTTGGAACTTATGTTATAACTTTAAACTTATGCTTCCGCTTGCAACTTAAACTTTATTGTTTTGAAACACCAATCGTATTAGTTAAACTTTTATAATCATTATATGCTTGTTCAGTATGATTGGTGGCTGGATCCTGGTCAGTCACGCCTCCATGCGGTAGTACTCCGCAGGTGGGATTTTGGGGGTGTGACAAGTACCACATGAACACTAGGTACATGAAATTTCACGATTTAAATTCTTTTAACTTTTGATGATCAGTCAAATCTTCAAGAACGGTTATAATTTTTTTAATTTTAAGAAACAAATAAGCACTCTATTTTTGGATTTTTGAATTTTTCATTTTTTTTTTAAAATTTTTAACTTAACAAATAAAAATTCAAAATATAAACAACTACCATAATATACAATTACAATTGCAATGGGATCAAAATTCGTTCTCAGGCAGACTAAGGAACACTTTTCAGCACGAGCCTAATCAAACTGGTCTATGCGATTGTCAATATGTTTGTCCACTTAAACTTTAACGCTCAACTTTCAATTTTTCAACTTCGTGATATGCTTTAGGTAATATTATACTATATACCCGGGTGTCCCATTCCAAGGCATACCCCCGCGATCAAGGTAAGCACAACGATTCATCGTAGCAGGTGAGTATACTGATGTCATCCTTTAAGATATCCTGACTGAGTCTAGGTCTGCATATAATCTGTTTTATCATGTTTTGATTTCTTAACAATGAACACCCAAATAAATACTAATCAAATCCCGGAAATATAAACAACACACTCTATCATGCAAGTATCTTCCCTACCACATATTTCACAAGTCCAATCCAGATTTCTGAAATCTTAACTGGGAATAGGTTGAGAAGAGAACAGAATAGATCTTTTGCAGAGATGGTATAATATACAGATCAAATGAGTTTTTCTCAATTTGATATAGGTTTCTTGGGTTTCTTTTGGGCACTTGAGGGCCTCTTTCGGGTGTATTAGATCTATAGCGCGACAACGTACAACTAGGTCAGCATGTATCTGGATGCAGCAGAAGTTGTCGTTGCCTAGCACCTCCAGGTCAGCATGTATCTGGATGCAGCAGAGGAGGTACATGACTTTTTTCAGAGAAGATTTCAGAATCAGATCAAAATTGTGTGTATCGGGACAACATACAGACATTCAAATAGAAATGAGCTAATTCCAAGTGACTTTCTTTCCTGGGGTCATGTACAATTTTAGTTCTGAACAGAAGGACAGCCAAGATATCCCCAGATGATTCAACAATATAAAGACCCGAAACCTCAGATGTTGGCTATCTATCAACGCAAGATTTAAGACCATAAAATCATACGCCGTTGGTATGTTACCCACATGGTACATAGTTCGTTATGTTTATATCACTTAGTATCTTTTATCATGTTGAGCGTCAAGCCTATCGACATATCGCAGTAGATCCTAGTCTTTTCAGCTATGGCACCTTACATGTGTTAGTCAAACCCTTTAACACGAACATTCATTTCACTTCCCATATCATGCAATCTTTCTTTTTGGCTTTTTCATTTTTCTAATGTTTTTGTGTTTTTCTCATTTTCTCCCCCTAAACACTATATATGTCTCTCTCTCCCCCTAAATTTGTGCATAAATCTTGGATTTTTGCGCAAATTTACCATTTACTAGAGAAAGGACACTTTATATACAAAGTTATAAACTAAGAAAAAGAGAGAAAAATCTTTTTGCTTAACCGTTCTGTCATCAGATTGAAGACTAATCAAATTCAAATCAAAGGACGGAATTTAAACAGTACCTTTTGCTGATCATTTCTTACTTCTTTTATCTCCTCCAAATGAAACATATCATCTGTAAAAAAAAATTTGAACTTTTTGCAACAGTGAAATGTTACCCGTTTTATCTCTGGAACAACCGCTATCAACATTCCAGAGATTGTCAACAGCTCCTCCTTGGTTGTTCCTGAAAAGTAAGGAGATTAGTAAGACATGGGTACCCAGGCCATCGTGGTCCTGGGATTTCCTGAAGCATCAAAATAAGAAACTTCTTTTAGACACAAGTCCCCTTTCGTCTCAAGGATTGGAGATGTTGCTGCTTTAGTTTTGGGTTTCCAAATCTGTTTCGGTTTAACAAACGTGTTTGTTGCCTTCGGTTGAGCAACTTTAACTGGTTCAGATTTGTGAGTTTTGAAAACAGATTTTTGTTCCTGAACAGCTTTGCGTTTGTTTTTAGCAGCGTTCCAATCCCCATCAGAAGGTTTAACCTTGAGATTCACATTCTTCATTGCCTTAGGTGAAGATACCTTCATTGGCTTAGAATGGTAGTTATCCTTAGGTGTAACCCTCTGATTTGGAATATAATATGGTACATGGGGACGCCGTGTGCAGTTTCTAGCAATATGAACCGCAATGCCACAGTTGTAGCAAGTTTTTCTTTTCATCGGAAAAACGTTTTGAGCATCTTGATTTGCTCTAGCAGGTCCTGAAGGACAAACTGGTCCTTTTTGCGCTGGATACGCCTGCACATTTCTCTTAGACGAAGACGAATTTGGGTGCTTGTATTTGTTGTTTGCAGAAGTCTTGTTGCTCTGAGCACCATTCTTCGTCTTTTCTCCCTTATTAGAGCTTTCAATCACCTTGTCATGAGCCTTATGAGATCGTGATTGTCCTTGATGAGCAGACTTCGTATACTCCCGACTTTGATCTGCCCGTTTTGGCTCATTCCGCTTGTTGTGAACCGGCTCACAAACATCGGCACAAGAGTGAATATTCGCATTTTGTTGCACGTTTGGGCGATGAACACAATTTCTAGCAATGTGCCCTGGAATTCCACAGTTGAAACATGTCTGTCGCTTCAATGTATGGAGATTCGGAGAGCCAGCAACAGTAGCTGATCTGATGGGTCTAGATGAGCGAGCTTGCTTAGCATGCTTAGGTTGCTTTGCTTTGCTTGTGTTCCATGTGTCTTTTCTGATTTCTTCTGTACCTCTTCTTTTTCAAAATCTGGTTCAGTTTTAATTTCAGAAGATTTAGAAGTTTCATCAACACGTGTTTCTTCATCACATGCATCAACGGTTTCCAATGGGGTCCCACTAGATTCAACATTAGGGACACCCACTGAGACCGATTCAGAAGAAGAATCAGGATATTCTTGATTTTCTTGAGACGTAGTTTCAGTGGTTTCACTGAATGTATCCTGAGGGACCTCACCTGTACCACTATCATCAACTGAAGAGTTAGAAACATCACATTCACAATCATTAATTGAAGAAAATTCATCACCAGAATTAATGTTCACAGATTCAACACAACCATCATCAGTCTTGCCCAAAACATCAGGCCCATTAGCAGCTAAAGAAAGAAGCATGCTAAAAATATTTTGTCCCAAAATAACATCAGGATGATTTTCATCAAAACAAGGTGTTTGTGAATCAGAATTTAAAGCTTGTTCTCCCCCAAGAGTATCTTCACATTTCAAGTCAACCTTTTCTGCACATGCAAACGACTGGTTAGGATCAACATTGCCTTTTGAGACGAAATTCATTGAAGGAGCTGGTCGTTTATTATCAACAGATTTGCTGTTGATTGATGACTTATCGGTTTTTGGACCGTAAGTCATCTTGCCCTCATTAATTAACTCCTCTTCCGTGAAAGGCATATAAGTGTAATTATGATTGTATGGAGGAGGAGTTTTTGTGTATCCCAAACCAGCCCCTTTCTTTTCTTTGTACTCTAGTTGTATGTCACAAATGTTCTTGACCAAATTACTAGAAGTGTCAAATTTTTTAATATTAATTTCATTTACCTGATATTTGACCTTTAAATCTTCTAGTTCTTTGGTCAAGTCACTAATTGTTGCTAGAGCATCTAAAAAATTACAATTTTTAGCACTGAGGTCTTCTTTCAGCTGAACTATATCCTTTCTTTGGGCCTCAATTTTTTCTTTGTAAAGCTTTTCATTTTTGGCCAAAGTAAAGTTTTTATTTTTAAGATCTTGATAATCTTGAATAAGTTCAGCGTTGTGTAACCGATATGCCTCAACTCTTTCTCTACACTCAGGAGTGCAAAAGACTGAAAGCATCTCTTCACGTAATGTCATAAATTCAATGGGTGGTTGATACAAAACACAAACCAAACGAACACCCGTGTACTTGCTAACTCAAACTCTTTCAATCGAATGATCCCGCTTTCTGAACCGTACCTCCAAACCTGTCAGACCGATATCACAAACGAACAAACCCCCCCCCCCTTTTTTTTTTTTAATAGTATATATATATAATTTTTTTATTTATAACCCCCTTTTTTTTAATTAATTTTTTTTGTTTTTTTTTGTTTTGTTTTTTTTTTTTTAATAAATTACACTAATAACAATTATTATTATTATTATTATTATTATTATTATTATAAATAACTAATGATTAAGTAATGATGATCAAATGATTATTATAATTATAAAACCTAATGATTATTTAATGATAACTATTATTATATTATTAAAATCAAAAGGAAATCAAATGCTGTTTGTCTTCTTCTTCGTTAAACAAACCTGAACTACCAAAACCCTAAAAATGCCGACCGTCTTCGTTTAACAACTAGAACCAAAATCCTATTTCAGATTTAAGACCAGATTGTGAATGGTTGTCGGAACGGTGATGTGTCGGAACGGTGGTCGATGACGGAGAGAAACAGGGAGATGGTGAGATGTGGTGTTCGATGGCCGGAGATGAAGATGGCGGCGATGCTCAGAGATGGTGGTCGTCGGAGTAGAACGTCGGAGATGAAGATGATGTTTGAACGGTGATCGGAGGAACACGATGATATGATATCGATGACTGACCGGAGGCGATATTATGTGGGTTAATGAAGTGATGAAGGTGGTGATGAGTTGTGATTATGGTGTGCGAGGTCGGTGTACGGTTTCGGTATGCGGTTTCGATATGATATCGATGACTGACGGAGATGAATGATGATGACGACGGTGCGAGCTCGATGTTAGTCAACAGAAGATGGTGTTTTGAATGATGACACGATGACAGGTGATGACGGTGGTTGGAGAATAACGAAGAAGGTCGGAATAGGAGAAGGTGACTGGAGTTGCAGGTGATGTTCGGTGATGGTGAACGAAGGTGGGGGTCGACGATGTTTGTGAGTACGATGAGGATGAACGACGCCGGAGGAGATGGTTGCAGATTCACGTCGGCTTCACGAAGATGATGAGAGGCTGAGATTGCGATAGGAATTCGAAATTAATGGTTGCGAGTCGAAGCGGTTGGACTCGGAATCGTGGTTGCGAGTCAGAGAGTGACTCGAGACCGGAGTTTATGAGTTGCAGGTTTTTGACGGTTGCGACTCGGAAAGACGGTTGCGACTCGGAAAGACGGTTGCGACTCGAAAAGACGGTTGTGACTCGAGATTGCGGAACGATGATCAGATGATCAGATGATTTCAGAATCAGATATTGACGAAGAGGAGGTACACCGGAGATAGTTGCAGGATATTGACGAAGATGGACGGTGATGGTGGCGGAGGTAGTGATGAACGATGAAGGTGGATGAACGAAGGAGGTGACCGGTGTTGGGTGGTGGTCAGTGGTTCGAGAAGATGGTGGTGAATAGATAAAACAGAGGGTGTCAATGAAATCGTCGGAGAAGATGGGAAGGTTTTGAGAATGTGGTTGCCGGAAATATGATGATCGGAGGATGGTGATACGGTGATGAGGAAGAAGACAACGGTTGCGACTCAAAACAGGATTTGTCGAAACCTCTGTTGATGAGAACTTGAAACCTGGTTGCGACTAGTGATGATTTGATGATGGTTGCGACTGGTGTTGATTGGTTGCGACTCGAGGCAGGAAATGGATGATTGCGAGTGGATATTTATTTCCTTAAAAATTGGACTCGAGACCACGAGATAGGAGGAGCTGTTGGTTTGGAAATTATTTTGACAGTTTGAAAATTATTTTGAAACTGTTAAAATAATTTGGAAAGTAACCAAATTTTCAAAGATTTTGTCAAAATAACAAATTACCGAAAATTTGTAAAGATTTTTATTTTTTTTTTAAATTAAGATATTTCCAAAATTTTAAAGATTACGATTTATCCTTTTAACAGCCCCTTTTCAAAATCAAAACACCAAAATGTAGTGATTTTTTGACAAAATTTCGATGAACACTACGAAGAACGCGAAGAACACGAAGAACAAAAATTCGAAATCTTGAATATTTGATATCACACCGAGCCTAGAAATAGGTTCTAAAGGCTCTGATACCACTTGTAGGTCCCGTTTAACCGGATCTTTCAAGGATATCAAACAACACCAAGTTTGTGCGGAATCCAAACTTGATGTGATTCAAGAATAAATCGGAAAATATGAAAATACGAACCGAAAATATGGAAATGAAGAACAAACCGAATCACCTTTAAACTTGCACACGATTCTATTACTTTGACAAGCAAAATCGTCTGGTACAAGTTCACCACCAAATCGAATTCTCTAGCTCTCTCTCTAGGAAATCTGTAACAATGAAGTTCCAACCCTAAAACAAGTTGTAAACTTGTTTATATACCTAGGCAAGCCCACTTCCCTACATGGGCTCCCCTTGGGCTTGCTTGGCCCACATGGCCTAAAGCTTAGCCCAAGTGACCTGTAAAGGTCCAAAACCTAATACTAACTAACCCGGTAAAGCCCAGTTCGTAACCATAACCCGTTGTGTTAATTTGATGCGTCAGTCTCACACTTTAGGGCCTAACAGAACTCTATTCAATGTATAAAGCCGCTGACACTGCTTCACTCCAAAAGAAAATCGGAAGCTTGGAATCGGCCAACATAGTACGTGCGGTCTCGATCAGGGTTCTATTCTTTCGTTCAGCCACGCCGTTCTGTTGTGGTGTGTACGGCGCACTGAATTCATGTAGTATCCCCTTCTCATTGCATAACTCGTACATTTTGTTATTCTTGAACTCCGTTCCGTTATCACTCCGAATTCTTCTGATCGGCAGCTTGTACACCGTTTCCATCTTTTTGAATAAAACCATCAAAGCATCGAATGTTTCGTCCTTCTTCTCCAAACAAACAACCCATGAAAACCTTGTATAATCATCTGTAACCACCAAATAGTAAGAATCTCCACTGATGCTTTTGACGTTGACCGGTCCAAAGAGATCCATATGCAATCTCTCGAGAGGTAACCGGATGGTGTTGAGCATCTTTAGCGGATGAGACTTCCGTACCTGTTTACCTTTCTTACATGCAACACAATCGTTAGGTAAATGAAAATTCTTAACATTCACACCTTCTACCAAATCATTGTGCACAAGAAAATTCATTTTACGAACATGTATATGACCCATTTTTCTGTGCCACATAATTGACTCTTTCTCAGTTGCTTTAGACTTTGTTACAAAACATTGTTTTTTAGGAGTTGTTGTTGTTGCAGTGCTCATGTCTAAAATGTAAAGATCATTAACCCTAGGAGCACGCAACAGCACCAACTCATCAGGGACTTTAAACCCTGGCTTTAAAACCAAACATTCTGTTTTTGTAAAATGTACGCTAAAGTCTTTGTCGCAAATTTGTGAAATACTTAACAAATTGTTCGTCAATTCAACAATATAATTCACTTTGTCAAAAGATATGATGCCGTTTGTGAGCTTTCCCTGACCAACAATCCTGCCAGCTTGGTTACCGGCAAATCCAACGTAGCTTCCATTAATTGCTTTGACATCATATAATAGTGCTAAGGATCCCGTCATATGTCGCGACGCTCCGCTGTCCATTATTCACCTGGATAGCACAGACTTGGGCAGCTCCTGCAATCAGCACACAAACACATCAGTTAAACAATGATTCCCACGACTTTTTAACTTCCGACACTGAACCAAAAACTACATTGCATTTCTCAGTTGTTTTCGGAAAGTTAAATGTGACATTTGACTCAATTTCCTTTTTATCTTGTTTCACTTTGTTATGAAGTTTGGGAAATTCCGATAAAAACTGATCGATTTCAGACTCAAACACAGCAACATCATCTTTCACAAACTGTGACTCATTTTTCAACACACTTTCCATCTTTTTGATCTCACCGGATGATTTAGATTTCGCGACCCATGACTGATTTTCAAAAGTTTTAGCTTAAGGGTAAAATTTCGAAGTCTTGGGAGACTTAGAAGACTCGCCAATCTCGAAAGTCGATTTTGGCTTATCCTCCGGCTTCAATTTTTCACCTCGTTTAAGAATTCGGATCGGTGAAACCATCACTTGTTTATCTTTTGCAACGACTGGTGATTTTGGTCGAGGTTTTTGAATGATTTGTTTTGAAACATTTTTGTTTTCAACCTTAGGTTTTTCAACCTTCGGTTTCTCAACCATTTGTTTATTAACAACTTTTACCACAACCGGTTTTTCAATCACTTTCTTACACTGCTTCGCCATGTGGCCGACTTCATTGCAGCGATAACACACACGCTTATCATATTCTACAAAAGTGGTTGTGACAGTTTCCACTTTTAGCTTTTGCGCTGCATTGAAGTCGTCCACGGCCTTTTGACTAAAGATATAATCTTTTTCAATTTCAGTGCTAGGGCCAGCGAAAAACACATCATCAATTCTATCTTTCGGTTTGACTACCTGCTTAGTCATTTTCTTCTCAAAACCAATACCTTTATTCTTTAACTGATTTTTCTTGTTTTAGTCTTTAACCATTCCCTCTAACTTTTCTGGACTAGTAGGACGTGACGGACCAACTGACTTATTCAGTTTTGAAAAGAAATCATTTTTCTTTAACTCATTTACGCTCAGCTCAACCAGCTAAAACACTTTCTGAACATTCTCAAATTTAACATTCTGAAGCGGAAACTCGGTGTTGGAGTAAAGTTTGTCAGACCCAACCATAGTGTAAGCCACCATAATCGAATCATCATCCGCACTTTTATCCGTTTTTGAAAATAACGATCTAAAAAGTTTCCGTCCTCCTCAGAATCACTACCGGACTCCACTGATTTTGCCTTTTCAGATTTCTCACTCTCATCGTCTAACACCTGATCAATAACATTTTTGATAACCTGGGATTCGTTGTCAGTGTCAGACGCAGTGAAAG
This sequence comes from Helianthus annuus, assembly GCF_002127325.2. Taxonomy (NCBI): domain Eukaryota; kingdom Viridiplantae; phylum Streptophyta; class Magnoliopsida; order Asterales; family Asteraceae; genus Helianthus; species Helianthus annuus. Next base: position 42,361,511 of record NC_035446.2, on the reverse strand, counting down.
TGATTTCAATGTTATCAGGTAAATCATTCTCAAGTGTTTTCAGTTTGATGTTTAACGCAGCTTCCACCCCATCTGGATATTTCTGTGTATAATGATTCCACATTGGGGGTGGAACACTATTGTAGGCAGGTGAAGCATGTGGCTGTTGTGGCACTATTTGCTCTAACACATACGATGACGCCACATAACTCATCAATTTCTGATCAATTCTATCATTTTCAATTTTAGTCAACTCAAGCTCTTTTCTCAAAGATGCGATTGTATCTAAATGAAAATTGACTTCTCTCTGTTTATCAAATAAAGTTGATTGTGCCAGCTTGGTTGCTTTATCGTTTTCAAGACTCTCTTTTTGGATCATTTTTATTGACCTAGACAATGTGTCGTATGCCTCTTTTACTTGCTCTAAGTCAAACTTCACCAAATCTGCATGTTGTTTCAATTCCTGATACTTGGTGTCTTTTTCAAGACACCCCGTGCATGGTTTTGAACAACTTAGACACGGTGTGTCGGGGATTGAAACTTTTTCAACTATAATCCCATCCTCACAAACAACTTTACCAACAAGATTTGACTCCGACTCAGACGACTTGACCACGTTGACCTCTAAGACTCCAGTTTCCTCTCCTAGACCTGACACTTTATCAAATGACTCCAGGATATCTGAATCTACCTCTTTTAACTTGCTCATCAGCGCTTTATCTACAATCTCCTTTAAAGCTTCTTCAGTCATCTCTTTGGAAACGTCGATCACCTCCTCGACTGCTTCTTTCTCTACTTCAAATCTCGGACATGTTCCAGTTCTTGGCTCTTCAAAATAATCTGCAAAAGAATCAAAGACGTTAGGAGGCAAAATAGATTTCATTGTATAAACAAATTCCTCCTGCCGTGATTGAAAGTTGAGAACTTCAGTCACTGATTCCTCAGCTTTTGCAGAACTATCTGTATAAACCTCTTTAATAACCTCCGGAACAACCTGATCAGCAACTTCCATAACCTCTTCGATCACAATTTCATTAACAGAATCAACCATCTTAGTAACTACTTCCTCAACCACCTCGGAATCTGTGACAACTCGAAATTTAGAACCTTTCTTGTATCTCGATGTAACTTGCTTGAACCATTTCGTGACTAGTAACTTGTTAATGTAATAACATAAGTGATCATTTTATGTGACTATGTGCTTACTTGTACGTATGGTATATATGTATGTATATTACGTGAACCGAGAACCCAACTCGAGACGACAAGGACCCGACTCGAGACCATGAGGTCTCGAGTGAATAGTGACCTCCTTTGGGCCGTGACCTCCTCTAACCGGTTTTGGTAAGCCCTTTAGGGTGGATCATGAGGAACTAGTATAAATACTACACTCATGACCACACTCACCATTTCCTTGGACTACACACACTCACACTCTCATACTTTCCCTCTCACTAAAACCCTAAGAACACAAACACACATCATTTTCGGATCTAATCGGTTGGCACTAGGATCTTCGGTTCAAGCTTGGAAATCAACATTTGGAGTTCACCTTTCATACCTCTTAACCGGTTAGTAACTCACATTGTATTTCGGTTTGTTGTTGATGTGTAATGAGGTTGAATGATAAAATGTGTTGGCTTGATGATTGTCTATCTATGATAAAGATGTTTGCTAGATAGAAAATAGTTGTTTGTTGTCAAAAGATGATATCACATGTATGATAATAATGAACCGGTTAACATGCTTGATTTCGGATTGTTGATGCTATGTGTTTAAAGGAGGTTGAACCACTAGTTTTAAGGAGCATGAAATCGGTTTGTATTTGTCATGTAATCGGGTTAATAAAGGACCGAATTGTAGCCTTTGGTTCAAGTGTTGATAGTTGTTCATAGTGTGCTTGAACAAGGGTTAAATGTGTTATGAATATGTCTTTTGGATATATGAGGAACATGAACATGACTTGAATATATGAAGAACTTGTTGAATATCATATGAATGTGTGTTGAATATTTGAATTCTGCCATGTTTGATCCATTTTAGCAAAGGTTTAGACAACAAAACATGTTTTAGTGGATAGTACAATATTTGTGTTGCATGACATTCAAATTCTATTGGATAGTACAACTGTGCAGAATCAGCAACTGTTGGGGAGTCGAAACCCCTGGTTGCGACTCGCAACCACAACATTACAAGTCGAGACCGCCAGTTGCGACAGAGGTTACGAGTCCTGTTGCGACTCGCAACCACCGCATGATGAACCGAGACCATAGTTACGACACATGTTGCGACTCGAAACCTTAGCATGATCAGCCGAGACCACGGTTGCGACTCGCAACCACCCATGACCAACATAACAGCACAACTCGAAACCACGTTTGCGAGTCCGGTTGCGACTCGAGACCCCTTAGTGGGCTTGCTTAGTTATGGGCCTAAGTTAGTGGGCCGGACTTATGGACTTCTGTGTTACTGTTGACGTGTTGTTTGGGCCTGTTATCATGAGCCCAACTGTTAGGGCCTCACACTTAGACTTTGGGTTGTGTTTGACTGTTAACTGTGAACTGTTAATGTTAAACGTGTTGCCATGATTATTACCTGTGTACAACGCGTGATGAACATACGTGCACTGCTTGGCTTGAATCTGATACGAATAATATCTGTGATAGGACCTAATTGATTACCTGCAAATTGATTAACCTTTCTGTGTTACTACCGAGCAAACCAAGGTGAGTTCACACCCTTTACAAAGCATGGGATTCCCTGGGTTGGGAACGGGATTAAGGAACGTGGGTTCCTCGTCCTCCTTGGGTAGGACGGTGTTGGTTCAGGAATGTAATTCCTCGTCCTGGTGGACGGATAACTCGTACTAGACTAAAACTCTATCACGAAGTCCCTCCTTTTTGTATCGACTTAATCGCCGGGCCAATGGCGAGCGGGTCATTAGTTAGATAGCGCTATTTAGGTCTGACAAACCTCACACCGTGCCGCAGAGGACGGGCGTGAACTAATGGATCTGGGGCACGTCAATGATGATAGACATTGATGTTTTCAGGGCACATAAACATGACTACAGTCAGCAGTCGATATGGTAACGAGTCTAGTGTACGCATGGGGTAGCCCCCACGGCCGAAATGCCTGATAACTAACATGGGGTAGCCCCCACGGCTGGAATGCCAGAGTAACTGGGAATGAACAAGTCACGTTTTTAAACTATGGGGTAACCCCCACGGCAGGATGCCAGTTAAAGGAAACTGTTTTCGAAATAACTAAAACGAACACCCAACCGTGAACTCACTCAACTAGTTGTTGACTCGTTACTACATGCTTTGCAGGACCATAGGTACTCAGCTGGAGCTTGCATGGAGGAGAGTCGTTGTGGGACACAGATTGCTGCGTACTATGCTAAACTTGAAACCATTTGAACTTATGTTTTAACTTTAAGACTTATGCTTCCGCTTGCAACTTAAACTTGTTTGCTTTGAAACACCAATCGTATTGGTTAAACTTTTATATCTGTTTATATGCTTGTTCAGTATGATTGGTGGCTGGATCCTGGTCAGTCACGCCTCCAAGCGGTAGTACTCCGCAGGTGGGATTTTGGGGGTGTGACAGATTGGTATCAGAGCCATTGGTTATAGTGAACTTGGTTTTAATAAAGGGGAAACGTTTTTTTTGTTAAAACCAGACTATAACCGGTATAGTGCTCAACGGTCCACAACGACACTTCACTCCGCATGCAAGGCTCGACATACTAGGTAATATGATATGTGTATATTGCCTACTTGTTAGTTACATAGTACATTGCCCATGGTATGCTTGATTAGTATAACTACTGTTGCTTGAACACGTGCGTGCTTACTCTATCCTACTATCGTACTTTCGCGAACCTCTCTCACTCGTATTACTCTTGTTATGAAGAATTATGTCTGGACGCGTTAACATGACACAAGCCCAGTTGACGGCTTTGATCAACGAACGAGTTGCCGCAGCGCTTGCAGCTGCAAACGCAGGAGGTATATCCTGCAGTCCGAATTTGTTCTAGGATCATTTGGATCCTACTCTCGTGAACCAACCTTTGTGTTAAACTCTGTCTTTCTTTCACCTACCCTAGGTCAATATGCTCAGGCACCGGTGTGCACTTTTAAGACCTTTATGGACTGCCGACCCACTACTTTTAGCGGAACTGAAGGAGCAGTAGGTCTCCTACAATGGTTTGAGAAACTAGAGTCTGTGTTCGAAATGTGTGAATGCCCTGAAGCGCGCAGGGTGAAGTATGCTACTGGTACTCTCGAGGGTTTGGCACTCACGTGGTGGAATGCTCAAGTGCAAATGCTGGGGTTGGTTGCTGCCAACGCCACCCCATGGGAAACTTTCAAGGAAATGGTTAAGGAGGAATACTGCAGTCGCGATGACATCCATAAGCTGGAAGATGAGTTCTACAACCTCAAGATGACGGGGTCAGAGATTGAGGCGTATACTAAGAGATCGCATGAGCTTGCCTTGTTGTGTCCTACTATGGTGGACCCTCCGTATAAGCGAATTGAACTCTATCTCAAGGGCTTGGTGCCAGAGATCCAAAGTCATGTGACTTCAGCAAACTTGACTACTATCCAGCAGGTTGTTCAGTTGGCTCACCGTCTTACTGATCAGGCGGTGGAGCAGAACAAGTTACCAAAGCGCATAGGTGCTGCAACTACTTCTGGTACCTCTAGTGGGGACAAACGGAAATGGGATGGAACTTCAAGCAAGGGTTCAACTTCTGTGCAATCTCAGTCTCAGCAGAGAAAGACTGACGACCACAAGAGCCCCAGTCAGCAAACGTCTGGTGGTCAAAGTCATGGAGGATACAAGGGGAATCACCCCAAATGCAATCGCTGCAACTTACACCACAGTGGGCCATGCACCAGGGGCAACTGTCATCGGTGCAACAAGCCTGGTCATGTTGCAAAGGATTGCAGGAGCGCATACCCCGCCAATCAGAATCGTCAGCAACCTCAACAGAATCAGCGGCAGCAACAGGGTAACAACAAAGGGTGCTTTCAGTGTGGAGCTGAAGGCCACTTCAAGAAAGATTGTCCCCAACTGAACCAGAACAACAACAACAACAATCAGGGGAATGGTAACAATGGGAACCACAACAACAACAATGGTGCTAGGGGACGAGTGTTCGTGATTGGTCAAGGTGAAGCAAGGAATGATCCCAACGTGGTGACGGGTAAGTTCCTTCTCGACGACTTTTATGTTACAGTCTTATTTGATTCGGGTGCCGATACTAGCTATGTGTCACTAGAAGTTAGTAAAATGCTTAAGCGTATTCCAACACCCCTGAGCGACAAGCACACTGTAGAGCTAGCTAATGGTAAGAGTTTGGAGGCCTCACACGTAGTCAAAGGTTGCCAGGTTATCCTCGCTAACCAGACCTTCTCTATTGACCTTATCCCTATCGTCTTGGGTAGTTTCGACGTTGTCATTGGGATGGATTGGTTATCCCAACACCGAGCAGAGATTCTTTGCAACGAGAAGATCGTTCGTATTCCTGGTTTAGGTAGTGAACCTCTCATGATTCGTGGCGACAAGAGAAGTGCTGTTGAGAACATCATCTCTCTTCTTAAGGCCCAGAAGTGCTTACGAAAGGGCCATACAGCGATTTTGGCTCTAGTTACTGACACCACAGAGAAAGAGAAGAAGCTAGAAGATTTTCCAGTTGTACGAGACTATCCTGAGGTATTCCCTGAGGAACTACCTGGTCTTCCGCCCCATCGCCAAGTCGAGTTTCAGATTGAACTAGCTCCTGGAGCTGCGCCTGTAGCCCGTGCACCTTATCGTTTAGCCCCATCAGAGTTGGAAGAACTCTCTACGCAACTACAAGAACTCTTGGATAAGGGTTTCATTCGTCCTAGCTCATCGCCCTGGGGAGCTCCAGTACTATTTGTGAAGAAGAAGGATGGTACCTTCAGAATGTGTATCGACTATCGTGAACTCAACAAGGTGACTGTGAAGAACCGTTATCCTCTACCGCGTATTGACGACTTGTTCGACCAGTTGCAGGGGTCGAGCTACTATTCAAAGATCGATCTGAGATCGGGATATCACCAGCTGAGAGTTCGGGAAGAGGATGTCTCTAAGACAGCCTTTAGGACTCGATATGGGCACTATGAGTTTTTGGTCATGTCGTTTGGGCTGACAAACGCACCCGCAGTCTTCATGGATTTGATGAACCGAGTGTGCAAGCCTTACCTAGACAAGTTTGTTATAGTCTTCATCGACGACATCCTGATCTATTCTAAGAGTAAAGAGGAGCACGAACAGCATCTACGGCTTATTTTGGAACTCCTTCGAACAGAACAGCTTTACGCAAAGTTCTCTAAATGCGACTTTTGGCTTCGTGAAGTCCATTTCCTAGGGCATGTGGTGAACAAGGATGGGATTCACGTTGATCCATCCAAAGTAGACTCTATTAAGAACTGGCCTGCACCTCGCACACCAAAGGAAATTCGCCAATTCTTGGGATTGGCAGGTTCCTACAGGAGATTCATCAAGGATTTTTCTAAGATCGCGCAACCTCTCACCTCGCTAACGCAGAAGGGCGTTGTCTATCATTGGGGAAATGCACAAGAGTTAGCTTTTCAGCATCTAAAGGACAGACTGTGTAGTGCACCTATCCTTTCATTGCCAGAGGGCACAGACGATTTTGTAGTTTACTGTGATGCATCAATTCAAGGTCTTGGTTGTGTATTGATGCAACGAGATAAGGTCATAGCCTACGCCTCACGACAACTCAAAGCTCACGAGAAGAACTACACTACGCATGACTTAGAGCTGGGAGCTGTTGTTTTCGCACTTAAGTTATGGCGGCATTACCTGTACGGAACCAAGTGCGCCATCTACACCGACCACAGGAGCCTAGAACACATATTCAAGCAGAAGGAACTGAATATGCGGCAACGACGATGGGTCGAGCTGCTGAATGACTACGAGTGCTCCATCAGGTATCACCCGGGCAAGGCCAATGTGGTGGCTGACGCCCTCAGTTGAAAGGACACTGCGCCTAAGCGCGTAAGGGCTTTACAACTCACGATACATTCTAGTCTACCTTCGCAAATACGAGCTGCTCAGATAGAAGCACTGAAACCAGAGAACGTTAGGGCTGAAGCCCTACGCGGGTCAAGACAACGCTTAGAACAGAAGGAAGACGGTGCTTACTACGTAACAGGACGCATTTGGGTCCCACTCTATGGCGACTTGCGAGAACTTGTAATGGATGAAGCACACAAATCTCGCTACTCGGTACACCCTGGTTCGGATAAGATGTACCACGATATTAAAACTACGTATTGGTGGCCTAGCATGAAGGCCCACATAGCAACTTACGTCAGCAAGTGTTTGACTTGTGCGCGAGTCAAGACAGAATATCAGAAACCCTCAGGCCTGCTCCAACAACCAGAGATACCACAATGGAAATGGGAGCAAATTTCCATGGATTTTGTTACTGGCCTACCTAGATCTCAACGCGGAAACGATACTATCTGGGTGATCGTGGATCGACTTACAAAATCCGCACACTTTTTGGCAATTAAGGAGACGGATAAATTCTCCACTTTAGCAGAAATATACCTCAAGGAAGTTGTTTCGAGGCACGGGGTGCCCACCTCTATCATCTCTGATCGAGATGCACGTTTTACTTCGGAACTGTGGCAAGCAATGCACAAGTCTTTTGGTTCACGATTAGATATGAGCACAGCGTATCACCCACAGACGGACGGGCAGTCCGAGCGCACTATCCAGACATTAGAAGACATGCTTCGTGCTTGTGTAATCGACTTTGGCAACAGCTGGGAAAGGCATCTGCCACTCGTGGAATTCTCGTATAATAACAGCTACCACACCAGCATTAAAGCTGCTCCGTTTGAGGCATTGTACGGACGTAAATGCCGGTCACCTCTTTGTTGGGCAGAGGTGGGGGATAGTCAGATCACTGGTCCTGAACATGTGGTAGACACTACTGAGCGGATTGCTCAAATACGACAACGCATGGCGGCCGCTCGAGACCGTCAGAAGGCCTACGCCGATAAGGGCAGGAAACCACTTGAGCTCCAGGTTGGGGAGCGGGTATTACTCAAAGTTTCACCCTGGAAGGGTGTTGTTCGTTTTGGTAAACGAGGCAAACTTAACCCACGATACGTTGGACCTTTCGAAATCATTGAGAAAATAGGCAAGGTGGCCTATAGACTGAACTTACCAGCAGAACTCGGTGCAGTTCACAACGTTTTCCATGTGTCGAATCTGAAGAAGTGTCTGTCAGATGAGACCCACGTAGTTCCTCTGAAGGAACTCACGATCGACGAACAGTTGAAATTCGTCGAGGAACCAGTCGAAATCACGGACCGGGATGTTAAGGTCCTCAAGAGCACTAGAATACCTCTCGTTCGAGTTCGTTGGAACTCACGTCGCGGCCCAGAGTTCACCTGGGAGCGCGAAGATCGGATGAAACAAAAGTATCCCCAACTGTTTGAGAACAGTACAACCGCTACTGAGGCTGAAGCTACGGAATTTCGGGACGAAATTCCAGATCAACGGGGGGTGGATGTGACACCCCAGGATAACCGGGAAAACCATACAACTTAACTAGCTTCCTCAGTGAGTGCCATCAAATTTCGGGACGAAATTTCTTTCAACTTGGGGATGATGTGACAACTCGAAATTTAGAACCTTTCTTGTATCTCGATGTAACTTGCTTGAACCATTTCGTGACTAGTAACTTGTTAATGTAATAACATAAGTGATCATTTTATGTGACTATGTGCTTGCTTGTACGTATGGTATATATGTATGTATATTACGTGAACCGAGAACCCAACTCGAGACGACAAGGACCCGACTCGAGACCATGAGGTCTCGAGTGAATAGTGACCTCCTTTGGGTCGTGACCTCCTCTAACCGGTTTTGGTAAGCCCTTTAGGGTGGATCATGAGGAACTAGTATAAATACTACACTCATGACCACACTCACCATTTCCTTGGACTACACACACTCACACTCTCATACTTTCCCTCTCACTAAAACCCTAAGAACACAAACACACATCATTTTCGGATCCAATCGGTTGGCACTAGGATCTTCGGTTCAAGCTTGGAAATCAACATTTGGAGTTCACCTTTCATACCTCTTAACCGGTTAGTAACTCACATTGTATTTCGGTTTGTTGTTGATGTGTAATGAGGTTGAATGATAAAATGTGTTGGCTTGATGATTGTCTATCTATGATAAAGATGTTTGCTAGATAGAAAATAGTTGTTTGTTGTCAAAAGATGATATCACATGTATGATAATAATGAACCGGTTAACATGCTTGATTTCGGATTGTTGATGCTTTGTGTTTAAAGGAGGTTGAACCACTAGTTTTAAGGAGCATGAAATCGGTTTGTATTTGTCATGTAATCGGGTTAATAAAGGACCGAATTGTAGCCTTTGGTTCAAGTGTTGATAGTTGTTCATAGTGTGCTTGAACAAGGGTTAAATGTGTTATGAATATGTCTTTTGGATATATGAGGAACATGAACATGACTTGAATATATGAAGAACTTGTTGAATATCATATGAATGTGTGTTGAATATTTGAATTCTGCCATGTTTGATCCATTTTAGCAAAGGTTTAGACAACAAAACATGTTTTAGTGGATAGTACAATATTTGTGTTGCATGACATTCAAATTCTATTGGATAGTACAACTGTGCAGAATCAGCAACTGTTGGGGAGTTGAAACCCCTGGTTGCGACTCGCAACCACAACATTACAAGTCGAGACCGCCAGTTGCGACAGAGGTTACGAGTCCTGTTGCGACTCGCAACCACCGCATGATGAACCGAGACCATAGTTACGACACAGGTTGCGACTCGAAACCTTAGCATGATCAGCCGAGACCACGGTTGCGACTCGCAACCACCCATGACCAACATAACAGCACAACTCGAAACCACGTTTGCGAGTCCGGTTGCGACTCGAGACCCCTTAGTGGGCTTGCTTAGTTATGGGCCTAAGTTAGTGGGCCGGACTTATGGACTTCTGTGTTACTGTTGACGTGTTGTTTGGGCCTGTTATCATGAGCCCAACTGTTAGGGCCTCACACTTAGACTTTGGGTTGTGTTTGACTGTTAACTGTGAACTGTTAATGTTAAACGTGTTGCCATGATTATTACCTGTGTACAACGCGTGATGAACATACGTGCACTGCTTGGCTTGAATCTGATACGAATAATATCTGTGATAGGACCTAATTGATTACCTGCAAATTGATTAACCTTTCTGTGTTACTACCGAGCAAACCAAGGTGAGTTCACACCCTTTACAAAGCATGGGATTCCCTGGGTTGGGAACGGGGTTAAGGAACGTGGGTTCCTCGTCCTCCTTGGGTAGGACGGTGTTGGTTCAGGAATGTAATTCCTCGTCCTGGTGGACGGATAACTCGTACTAGACTAAAACTCTATCACGAAGTCCCTCCTTTTTGTATCGACTTAATCGCCGGGCCAATGGCGAGCGGGTCATTAGTTAGATAGCGCTATTTAGGTCTGATAAACCTCACACCGTGCCGCAGAGGAGGGGCGTGAACTAATGGATCTGGGGCACGTCAATGATGATAGACATTGATGTTTTCAGGGCACATAAACATGACTACAGTCAGCAGTCGATATGGTAACGAGTCTAGTGTACGCATGGGGTAGCCCCCCACGGCCGAAATGCCTGATAACTAACATGGGGTAGCCCCCACGGCTGGAATGCCAGAGTAACTGGGAATGAACAAGTCACGTTTTTAAACTATGGGGTAACCCCCACGGCAGGATGCCAGTTAAAGGAAACTGTTTTCGAAATAACTAAAACGAACACCCAACCGTGAACTCACTCAACTAGTTGTTGACTCGTTACTACATGCTTTGCAGGACCATAGGTACTCAGCTGGAGCTTGCATGGAGGAGAGTCGTTGTGGGACACGGATTGCTGCGTACTATGTTAAACTTGAAACCATTTGAACTTATGTTTTAACTTTAAGACTTATGCTTCCGCTTGCAACTTAAACTTGTTTGCTTTGAAACACCAATCGTATTGGTTAAACTTTTATATCTGTTTATATGCTTGTTCAGTATGATTGGTGGCTGGATCCTGGTCAGTCACGCCTCCAAGCGGTAGTACTCCGCAGGTGGGATTTTGGGGGTGTGACAGAATCAGACTCAACAACACTCTCAGAAACTACTTCAACGACATTCTCAGTAACTACCTCATCGCTAACCTTCGACTCTGCAACTGTCTTGGTAATTTCCACTACCTCAGCCATCATTGCTCGATCATCCTTTCCTGGAACATACTTGTCCCAACTAAACCCGGACGCAACTTTTTCATCATCTTGGTTTACGATAAGTGCCTTCTCTGGTTTGTTCTCAATCTGAGGTCTCTGAACAGCAGATTGTTGATTTGGGCGGTGATATATAGCCTGTCTGTAATAATCATTGGTGAACGGGTTCTGATGATTATGCACTTCATGATTCGGACACTCGCGCTTGAAATGACCTCGTTCTTTGCACTTAAAACAGGTCACCTTTGACTTATCGAACCCTAATTTCTGATCAGGACCTGACAGACTGCTTCTACCCGTGATCTCCATAAAGCGTTGTGCTCTTCTAACCAGACTCGCCATACACCACTTTATATCTATCAGTTCCAGTTCTTCCGGATCGATCTGATCGTAATCCTCTTTAGTCATATCGGGATTACCGATCCTACCAGCGACCAAACCTTCATAAGCTTCCAGAACTGATGCCAATAAGGCGATGTGCTGCTTGGCTGAATTCTCGGTGATTTCATTCCCATTCTTGATGTTAACCGCAATGTTACACTGCACACCGGATACAAACGTCTGTTGATTTGACCCTGTAGAACTTTGAGGAGAATTCTGCTCAGTGACTTTGACATTCGGCTCGTAGTTGGCAAACGGAGTCGACTGACTCGACTGATAGGCATTTGGAGCAGCAGATGAAGTGTTGTCTGCACTAAATCCGGTTTGAATCTTCGGACTCTGAACATTAGTAGCTGCCGGACTATTCTTGTAATACAAAGACACATCCTGTGGCATATTCACTGAATTCATCTTTTTGATTTTCACCAACTCCAATTCATGAGCTTCAATTTTCTCTATAAACACGCTCAAACTATAGTTCACGAAATCTGAACTATTTTTCAACATCATCAAGTACGTTCCCCATTCCTCATAGGGAAGTGCATCACATAACTTGTCTATCCATTCCTCATTCGTCTTCTCGATGTTCAACCTTCTCATCTCTACCACCAGATGACAATACCTCTCGATAAGCTGTTTTGTCGATTCACCTTTAATTCCCGTGAATATATCAAATTCTTTCTTTATCAGTGCCTTTTTACTCTTAATCATCGACGCACTGCCTTTGAATTTCTGTTCCAAAGCTTGCCATATCGACTGTGCACTATCATCGTGCTGTAGCAGAACTAGAATATCCTCTTTTATCGCTTGCTGCAGGATGCTAACCATCTTCTTTTCTGCTTTGAACTCGACCTGTTCCGCATCTGTAAGACTGGCAATGGTCTTCAACATATTCAACCCGTCTACCGGAGGAACATACTTTCTTTCGATTTTTATCCAGCACTCTAGATGATTGGCCTGCACCCAGTTTTTGAATCTCCCGGACCATCCTGAATATTCATCCAAACTCATCAATTTAGGAGGCTTCTGCATCGTTCCAAGCTCGTTTTCCAGATTTACATTCTGCATGATGCTAGCAGGACTCAGAGTAACTCCACCACTACCCGCAAACATGTTGTAAAAATCTTGGCTTTCCTTCAGTCGTAACGAAAGAATTTTTCAAACAGTCTGAATAAGCGAACCACACTGGCTGAATAAGCGAACCACAGTGTCTGAATAAGCGAACCACAGAAGTAACAATGAGCGAACCACCACTGAACTTTGGAGCGGACCAGAATGTTGCCCTTGGAGCGGACCAGGCAACTGACTTTCGAGCGAACCACAAATGTATTCTGGAGCGGACCAGAAATTGTACTTCGAGCGGACCAGAAAATATGTCGTTAAAGCGGACTAGACGAGCGAACCAGCAACCAAAACTGCCATTTCGAGCGGACCAGAACAAAAATCAGGAGCGAACCAGCATAACTGTACGTTGGAGCGGACCAGAAAAGCGAACCAGGAGCATGACGTATACGCGGTCCTACTTCACGAGGGTTTTTAAGTCACTTTTAGGCCGTATTTCGATCCGAATCTTTCAAGGGTTTGTTATTAGTGTATATTACACCTGTTGTCCAAATTTCAGTCCATTTCCACCGTTCAAACAGTCCAAATCTACAAAAGTCCGTGTAAAACGCTTCGTATCTAGCAAACTAACTCGCAACTGCCTCTGATACCAATTGTAGGATCAGTTTTGACCTCTCGAGTGAGTTAATCAGAGCTAGTGCTTACTGAAAATGTGGCGGAAACACATTTTCAGCATGATACAAAGAAAAACCGTAAAAGAATGGAGTAGAAACAGAGAGTTCACACTTAAAACACTTTTTCTTCACTTGATAACGCTTGTCGTACGGACAGCAGTTCGACGTGGAGTTCCAGACGACGTTACAAATGAAGAACACTACGGGGGTATTTATAGACTTGCCGGTCCGCTCATGTGACATGTCCACAAGAGCGGTCCAGACAACAAAGCTGGTTCGCTTTTGTGGACACATGCCACAAAGGGGGACCTAAAACATTACAATCATAAAATTACACTTTAACCCCCTGTACTAACACAAAATGACCTATCTGGACCCTATACATTAATCTAGCATTACAAAGACGCAGGCTTTAGACATTGTGCATCAACAGGAGTGTAGGATCTAAAGATCCTAGTTACGACTGCAGGGTGTACCTCCTGCTTGGATGGCTGCAAGTGCCGCATCAATTCGTTCGTTAATGAGAGCCGTCAACTGGGCTTGAGTCAAGTTGATACGTCCGACCATTGATCTTCACATCAAAGGCAACATAAGTGAGATAGGTTCGCAAATAGTGCGATGACAGAAGAGTGTAAGCACACAAGTGTTCTCAAGCAATACAAATAGTGAGAAATGTAATCTAAGCATACTACAAGCAAAGTTCTATGTAATTCTAGCATGCAGGTAATAAACATAAACCTTATTACCTAGGATGTTGAGTCTTGCACGTGGAGCGAAGCGTCGTTGTGAATCGTTGAGAGCACTGTTCTGGTTATAGATTGGTTTTAATAAAAACGTTTTCCCATATTAAAACCAAGTTCTCTATAACCAATGGCTCTGATACCAATCTGTCACACCCCCAAAATCCACACGCGGCGTACCACCGCTTGGAGGCGTGACATGACCAGGATCAAGCCACCAATCATATTGAACATGTAATTAATGAGTAAAAGTAAATGCCATTCAATCACCAATATGAAAGGTGTTCAAAAACATAAGTATGTTATCACTGTTTAGCGGAAGCGTATAAATAAAACCCAACATAGATAAGTATGTAATGTCATAAAGTGTTTAACAAACAATCACGATCCAAGCCCACAACGACCTGCTCCTCCCTGTGCAAGATCCATGTATCTAACGACCTGCAAGGCATGTAACAGAGGATCAACAACTAGTTGAGCGAGTTCACAGTTAATAGTTCAGTTATTGTAGTAGTATATTAAGCCTTGTGTTTGTTCATTATGTCATGTATCGTAATAGTTCGTATCGCAGCCCTCCTAGGCATGTATGCGAAGATTAGGGAAAGTTCTCAAGTATTCTAGACTAGGTATATTTGTATCGCGGCCTCCCGGCACCTGTGCGAAGTTTAGCGTATAGTTCGCAGCCTTCCTTGGCATGTGTGCGAAGATTAGTCATATTATCGCAGCCAACCTGGCATGTGTGCGAAGATCAGTCATATTATCGCAGCCAACCCTGGCATGTGTGCGAAGATCAGTTCTATAAGTATCACTAGTCTAGTCGTATCTTATCAATAACCCTTCCTCACCCGAGGATCATATCACTAACTTCCATTATCCAGGTAATTACAAGTAAATAACCAAATCCCATTCCCACCCTGGGAACC
The DNA here is from genome assembly GCF_002127325.2 of Helianthus annuus. Lineage (NCBI taxonomy): Eukaryota > Viridiplantae > Streptophyta > Magnoliopsida > Asterales > Asteraceae > Helianthus > Helianthus annuus. The sequence continues at coordinate 42,346,407 of NC_035446.2, read as the reverse complement.
CCATGCCTTGGCTGTGTGAACTCACCTTGGTTTGCTCGGAATGCTTAACTATGTGCTAGCAATTACTCAATCAAATCCTATAGTAAGCACGTATACTTGATCCGTTCAAGTTCGTAAAGTTTCACATGTAATTAATACCACAGAGTATGCTTGACAGTTGATATCATGCATCATACGTCAGTTAATCACATTCATACAATCCACGTTTCACATAGAGGTTTTCTCAATTTAATCTATCAATATCATCCGCACTTAACTGGATTAATACACTTTGCATAGTTCACATGTACAACAGAGTTAATCAGAAACAGATTACAGTTAACTCACATAACGTAATTACATAACAGAGTTAACATAGTTAACATACTTAACATACTTAACGCGTTAATAAACTTAACAGGTTTAACGGAGTTTGTGGCTTCATTTTAATCATACATACCTTAACAGATTCAACATCAATTAACATACAACTCATGGCTTCATATTAGTCATTACATAAAGTCGGACAGGGCCTTGCCCTTCATAAAAGCTCGGACAAGTGTGGGGGGGGGGGTTTCCCCTGTTCAGAAGTCGGACAAGAGTCCCTAGGCACAAACTCGGACAGGGGGGGTGGGGGTTAAAAGTCGGACAGGGAAGTGGGGGGTTAAAACTCGGACCCCTTGTTCTCTTGCCAAAACTCGGACCACATGTCCTCTTGCCAAAACTCGGACCACATTCATATGTTTAAAGGTCGGACAACACCACAATGCAATAAAATTCGGACCACCCTATTTATACAAAGAAATTCGGACCTCTCATAACATTATAAAGGTCGGACCTTGCTTAATCAGAAAAGTCGGACCCCTTACTTACAACATAAAAGATCGGACCCTTTACATAATCTAAAATTCGGACTATAGTATATAACAAACTCGGATCAAGCATGCCTTTTAAAACTCAGACAATTAATCAGGGTTACAAAACTCAGACAAGTATATTCATTAAAACTCTTACCTTTCAATCGTGCGAGCATTCCTAAGATTATGTTACAGAGTCAAAGCAACAGTTACCATTTACATTCATACGATCAAAAACCCTAATTCATACTTTCACAATGCAGAATCAAATCAATCCTCAATTGTTTGACAAATCAGTCATCTAAATCATCAGGCAATGGTTACACAACAATCAACATAAATTCACAATAATCAGAATTCAAGAACACAGAATCATTACATGTGGAACTAGGGTTTGCAAGAATTACATAACCAAGAATTGAAAACAATCAAACAATCAATAACCATTTACCTTGGATTGATTTTAACTAGATGGCAAGACTAAGATTGATGCAGGAGACTTGTGCTTGTGATGGAGATGATGATTGCCAGAGAATCAAAGAATGAAAGTACGTGTTTTGTTTTGTGTAATGATTAGTGAAAAGGGATTAGGGTTAAGTATCACTAGAGTTTCACTAATTACTCTCTACATCCTCAAGTATTAACTTTTACAATAGTACACCATCTCAAACAATTTCACAGTTTCACCACCAAGTTCATGCATTTGACAAATCTTTCATAATTAACACATAACCATGCACAATCACACAATACACTTCATTGTATCAAAACGTTACAGTTCCATAGCAAATTATTTGTGCAAATAAATAACTAAACAAACAATGAACGTGCAATAAATGCGAAATTGGAATCTTGGAAACTCGAGTTGTCACAGCACTAGCCATGCTCCACCTGATATCGATCAACTCCATTTCTTCTGGATCGATCTGATCATAGTCCTCCTCGGTGAGGTTAGTGTTTCCAATTTTGCCCGCCACTAGGCTTTCGTATGATTCTAGCACAGAAGCTAAGAACACCATTTGCTGCTTTGCGGATTCTTCACTGAAATTTTGACCATTCTTTAAATCCACAACAATGTTGCATTGAAATAGATTCTTTGGAACTGATTGTTGTTGATTTGAAGAAATAGAAGATGATCCTTGATTTGGAGAATTAGATGATAATCCTCCATGAAAACCACTATTTGAATCTTCTTGTTTTGACGTGTTAGAACTTTCTGCTGAAAAGGCTGTCTTAGGGGACACAGTCTTCGGGATCATACTTCCTGGATAATATAGCTCTACATTCTGCTGGTATGAGGAATGATTGATTTTGCTTGATTTCTTGATCTCCAGCTCATGACTCTCCAGTCTTTCAATCAATAGATCAACCGTTAGATCCTCCGACTTTATCGTGTTCTTTAACATCAAATCAAAGTATTGCCTGTCTTCATCATCTGGCAGCGAGTCAAACAGTTTGTCAACTAATTCTTCTCGAGTATATCTGACTCTGTGTCTTGCCAGCTCCAACTTCAAATGCCCGAATCTTTCAATCATCTTAGATACAGATTCATTTCTCAAACATCCAAACAAATCAAACTCCTTTTTTAACAACTTCTTTTTGTTTTTGATTATCTCAGCACTACCCACACATTTCACTCTCAACTTTTCCCATAGATCTTTTGCATTTGTGTATTCAATCAATGAAATTATGTCATCTCTCACAGACTGAAGAATCAATGCAATGCACTTTTGTTCAGCAACAAAATTTTCTATATCTTCAGTTTCTGTCAAATTTTCACAATCTGGTCTTCCATTATTGAATCCATTCTTTAAACTCTTCCAGCTTGGATACGCAAATGCCTTTAGCCACTCATCAAACCTTTTAGCCCACCTATTATATTCTTTAATCGCTATCAATTTTGGAGATTTGTTGTATGTACCATATGCACTCTCCACACTTAAAGCATCAGACAAAGTTTTCTTCGCACTTAGAGTATTTTCATTTGTGTTGTTTGAAGTATCATCTCCAGTGTTTCCCGCGAAAGCAAACATGTCACTGAACAGATTCATAAACTCATCCATCTTTAAGTACCTGAAACAATTATCAAACATTTAGACAAATTTTAGTGACTTTTAAAAGTTTCACACAAGTGCACTTGGATCGAATGACTGTTCGATCGAATGGTACACAATTGATCACTTAATCGGATAGTTGTTCGATCGACCGTGTAGGACCGGTTTTGACTCCAAAATGATTGCGAAACGAACGTATAATGTGCGGAATCCGTACACGAACGCGATCTAACACACACAATGTAATATAAACGTGATTCTATTAGAAATCTAACAAAAACAAGCACCTTGAATCACTTTCTCTCTCTAGAATCTCTCTCTAGATCTAGAGCCTTCTAAATGTCAAATGAGCAAAAGTCTCTAATCTAACATAAAGGCTTCTATTTATAGGCCTTGGCTTTTAATGAGATTTCTCATTAATTGTAGAACTGCCACCTTGCCTTTTTGACTATCTATCTCTAATATTACAATATAAATCTCGTTTTCTTCTGTTTCTCGCTACGGCTCGGATTGACCAAGGCTATAGACATAAATGCACTAACAGACCGACTGTTCGATCGGTCAGCTGTTCGATTGGATGACAATCAGATGAATATAAAAGCAATCAGTTACCGTCCGATCGGTCGTCTGTCCGATCGGCTAGCAATATGACGTAAGCAAATGATATCAACTAACAACTATGTTTTCCGATCGGTCAACTGTCCGATCGGCTAACATTGATGATGTCAGCAACACTATCTGTGAACAATCTAATTCAAGTCGTTCGTACAGTCGTCCGAACGAATTGATGATGTCAGCAAATATAAGAACAGCTAAGTCGTCCGAACGGCTGACATCAACAAACAAGAACATTTTTTCATAGTTTTTGATGAATTTGAACAAGTTTTTGAACGAATTTTGTTATGAAAACTTGAAGGATTATGCTTTAACTGACTGCGAATCGATCTATAACAGATTTATCAGATTTTAACCGTAAAATCACTTCCAATTTTAAGTTTTTCTGATTTTATGGTGACAAATAGAGAAACAATGCTAGAAATGAGTATAAAGTAGAAGAATATGTCAAATTTCCGGTGAAATTTGACTCGGATCAGCAAGAAAAGCAAATTTCCAGTGAAATTTGGCTCTTGATCGGTAGAAGAAGCTCGAAGTCCGGTGAATTCGTTGTCGTAGATCTTGATTCAGAGGTCCCTGAACACTCTGATACCACTTGTTGGTCCCTCGGATAGGATCTGTTCGTCGGAAACTAGATGAATCGACTTTGACTAATGTGTGGAATCCATTAGATCAAATCACAGATATACGACAAAGTATTCAACTCTAAAATGCTATCTGATCTTTCTATTCAACGTATATGAAAGTACAAAAAATGCCTCTGAAAGTCAGACTAACATGAGTTCTCCACAGAGTCAAAAGTTTTCAAAAGTTACAAATGACCTGATCGGACAGGTATTTATAGGCAGAGTCAGGATAGAAGAAGTGATGTCCGATCGGCTAGCATGTGATGCTGTCCGATTGGCTGTCATTGCTGACCGATCGGACACCAGTCCGATCGGCTAGGCTGACCGATCGGACGGCTGTCCGATCGGCTGACATAGTCAACAAAAGTCAGCACTTTTACAATAATGCGCCATATCCAGATCTGCTAATCTAACTAACATACATAAAAACATAAACTATTCATAAACATACAAAATATGACTACATGCTGACGGAAGATACAGACGTTTACACTAACAACTAGATGATTTGTAAATCATAAAATAGTTGTGGCAAGAATAAGGATGAGGATTTAGGAAAGAGTTCCTAAGTCTACTCATGTTTGGGTCCTAGGAAGGTTATAGACTAGGTTTAAGGCATGCTAATAACCTAATTCCCTATAACCAGTGCTCTGATACGAATCTGTAACACCCCAATCGTGTAATACAACAAAACGCAGCTGAAATATTGGGGAGTCACGTTACAAATTGCTCACAACTACTGGTACTAAATTGTTTCAATATTATTTACATCGTTTTACAAACAAAGAACACATGTAATTGTCTTTTGATTAAGAAGTCTGTTGGTGCATACATGTCTGTTAACTTTGTCTTGTATCGAGTCATGAATTTGTATAGATAGATCAGGGCACGAAAAACGATAAATCAAGTATTTGAGGGTAATTTTGCATGAAATGACATTTAGGTATGTTTTCCGATCGGTCAACTGTACGATCGGCTAACATTGATGATGTCAGCAACACTATCTGTGAACAATCTAATTCAAGTCGTTCGTACAGTCGTCCGAACGAATTGATGATGTCAGCAAATATAAGAACAGCTAAGTCGTCCGAACGGCTGACATCAACAAACAAGAACATTTTTTCATAGTTTTTGATGAATTTGAACAAGTTTTTGAACGAATTTTGTTATGAAAACTTGAAGGATTATGCTTTAACTGACTGCGAATCGATCTATAACAGATTTATCAGATTTTAACCGTAAAATCACTTCCAATTTTAAGTTTTTCTGATTTTATGGTGACAAATAGAGAAACAATGCTAGAAATGAGTATAAAGTAGAAGAATATGTCAAATTTCCGGTGAAATTTGACTCGGATCAGCAAGAAAAGCAAATTTCCAGTGAAATTTGGCTCTTGATCGGTAGAAGAAGCTCGAAGTCCGGTGAATTCGTTGTCGTAGATCTCGATTCAGAGGTCCCTGAACACTCTGATACCACTTGTTGGTCCCTCGGATAGGATCTGTTCGTCGGAAACTAGATGAATCGACTTTGACTAATGTGTGGAATCCATTAGATCAAATCACAGATATACGACAAAGTATTCAACTCTAAAATGCTGTCTGATCTTTCTATTCAACGTATATGAAAGTACAAAAAATGCCTCTGAAAGTCAGACTAACATGAGTTCTCCACAGAGTCAAAAGTTTTCAAAAGTTACAAATGACCTGATCGGACAGGTATTTATAGGCAGAGTCAGGATAGAAGAAGTGATGTCCGATCGGCTAGCATGTGATGCTGTCCGATTGGCTGTCATTGCTGACTGATCGGACACCAGTCCGATCGGCTAGGCTGACCAATCGGACGGCTGTCCGATCGGCTGACATAGTCAACAAAAGTCAGCACTTTTACAATAATGCGCCATATCCAGATCTGCTAATCTAACTAACATACATAAAAACATAAACTATTCGTAAACATACAAAATATGACTACATGCTGACGGAAGATACAGACGTTTACACTAACAACTAGATGATTTGTAAATCATAAAATAGTTGTGGCAAGAATAAGGATGAGGATTTAGGAAAGAGTTCCTAAGTCTACTCATGTTTGGGTCCTAGGAAGGTTATAGACTAGGTTTAAGGCATGCTAATAACCTAATTCCCTATAACCAGTGCTCTGATACGAATCTGTAACACCCCAATCGTGTAATACAACAAAACGCAGCTGAAATATTGGGGAGTCACGTTACAAATTGCTCACAACTACTGGTACTAAATTGTTTCAATATTATTAACATCGTTTTACAAACAAAGAACACATGTAATTGTCTTTTGATTAAGAAGTCTGTTGGTGCATACATGTCTGTTAACTTTGTCTTGTATCGAGTCATGAATTTGTATAGATAGATCAGGGCACGAAAAACGATAAATCAAGTATTTGAGGGTAATTTTGCATGAAATGACATTTAGGTCATTTCATACGAAATTAGTAATTCTACACGAAATTACCTTAAGGGTAATTCCACACGAAATTACTTAATTTCGTTTGAGTGTGGTATTTTGTGTGAAGAAGTAATTTCGTTTGAAAGGCTTGAAATCTGATTTCTTTTGTAGGCTGTTATTTCGTTTGAGTTCATAATTTCGCGTGAAACTGTTTTGTTAAAAATCAAAAATTTTCTAAGTGATTGTTGATTGTTTCGGATACGTGAAGATGGATGAGTTTATGAATACGTTCAGTGATATGTTTGCTTTCACGAAAAACACCAGAGATGATACATCAAACAACATAAATGAAAATGTTTCAAATCCAAGTACGAAGAAAACTCTATCTGATGCTTTGAGTATGGAGAGTGCATACGACACATACAACAAACCTCCCAAATTGATGGCGACTGTAGAATACAATAGATGGACTAAAAGGTTCGAAGAGTGGCTAAAAGCATTTGCGTACCCAAGCTGGAAGAGTTTGAAGAATGGTTACAATATCGGAAGATCGGATTATGAAAATTTAGAAGGCACTGATAATGTAGAGAGTTTTGTTGCTGAACAAAAGTGCATTGCATTGGTTCATCAGTCTGTGAGAGACGACATAATATCGTTGATTGAATACACAAATGCGAAAGATATATGGGAGAAATTGAGAGTGAAATTTGTGGGTAGTGCTGAGATAGTCAAAAACAAAAAGAAGTTGTTAAGAAAAGAGTTTGATTTGTTTGGATGCTTGAAAAATAAATATGTTTCTAAGATGATTGAAAGATTTGGGCACTTGAAGTTGGAACTGGCAAGACATGGAATCGTTTATTCTCAAGAAGAGTTAGTTGACAAACTGTTTGATTCGCTGCCGGATGAGAAAGACTGGCAATACATTGCTTTGATGTTGAAAAACACAATCAAGTCGGAGGATCTGACGGTTGATCTATTAATAGAAAGACTAGAGAGTCATGAGCTGGAGATTAAGAAATCAAACAAAGTCAATCATTCCTTCTATCAGCAGAATGTGGAGCTGTATTATCGAGGAAGTATGATCCCGAAGAATGTGTCTCCTAAGACAGCTTTCTCAGCAGAAGGTTCTAACACGTCAAATCAAGAAAGTTCAAACAGTGGTTTTCATAGTGGTACATCGTCAACAAATCCAAGCCAATCAGCTTCGAAGAATCTGTTTCAATCTAATATTGCTGTGGATTTGAAGAATGCTCAAAACTTTAGTGAGGAATCCACAAAACAGCAAATGGTGTTCTTAGCTTCTGTTCTAGAATCATACGAGAGCCTTGTAGCAGGCAAGATTGGAAACACTAACCTTACCAAGGAGGACTATGATCAAATCGACCCAGAAGAAATGGAGTTGATAGATATCAGGTGGTGTATGGCTAGTGCAGTCCGGCGAGCACAAAGGTTCATGGAGATTACAGGCAGATATTCAATTGGCGGACCTTCTACAAAACTTGGTTTTGACAAATCAAAGGTCACGTGCTTCAGATGTAAACAAAAAGGACATTTCAAACGAGAATGTCGAAACGCACCCGCTGATGATACTGCAAATCCATTTCGTGAAGATTACTACAAAAGAGCAATTTATCATCAGAACAAATCAGAACCGCCCAGAATGAAGCAGCTTGAAGATACCCGCAAAGAAAAATCAAGAGCTCTTGCTGTTATTCATGATGATGAAGGTTTTGATTGGAGTGAACTGCTACCAGAAGAGGATGCAGTGGGCTATGCATTTGTGTCAAAGCTTGTTCCTTTCAAAGATAACAGAACAGATGAAGAAAAATTCGTCAACAGAAGGATGCTAGCTCAATTCAGGATGACCAGAATCTACAATACATTCAAAGAAGTTAAAAGAGCGAAGAGATGGGATGCTGATAGAGAATGTTATCTTGATCCCAACGGAAACATTGCTGTTGATCCAGATTCAATTAGTATTGAAACTGTTATCCAAGAAATTGATGATTACGAAGAAGGAAATCAAAGAATGTGGTGGGGAGGAGGAGAAGCTGATGAAAAAGAAAAGGAAAAAACAGAAGAAAAAGAAAAAGTGTAAGAGCCGCAGTTAAAGAAAGTTGATGACGGGATTATTGATACGTCACAAGAGTTTACTGCTGAAAACTTGAAGAAGATGGCTGACAGAGTTCTTGCTGCAAAAGAGCTAGAGGTAGTTTCTGGTTCTGGAACTGAGTCTAAAAGCAAGGTCAGTCAGAATGATTCAATCAATTAGTCAGGTAAGAAAACTAAAACTAAGAGCGACTGCAAAAATTGCATGAAAAACTGCAAGGTTTGTAGTACACTTGCTTACTTCAACGGTGAAAAGACCATAGAACTGAAAAAAAGAGTAAGAGATGTTGACGATCAGATCTTAAACCGTGATAAATTGTTAAAAGCTTCAAATGAATGATCAAAAGAATTAACTGAGAAAATCAAAAAAGATAAAAATGACGTAGAAAGAATTAGGAAAGAAACTGAAAAACTAATTCATGAAAATCGTCAACTCACAGAAAAGTTTGAGAAGCTAAAACGAACGGTAAAAGATTCTGATGAGAGAAATGGTAAGACACACAAAGAAAATGTGCAATTGTCAGGAGTTATTAGAGTGAAAGAAGAGTTAATCAACCAACAACTGGATGAAATTGCTAAGTTGAAGCTTCAATTTCGAGAAGCTAAAATTGAAAATGAACGCATCCAGTTGAAATTGAACAGTTACAACTCCGCAAGTTTTGTTCTTCAACATATCGTTCCTAAACCATTTGGGAAGAACAAAGCAGGCGAGGATGTATACTCTGATGGAACCGGGGAGGGGTATGATCAGGTTCCACCACCAGTTTTAAACAATTTTTCAAAGAAAAAATCAGGGTTGGTTAATGATGAAGAAGAAAGTGAAGTTAAGCTTCCAGACACAATTGATGTTACATTCACTTCATCTTCCGATGAAGATAGTGTCCAATCTGAAATTGTTAAAAGCATGGCTGAGAATGTTTTGAAAACTGAAAGTGACACTACTGAGGATGATGAATGCTTTTTGGATAAATACATCCCGAAATCAAAATCCAAAAACAACTTAAGTGAAGAACCTAATCTTGTGATGTACAAGATGCCGGATCTGATAAGTTGTATTCGGATCGTGATTTTCCTTTGGAGAATGTGAATGTTGGTAAATTGAGAAATGTGTTCAAGTTGGTTGAAATCGATGTGTCTGAAATTGAAGGTTTGAAACATTCTAAGAGACAATTGAACTTTGAAAAAGATAAATCTTACTATAAAAAACCTGTTATACCACCGCATTTTTCTAACAACAATCAAAACAGATGGTCGGGTGGTTATCAGGGTGGTAAGAATTATCAAAGAAAGAATTTCCAAAACAAAAAGTTCGTTGAGAAAAAGGTTTTTGTGAGACGTTCGAGTTCAAGTTCACTTTCTGACGAAGAGTTTAAAATTTTTTCAAAATCAAATGAAGAGTTCTTTGAGAAGAAGGCCTCACAGCCTCAGACTGAAGGCACAAGTCGGGTAGTTGATACTCGTACATGCTTCAAATGCAATCAAGTTGGCCACATTGCACAAAAGTGTACCAACTTAAAGCATAAGTCTGAAGCTGTTGAGATTCAAAAAAAGAAAGTTGATGCAAAAGGTAAAGCTCCAATGGTTGTTGAGAAGAAAGTTTTAAAAAATGAAAACACCAAAATCAAAACTGAACCTGTAAAGAATGTGGTAACTAAAAATGACAAGTTTTACACACGGGTTTCATCATCTCAACAAACATGGAAGCCAAAAGTTGTTGAAAATACAACAAGTTCTCCAAAATCAAAGGTTTCAAAGTCGGAAAAACAATCATCTTCTACTACACCGGTAAAGATGAATGTTCCTTTGGATTATTAAGAGAAACTAGAAAAACAAATGCTAAATTCTGAAAAGAAGGATGTTCAAAAGAAAGATCAACCATCTGGTCAACCTCAAAAAGATGAATTTTTCTTATACAAAGAGGTTGAGGTTGGAACTGAAGAGAGTTTAAAAATGAATGACAAGAATTTTCCACCACTGTTCACCAAAAGAACTGTCCTCAATGTCAAGTTACCCGAGTCGAAAGAGGCTTGGGTGGCATCAAAATCTAACTAAGTGTTTTTGACATGTGCAGGAGCTTCCTAGATCCGTTTCGCGTTGGATTATGGATAGTGGAGCTTCTCGGCACACGACAGGGAAGAAAACCCTATTGCACGATGTTAGAGGGTTTAACGGAAGATATCTAGGTTTTGCAGGAAATCAAGGAGGTCGAATAGTTGGTGAAGGACCTTTATCTAATTGTATTATCACGTGCGAAAGAGTGAATTACATTGCCGAGCTAGAGAATAATCTTCTGAGTATTTCTCAAATCTGTGATAGAATGTATACAACGCACTTCACAGACAAAGAATGTTTGATCTTGAAACCAGGATTTGTTGCTCCCGAAGAGTGGGTTATCATGAGAGCACCTAGTGTCAATGTTTTGTACGTGTTCGATATGAGCGTAGCAACTACTACCATGGGTCAGGCTCATTGATTCATGTCGAAAGCAACGGAAAAGGAGTCACAGTTATGGCATCGAAAGATGGGCCATATACACCTACGAAAAATGAACTACTTGGTACAAAATGACTTGGTCAACGGAGTTCATTTGAAAGGTTTTCATCTGGAAGGGGAGTGCATTGGCTGTGTCAAAGGCAAGCAAAAGAAGAAATCACACCCTCAAAAGAAAGTCAACTCAGTTTCGAGACCATTAGAGAGACTTCATATGGATCTTTTTGGTCCAGCGAACGTCAAAAGCATAACCGGTGATCTCTACTGTCTTGTATGTCACACCCTGGCTTTTGCGGAAGCGTGGGTTTATTTGGTGTGAATTCTTAATACCATAGAAATTATCATAACAATGCTATATGAAAATAAAACATATGATGTTCATCCATTCATCAAGTTTTAAAAGTTACCACGACAACATTGTTTAAAAGTCGACACATATGAAACGAATTACAACCATGACATAATTAAAATCTTCTTCATATGACACGACAAAAGACATGAAATAAAAACACAGTTTAAGACTTGTAACCCGTCCAGGCAAGGGTCACACTTCCTAAACTCGGATGACATCATTATTCCCTACGCAGCTTGACGTGATTGCATACCTTGCCAGATCCACTAATTTCCTGAAATACATGTAGTTTGAAAAATCAACAAAAAGTTGAGTGAGTTCATGTAAAAGTGAGCATCTATAAACCTTGCAAGTATGAATAAAAGTCCTTGGTTTGTAGCAATAAGGAAAAAGAGATCACCAATGGGTTGCAAAGCCACTTGCATGTGTGAGAAAGTGCAGGGAAACTCAAACCTAGCAACTTTGTTACCGGGCTTCGGCTGGAAGACATAGTCACCTCTATGGGCCGCCCCGGCCTCATGGGTGTGGGCTCGCTACACCCAAATTGATCTATCACTCTTGTGTCCCTCGGTCCTAACAACGAGGATTAATGGCCTCAAGCGTTGTACCCACCCCTCACATGATCTAGTAGTATAAACCCTCCATACGCTAACCATACCATGTAATAAATGTTTGTAATAATTGTCACATGTATTTCACCCCTGAAGTATAAAACTTAAAAACAGTAAAGAGAAAAGGGGGACATGAACTCACAGAAGTGCGTATCCTGAAACGTCAATCTCCAACTCAATCTGCTGCATGACGACCTACACGTACTAATGCCTATTAGACGGATGGCCGTGCCTTGGCTTAGGGTTTAAAGTTCTTGGAAAAATAGTTAGGCAACTATTTCGTATTCACACTTCTTAATTATTTTATAAGTATATTTCCTTCCCAATGATGTGGGTTTTTATACATGTACGTTTTATAATTCCAAAAAATATATTTTAAGTCCCACTTACAAAATATATTTTAATCACTTGTCTAAAACATTTTAATTCCAAAATATATATATATATTTTTCCCAAAAATATTATATTTTACCTCCTACATTTTCCAAAATAATACTTTATCAAAATATACGTATGAGAGTATTTTCCGAAATATACATAAGTTACGTTTTAGCATGTCGTAAAGCAACAATATATATTTATTTTGTGAGAGCGTTGGTATTATTTTGGAATCGTAATTTCATGGTATTTTCAAGTTATATTATTTTTACCCTAAAAATAATATATCTAGTGCACAGAATAACAAACAATCACACAAACGTTTTGTTATAAAATATATATTCTAAATATATAATTATCAAATTTTATTTACGAAAATTAACCTCCGGCACTTAGTATTTTTGTTAATAAAAATCATGGCGAAGTTTATTTTGAAAACCAAGTTAAAAATATATTTGTGAACACTTGTTAGAAAAATATTTCTAAGTGTTGAAATTTTAGAAAAATTTCGCAAGAGTTTACTTTGTAAATGGAGGCGTCCATGCTTACTAGCATATCATTTTCTTTTGTAAAATCATTCAATCAATCATCATCCAACAATATATAATTTCTAATCATTAACCTTGATAAAAATAAGCATAAATCATAAGCTTATGAACTTGAAGTATTTATAAAAGCAAGTAGTAACTTACTAGCATAATTAGTGACTCTTGTTACCTTTAAAAATGTGATTAGTTTCTTAAAAACTTTATCTTTAAAGGATTTGAAGTTTTACAACTTCTAGTCATGATTTCCAAATATATTTCTTTGTAAAATTTTCTTGTTACACAAGTGTTTATACACTTGTTTACTTACTAAAAAAGTGTTTAGTTCATACAAGACCCAAGTTTTAACAAACTAATATTTTTCACTTGGTTCTTTCGAAAGACCACTCATAGATCTTTAGATCTACAAGTTTACAACTCATTTTGATTTTCATTTTTCAAGAAACATGTATGTAATCAAGTTCATAGCTTATGTGTGGATGATTTCATTATCCACAACATTTTTAACCTTCACATTTTGCTAGTTCATGTCTTTAAACATGATCTAGCAAGTCTATCTAATGAACCATATCATTTTATTTAACATACAACATTCAACAAGCATAACAACACAAGGTCAACATGATTTCAACATCACTTTAACCATACATCTTCTCTAGTTAGTTTATACTTCAAGACTTGTTTATGTTCTTTAGAGTTTCTTACATTTTCATCATTCTTTCAACTATTAACCACCAAAATTATGAACAAGATGAAGATCTAAGGCACTTACTACTAGCACAAGGCTAGGGAGTTTCAAAGCGTAAAAGTTTCTTACATTTAGCTTCCGAGTGCACCAAGCTTACTTGTTCGGTCTCTAGCACCTTTGTGTATGTGTAGTTTGCTTGAATGAAGCTTGAAGGTGGTGGTATGGTGGTGTGGTGGTGGCGGCCGAAAACAAGGGATGAGAAGAGAGAAGAGAGCTTGTGTTTGTTGTTTGTGAAATGAAATGATCAAGACCAATGTGTTTATTTATAATCCAAAGGTCACATTAACCACCATACATTATGTTTCTTTAACCAACATCATTTGAATAAAATATTGAAAAGAATGGTGGGGGTGTCACAACATCTTACAACCGTCAAGGGGGGGGGGGTATGGGGTTGGGTTGTAATGTTCAAGTTACAATCTAGTTAGGATTTCTAATATTTAATTAGTATATTAAGGTGTGTTATGTAATATAAGGTGTGTTAGGGTGTTCGGGGACCCTAACTAGCTCAGAAAAGCGAAAACAATGTATTTGGCAATATTTTTATGTTTCGGGTAAGGTCCGGTTGTTCGGTTGGATGTTGATCCGTTAAAGTGCTAAATTAATCTTTAAAGTGTCTTTTATATTACTTTTAGTGACACATTTAATTCCCAACACTTTGGAAATATCTAGGACTATTTTGCCAAGTTTTTACACTTTACTAGCATTGTTAAATGCTGAATTTTGGTTATTTAGTGCAGAATCCTGCACTTAAAGTATGTTTTAGGCACTTCCGGGCACTATAACTATCACCTAGTGACGCAGTTTTATGGTCCTCACCTCCCTACACTCCCTACTAGTGTAGTATTCTATCTCTGGCTCATACTGGCCTCAAAAACATTGTCTGTCTATGTGCTGGCATTGTCAGCATGTTTTCTGGGTTATCCGCTCACTGTGCTAACTGTGCTTTGTGCATCAAGTTTGTCACTAATGTTTGTGTGTAACAAATAGAGTGACAGTATAAAATGTTATGCATGTGTATGTATGTAACAAAAAACACAGTTGTAATCAAGCATAGTCATTAAGCATAAATTAATTATTAAATAATTGTACAGATACCTGGAATTATGAGGGTTGTCACATTCTCCCCCCGTTAAGAAAATTTCGTCCCGAAATTTTATGCTCTGCTTCTAGTTGCAGGGGTCTTGGGAAATAAATGGGGGTATTTCTCTTTCATACGATCTTCACGTTCCCACGTGAATTCTGGACCATGTCTTGCATTCCATCGAACTTTGACGAGCTTGACACTACTCCTCCGTGTTTTGTTAATCTTCCAATCAGTAACCTCGACGGGTTCTTCAACAAAGTGGAGCGTGTCGTCGATATCAACTTCGTCAGCAGGAATGACAACTGTCTCTTGTGTTGGACTCTTCTTCAGATTTGATACATGAAATGTATCATGAACGCCATTAAGCTCAGCAGGTAAGTCCAACTTATATGCTACCAGACTAACCCTCTCCAGAATCTTGAATGGACCAATGTAACGCGGATTCAACTTTCCACGCTTTCCAAAGCGTGCCACACCCTTCCAGGGTGAAACCTTCAATAGAACCATATCTCCCACCTCAAATTCCAGAGGTTTCCTTCTTCGGTCCGCATAACACTTTTGTCGACCGCGAGCCGCTTTGATGCGCTCTCGGATCTGTGCAATCTTGTCTGTCGTTTCCTGGACCAATTCCGGACCAACTAGCTGTCTATCACCTATGTCAGCCCAACAAATCGGTGATCGACATTTGCATCCATAAAGAGCTTCGAACGGTGCGGCTTGAATGCTTGTATGATAACTGTTATTGTATGAAAATTCGACCAATGGTAGGTGAGTGTCCCAACTTCCACCTAAATCCATTACGCAAGCTTGCAGCATATCTTCTAAAGTCTGAATCGTCCGCTCACTCTGTCCATCCGTTTGCGGGTGAAATGCTATACTCAGATTCAGCTGAGATCCGAATGCTTCTTGAAAGGATTGCCAAATCCTTGACACAAATCTTCCATCTCTATCAGAGATGATTGAGAGAGGCACTCCATGACGTGCTACAATCTCTCACATGTATATCTTAGCTAGTTTACTCGTGTTGTCTTTTTCCCTGATTGGCAAGAAATGCGCAGATTTTGTTAGACGGTCTACTATTACCCAAATAGTATCGTGACCTTTGGGCGTTCTTGGCAATTTTGTTATGAAATCCATTAAAATCTGTTCCCATTTCCATTTGGGTATTTCAGGTTGCTGCAGTAGACCTGAAGGATTCTAGTATTCGACTTTTACCTTGGCGTATGTTAGACACTTGCTAACATAAACTGCAACATCGCCTTTCATCCTAGGCCACCAGTAGAAATCCTTAAGATATTGGTACATCTTATCCGCTCCTGGATGAATTGAGTACCGTGACTTGTGAGCTTCGTTGAAAATAACCTTTCTCAAACCACCAAACAGAGGAACCCAAATTCGTTTCATGAAGCACAACGTTCCTTCCTTGTTTGGTACCAATTGCTTCTCCATCCCACAGAGATATTCATCCTCAATATTCCTTTCCTTGAGAGCTATTCTCTGCGCTGCACAAATGCGCAATGAGAGGTCTGTCTGGACAATCATCTCCAAAGCCCTAACCCTTATGGGCTTGATCCTTTCCTTTCGACTTTGGCATCGGCGACCACATTCGCCTTCCCTGGATGATACTTGATCTCACAATCATAGTCGTTCAACAACTCGACCCAGCGTCTTTGTCTCATGTTGAGCTCCTTTTGGTCGAATATGTGTTGCAGGCTCTTATGATCAGTGAAGATTGTACATCGCGTACCGTACAAATTCCAAATCTTCAGATAAAAAACCACCGCACCTAATTCGAAGTCGTGTGTGGTATAATTCTTCTCGTGAATCTTCAACTGGCGTGACGCGTACGCTATAACTTTTCATCACTGCATCAACACACATCTCAAACCTTGACGCGAGGCGTCACAATATACCACGAAGTCATCCGTTCCTTCGGGTAGCGATAAGATCGGTGCATTGCAAAGCTTTTCCTTCAACAACTGAAACGCTTCTTCTTGTTTGTCTCCCCAATCAAACTTCTTGTCTTTCTGCGTAAGGGAAGTCAAAAGTTGAGCGATTTTGGAGAAATCCTCAATGAACCTTCCATAATAACCAGCCAAACCTAAGAATTGTCGAATCTGGTTTGGCGTCTTTGGAGTCTCCCAATTCTTGATTGCTTCAATCTTTGTGGGATCCACATGGATTCCATCTCCATTAACCACATGTCCAAGAAATTGAACTTCGCATGACCAGAACTCGCACTTCGAGAACTTGGCAGACAACTTCTCCTTTTTGAGTAGCTCCAAGATAGCTCTTAATGCCGTTTGTGCGCATCCTTCGTCTTCGAGTAGATCAAAATACCATCGATGAACACAATCACGAACTTGTCGAGGTACGGCTTACAAACTCTGTTCATCAAATCCATGAAAAAGGCTGGCGCGTTTGTCAATCCAAACGGCATTACCAAAAACTCGTAATGTCCATAACAAGTTCTAAAATCAGTCTTGGGAATACTTTCCTCTTGAATTCTCAACTGATGGTAACCTGATCGCAAATCGATCTTTGAGTAGAAACTTGAACCTTGCAGCTGATCAAATAGGTCACCAATCCTTGGCAGAGGATATCTATTTTTGATAGTCAACTTGTTCAGTTCTCGGTAATCGATACACATACGAAAACTACCATCCTTCTTCTTAACAAACAAGACTAGAGCTCCTCAAGGTGAGAAGCTTGGTCTGATGAATCCCTTGTCTAACAACTCCTGGAGTTGTGTTGACAACTCCTGCATCTCCGAAGGCGCAAGAGTTTCCTTTGTAAATGGAGGCATCCATGCTTACTAGCATATCATTTTCTTTTGTAAAATCATTCAATCAATCATCATCCAACAATATACAATTTCTAATCATTAACCTTGATAAAAATAAGCATAAATCATAAGCTTATGAACTTGAAGTATTTATAAAAGCAAGCAGTAACTTACTAGCATAATTAGTGACTCTTGTTACCTTTAAAAATGTGATTAGTTTCTTAAAAACTTTATCTTTAAAGGATTTGAAGTTTTACAACTTCTAGTCATGATTTCCAAATATATTTCTTTGTAAAATTTTCTTGTTACACAAGTGTTTATACACTTGTTTACTTACTAAAAATGTGTTTAGTTCATACAAGACCCAAGTTTTAACAAACTAATATTTTTCACTTGGTTCTTTCGAAAGACCACTCATAGATCTTAAGATCTACACGTTTACAACTCATTTTGATTTTCATTTTTCAAGAAACATGTATGTAATCAAGTTCATAGCTTATGTGTGGATGATTTCGTCATCCACAACATTTTTAACCTTCACATTTTGCTAGTTCATGTCTTTAAACATGATCTAGCAAGTCTATCTAATGAACCATATCATTTTATCTAACATACAACATTCAACAAGCATAACAACACAAGATCAACATGATTTCAACATCACATTAACCATACATCTTCTGTAGTTAGTTTATACTTCAAGACTTGTTCATGTTCTTTAGAGTTTCTTACATTTTCATCATTCTTTCAACTATTAACCACCAAAATTATGAACAAGATGAGGATCTAAGGCACTTACTACTAGCACAAGGCTAGGGGAGTTTCAAAGCGTAAAAGTGTTGGATAAAAGAAAACAAGAGTGTTCCTTTAGCTTCCGAGTGCACCAAGCTTACTTGTTCGGTCTCTAGCACCTTTGTGTATGTGTAGTTTGCTTGAAGGAAGCTTGAAGGTGGTGGTATGTGGTGTGGTGGTGGCGGCCGAAAACAAGGGATGAGAAGAGCGAAGAGAGCTTGTGTTTGTTGTTTGTGAAATGAAATGATCAAGACCAATGTGTTTATTTATAATCCAAAGGTCACATTAACCACCATACATTATGTTTCTTTAACCAACATCATTTGAATAAAATATTGAAAAGAATGGTGGGGGTGTCCCAACATCTTACAACCGTCAAGGGGGGGGGGGTATGGGGTTGGGTTGTAATGTTCAAGTTACAATCTAGTTAGGATTTCTAATATTTAATTAGTATATTAAGGTGTGTTATGTAATATAAGGTGTGTTAGGGTGTTCGGGGACCCTAACTAGCTCAGAAAAGCGAAAACAATGTATTTGGCAATATTTTTATGTTTCGGGTAAAGTCCGGTTGTTCGGTTGGATGTTGATCCGTTAAAGTGCTAAATTAATCTTTAAAGTGTCTTTTATATTAGTTTTATTGACACATTTAAATCCCAACACTTTGGAAATATCTAGGACTATTTTGCCAAGTTTTTACACTTTACTAGCATTGTTAAATGCTGAATTTTGGTTATTTAGTGCAGAATCCTGCACTTAAAGTATGTTTTAGGCACTTCCGGGCACTATAACTATCACCTAGTGACGCAGTTTTATGGTCCTCACCTCCCTACACTCCCTACTAGTGTAGTATTCTATCTCTGGCTCATACTGGCCTCAAAAACATTGTCTGTCTATGTGCTGGCATTGTCAGCATGTTTTCTGGGTTATCCGCTCACTGTGGTAACTGTGCTTTGTGCATCAAGTTTGTCACTAATGTTTGTGTGTAACAAATAGAGTGACAGTATAAAATGTTATGCATGTGTATGTATGTAACAGAAAACATAGGCAGTTTAATCACAGTTGTAATCAAGCACAGTCATTAAGCATAAATTAATTATTAAATAATTGTACAGATACCTGGAATTGTGAGGGTTGTCACATTCTCCCCCCGTTAAGAAAATTTCGTCCCGAAATTTTATGCTCTGCTTCTAGTTGCAGGGGTCTTGGGAAATAAATGGGGGTATTTCTCTTTCACACGATCTTCACGTTCCCACGTGAATTCTGGACCATGTCTTGCATTCCATCGAACTTTGACGAGCTTGACACTACTCCTGCATGTTTTGTTAATCTTCCAATCAGTAACCTCAACGGGTTCTTCAACAAAGTGGAGCGTGTCGTCGATATGAACTTCGTCAGCAGGAATGACAACTGTCTCTTGTGTTGGACTCTTCTTCAGATTTGATACATGAAATGTATCATGAATGCCATTAAGCTGAGCAGGTAAGTCCAACTTATATGCTACCAGACCAACCCTCTCCAGAATCTTGAATGGACCAATGTAACGCGGATTCAAGTTTCCACGCTTTCCAAAGCGTGCCAGACCCTTCCAGGGTGAAACCTTCAATAGAACTATATCTCCCACCTCAAATTCCAGAGGTTTCCTTCTTCGGTCCGCATAACACTTTTGTCGATCGCGAGCCGCTTTGATGCGCTCTCGGATCTGTGCAATCTTGCCTGTCGTTTCCTGGACCAATTCCGGACCAACTAGCTGTCTATCACCTATGTCAGCCCAAAAAATCGGTGATCGACATTTGCGTCCATAAAGAGCTTCAAACGGTGCGGCTTGAATGCTTGTATGATAACTGTTATTGTATGAAAATTCGACCAATGGTAGGTGAGTGTCCCAACATCCACCTAAATCCATTACGCAAGCTCGCAGCATATCTTCTAAAGTCTGAATCGTTCGCTCACTCTGTCCATCCGTTTGCGGGTGAAATGCTGTACTCAGATTCAGCTGAGATCCGAATGCTTCTTGAAAGGATTGCAAAATCCTTGACACAAATCTTCCATCTCTATCAGAGATGATTGAGAGAGGCACTCCATGACGTGCTACAATCTCTCACATGTATATCTCAGCTAGTTTACTCGTGTTGTCTTTTTCCCTGATTTGCAAGAAATGCGCAGATTTCGTTAGACGGTCTACTATTACCCAAATAATATCGTGACCTTTGGGCGTTCTTGGCAATTTTGTTATGAAATCCATTAAAATCTGTTCCCATTTCCATTTGGGTATTTCAGGTTGCTGCAGTAGACCTGAAGGATTCTGGTATTCGACTTTTACCTTGGCGCATATTAGACACTTGCTAACATAAACTGCAACATCGCCTTTCATCCTAGGCCACCAGTAGAAATCCTTAAGATCTTGGTACATCTTATCCGCTCCTGGATGAATTGAGTACCGTGACTTGTGAGCTTCATTGAAAATAACCTTTCTCAAACCACCAAACAGAGGAACCCAAATTCGTTTCATGAAGCACAACGTTCCTTCCTTGTTTGGTACCAATTGCTTCTCCATCCCACAGAGATATTCATCCTCAATATTCCTTTCCTTGAGAGCTATTCTCTACGCTGCACAAATGCGCAATGAGAGGTCTGTCTGGACAATCATCTCCAAAGCCCTAACCCTTATGGGCTTGATCCTTTCCTTTCGACTTAGGGCATCGGCGACCACATTCCCCTTCCCTGGATGATACTTGATCTCACAATCATAGTCGTTCAACAACTCGACCCAGCGTCTTTGTCTCATGTTGAGCTCCTTTTGGTCGAATATGTGTTGCAGGCTCTTATGATCAGTGA
Source organism: Helianthus annuus (assembly GCF_002127325.2). Lineage (NCBI taxonomy): Eukaryota > Viridiplantae > Streptophyta > Magnoliopsida > Asterales > Asteraceae > Helianthus > Helianthus annuus. The sequence continues at coordinate 42,325,121 of NC_035446.2, read as the reverse complement.
AGATTGTACATCGCGTACCGTACAAATTCCAAATCTTCAAATCAAAAACCACCGCGCCTAATTCCAAGTCGTGTGTGGTATAATTCTTCTCGTGAACCTTCAACTGGCGTGACGCGTACGCTATAACTTTTCGTCGCTGCATCAACACACATCCCAAACCTTGACGCGAGGCGTCACAATATACCACGAAGTCATCCGTTCCTTCGGGTAGCGATAAGATCGGTGCATTGCAAAGCTTTTCCTTCAACAACTGAAACGCTTCTTCTTGTTTGTCTCCCCAATCAAACTTCTTGTCTTTCTGCGTAAGGGAAGTCAAAAGTTGAGCGATTTTGGAGAAATCCTCAATGAACCTTCCATAATAACCAGCCAAACCTAAGAATTGTCGAATCTCGTTTGGCGTCTTTGGAGTCTCCCAATTCTTGATTGCTTCAATCTTTGTGGGATCCACATGGATTCCATCTCCATTAACCACATGTCCAAGAAATTGAACTTCGCGTGACCAGAACTCGCACTTCGAGAACTTGGCACACAACTTCTCCTTTTTAAGTAGCTCCAAGATAGCTCTTAAATGCCGTTCGTGCTCATCCTTCTTTTCGAGTAGATCAAAATACCATCGATGTACACAATCACGAACTTATCGAGGTACGGCTTACAAACTTTGTTCATCAAATCCATGAAAAAGGCTGGCGCGTTTGTCAATCCAAATGGCATTACCAAAAACTCGTAATGTCCATAACGAATTCTAAAAGCAGTCTTGGGAATACTTTCCTCTTGAATTCTCAACTGATGGTGTGACAACTCGAATTTCCAAGATTCGATTTCGTATTTATTGCACGATCATGTATTGATTAGTCGTTATTTGCACATTTGGTTGCCATGAAATTATATACGTTTTGATTGTTTGATTGTGCATAGTTGTTTGTTATTTGTGAAACTTGTCAAATGTGTAAACTTGGTGGTGGAACTATGAAATAGTTATGAGATGGTGTGCATGTGTAAAATATAATACTTAAGGATGTAAATGGTAATTAGTGAAATCCTAGATACTTAAAACCCTAATCTCTTTCACTAATCATTCCCTAATCATCACAAGAAACCAAAACACGTACTTTCATCTCCCCTAATCCTCTCTACAACCACCTTCTTATCATTCTTGGAATTACAAGTCTTTCACATCAAGTTTGATTGCTAATCCAACTAGAATCGAATCAAGGTAATTGTTTAATCAGTGTTTTGTGATTAATTGATTGATTGATTGATGCTTGAAAACCCTAGCTTTCATGTAATGGTTCTGCACTTTAACTAGATGCTGATTATTGTGATAATGATGATTGACTGCTTGTATAATCGATTTCTTGATGATATTGATGCATGATAAGAAAGGATATTGATTGTTGTATTGATTCTGTGTTGGTAAAGTACGAAATAGGGTTCTGATCGTATCGATGTAAAGTGTAACTGCTACTTGATTCTGTAATACGATCTAGGATTTACACATGTTGGTTAGTCTGAGTTTCAAGTGATGCATGCAGTCCGAATATAATGTCTCTAATGGTCCGAGTTTATGGATGCAATATGGACCGAGTTTAATTCCTGAATGTTGCCCGAGTTTAATTGTTGATTTAAAGTCTGAGTTTAATCTTTGTTATATGTCCGAGTTTAATCATGTGTAAAGGGGGTCCGAGTTTAATGGTAAGACAATTGGTCCGAGTTTAAAGTGGTTGGGCCGAGTTTATTAGGTTGTTTGATGGACCGAGTTTATAAATAATCAAGTATGTCCGACTTTAAATGATGATTGGGTGTCCGAGTTTCTTATATGGTGTATTGGGTCCGAGTTTAAGCAATACAATGAGTTAATGGACTATATATTGTCCGAATTTAATGAATTATAAGTTGTCCGAGTTTAATGGACTATCTATGGGCCGAGTTTAACATGATCATCCATGTCCGAGTTTAATATGATCACACATGTCCGAATTTGTATGTTGATTTTATGTTCAGGGTTGTATGCTATGTCATGTGATATCCGAGTTTCAAACAGGGGAACCCCCCCACACACACACTTGTCTGATATTGTGTAATTGTTTGATGCTGTATAATTGTTCAATTGAAACGAGTAACTGCATGATATATTATGTTAGTCCTGCCTGTATGACGTATGATTCTACGTGAACAATTGCGTGCAACAGTATGACTCTGCATGTGTGAACAGTATATGAAATGTCGTTGTGTACACAATAAACACACAAAGCACCGTTGGTTGAATATCGAGGATTTGTAAACCCTAATGGAACGAATCATGTGCAATATATCCTAGGTCGTGTGTAACGGACTTAGAGACTTATAAACCCTAGAAGCAATAACATACCGAGCAAACCAAGGTGAGTTCACACTCCTACTAAGGCATGGGATTCCCGGGTCGTGGGAATGGGTTAAAGGTTTCAATTGACTAATAACGTACAAACGCTTTTCCTAGACTATCACCTATCATAGTCCTCGGATGTCAGGACGGTTCCGTAGGTTGGGATAACACCTACGTGGTTCCGTAGGTTGGATAACACCTACGTGGTCATATGCCATTACTGCCTCGGATGTCAGGCACGCACGTAGAACCTACGTGTACGCATTACTTACTTCTTCCGTAGGTTGGATAACACCTACGTGGTCATATGCCATTACTGCCTCGGATGTCAGGCACGCACGTAAAACCTACGTGTACGCATTACTTACTTCTTCCGTAGGTTGGATAACACCTACGTGGTCATATGCCATTACTGCCTCGGATGTCAGGCACGCACGTAAAACCTACGTGTACGCATTACTTACTTCTTCCGTAGGTTGGGATAACACCTACGTGGTCATATACCAATTACCCCATACGCGCTACTGTTCTCGGACGAAGAACAGGGATAATACGAATAGTCTAGTGGTCACATAACATGGGAAGCCCCCACCTGTATAACTTACTATTGGCCCAGTAGAGCCACCCGTTACTTACTGTTACGCATTTACTTACTGTGAACTCGCTCAACTAGTTTGTTGATCATTCTGTTACATGCCTTGCAGATCGTTAGGTACTTGGAGCTTGCACTGGAGAAGCGGGTCGTTGTGGGCAAGGATCGTGGTTTCTACGTTGAACTATTATGACTTTTAAAACTATTAACTATTGTTGGTTTATTCACTATGCTTCCGCTACACTTTGAAACTATGGTTATGTTTTTAAACACCTATCGTATTGAATGGGTGGTTTACATTTATTTTACTTAATATTAATTACATGTTCAATATGATTGGTGGCTTGATCCTGGTCAGTCACGCTCCCGAGCGGTGATACTCCGCGTGTGGATTTTGGGGGTGTGACAGATTGGTATCAGAGCCATTGGTTATAGAGAACTTGGTTTTAATATGGGAAAACGTTTTTATTAAAACCAGACTATAACCAGAACAGTGCTCTCAAACGATCCACAACGACGCTTCGCTCCACGTGCAAGGCTCAACTTCCTAGGTAATAAGGTTTATGTTTATTGCCTACATGCTAGAATTTGCATAGAACTTTGCTCGTAGTATGCTTACATTACTTTGCTCACAACTTGTTACTGCATGAGAATACTTATGTGCCTACACTTTTCTGTCACCGCACTACTCGCGAACAATGCACACTTATGCTACATTTACTACTCGATCATGTTTAGATGTGTTAACATGACTCAAGCCCAGTTGACGGCTCTCATTAACGAACAAGTTGCTGCGGCACTTGCAGCCGCACAAGCAGGAGGTATAACCTGCTATTCCAGACCTATCCTAGGATGTTAGATCCTACACTCGTGACCCAACTCTCGCGCTTAACCTTGACCTATCTTTCTCGCGCAACGGGTCAGAACGCATAGCAACATGCCTGCACATTCAAGAACTTCATGGACTGTCGTCCAAGCACATTCAGTGGCACAGAAAGAGCAGTTGGACTACTCCATTGGTTTGGGAAGCTCGAGTCGGTATTCGAGATGTGTGAATGCCCTGAGGCTCGCAGGGTCAAGTACGCCACTGGTACTTTGGAAGAAATCGCGCTAACCTGGTGGAACGCGCAAGTACGGATACTAGGGTTGGCAGCTGCTAACGCCACCCTTGGAACAAATTCAAAGAACGCATTAAAAGGGAATACTGCACGCGTGATGACGTCCACAAGTTGGAAGTGGAGCTTTACCATTTGAAAATGACAGGGTCAGGAAATTGATGCTTATACGAAACGGACGAACGAATTGGCCATCTTGTGTCCAACCATGGTGGACCCTCCAAGCAAGTGTATCGAATTGTACCTCAAGGGTCTAGCCTCAGAGATTCCGAGCCATGCTACATCGGTTAACCTCGACAATATCCAAGACATTCAGCGTCTTGCTCATCGCCTCACGGGTCAGGCAGTGGAACAGAACAAGCTGCCGAGTTGTATCAGCGCTATTACTACCGCTACCTCTTCTGCTACTCCCGCTACCCCTAGTGACAACAAGCGGAAATGGGATTGGTATTCCAGCAAGGGTTCAGCTACCGTTCGGTCTCAAGCACAGCAGCAGCGCATGAATAGTGATCACCAGAGCCGAGTCAGCCAACCTCTGGTGGTCAGGGGCAGGGTGGATATCGGGGAATTCACCCAATGTGAAACTAATACAACAGACACCACGGTGGTTAGTGCAACGAGGGACGTTGCTAGAGGTGTCTCAAGATGGGCCATGAAGCTAAGGATACAGGACCCCACGTCCTGCAAACCAGAATCTCCAGCAACAACAGCAAGCAGAAATCCTATGCAAAGAAAAGATTATTCGTATTCCTCGCTCCAGTCAAGAACCTCTCGAAGTTCAAGGCGACAAGAGTGGTGCTGTGGTTGGCATCATATCTTTCTTGAAGGCACAGAAATGTTTACGTAAGGGACATACCGCCATTTTGGCTCTCGTTACTGATGCATCAGCAAAGGAAAGGAAGCTGGAGGATATCCCAGTTATACGCGACTTTCCTCAGGTGTTTCCTACAGATTTACCTGGTCTACCGCCTCATCGTCAGGTCGTATTTCAAATCGAGCTCGCTCCAGGTGCAGCACCCATGGCTCGAGTACCGTATCGCTTAGCTCCACCAGAATCGGAAGAACCACCGACGCAGCTACAAGGAATCATGGATAAGGGATTTATCCGACCTATCTCTTCGCCTTGGGGAGCTACAAGAACTATTGGATACAAATTATCGGTGAAAAAGAAGGATGGCACCTTCAGGATGTGAAATTGATTACCGTGAACCTTCAGGATGGCACCGCGTACACCGACAGAAATACGCCAATTCTTGGGTTTGGCGGGTTACTACAGGCGATTTATTAAAGACTTCTCTAAGATCGCGCAACCACTTACTATGCTAACACAGAAAGGTGTCGTTTACAGATGGGGTAATACGCAGGAAACTGCTTTTCAGTACTTGAAGGATAGATTATGCAGCGCACCTATTCTCTCACTGCCCGAGGGCACGGATGACTTCGTGGTTTACTGTGACGCATCGATACAGGGGCTTGGTTGTGTATTGATGCAGCGGGATAAAGTTATTGCCTACGCCTCTCGTCAACTCAAGGTTCACGAACGGAACTACACGACGCACGATCTAGAGCTGGGAGCTGTTGTTTTTGCGCTTAAGATATGGCGACACTACCTGTACGGTACCAAGTGCACAATTTACACCGATCACAGGAGCCTCGAGCATATCTTCAAGCAGAAGGAATTGAATATGCGTCAACGACGATGGGTCGAACTGCTTAATGATTATGAATGCGCTATCAAGTATCATCCAGGCAAGGCCAATGTTGTGGCTGACGCCCTTAGTCGGAAAGACACCCTACCGAAGCGCGTGCGAGCGCTACAGCTTACTATTCAGTCTAGTCTTCCTTCTCAGATACGAGCTGCTCAGATGGAAGCTCTGAAACCCGAAAACGTCACGGCTGAAGCCTTACGCGGTTCAAGGCAACAAATGGAACAAAAGGAAGACGGCGCCTACTATGTAACGGGCCGTATTTGGGTCCCACTATATGGCGGTTTACGAGAGCTTGTGATGGACGAAGCACACAAGTCTCGCTACTTGGTACATCCAGGTGCGGATAAAATGTACCACGATATCAAAACAACATACTGGTGGCCAAGTATGAAAGCCCACATCGCTACCTATGTTGGCAAGTGTTTGACCTGTGCGAGAGTCAAGGTCGAATATCAGAAACCAGCAGGCCTACTTCAACAACCCAGGATACCACAGTGGAAATGGGAAGGAATTTCCATGGATTTCGTTACAGGCTTACCTAGATCCCAGCGTGGGAATGATACTATTTGGGTAATCGTTGATCGACTCACAAAGTCTGCTCACTTCTTGCCTATCAAAGAAACGGATAAGTTTTCTACCTTAGCAGACATTTACTTGAAAGAAGTTGTTTCGAGGCACGGAGTGCCAACCTCTATTATCTCGGATCGGGATGCACGATTCACGTCAGAGTTATGGCGAGCGATGCACAAAGCGTTTGGCTCTCGTTTAGATATGAGCACAGCATATCACCCTCAGACGGATGGGCAGTCTGAGCGCACGATTCAAACTCTAGAAGACATGCTTCGAGCGTGTGTTATCGATTTCGGCAACGGCTGGGAAAAGCACCTCCCTTTAGTGGAGTTTTCATACAATAACAGTTACCATACCAGCATTCAAGCCGCTCCATTCGAGGCATTGTACGGACGTAAATGCCGGTCACCTCTCTGTTGGGCAGAGGTGGGGGATAGTCAGATTACGGGTCCAGAGATTGTAGTGGACGCCACAGAAAAGATTGCACAGATACGACAACGCATGGCGGCAGCTCGCGACCGTCAGAAAGCCTACGCGGATAAGCGTAAGAGACCATTGGAATTTCAGGTCGGGGACCGGGTTTTATTGAAAGTCTCACCCTGGAAGGGTGTGGTTCGATTTGGTAAACGAGGCAAACTTAATCCGCGGTACGTTGGACCGTACGAAGTCACTGAAAGAATAGGCCCAGTAGCCTACAGATTGAATCTACCAGCTGAACTCGGTGCAGTTCACAATGTATTTCATGTGTCGAATCTGAAGAAGTGCCTGTCAGATGAGACCCTTATAGTTCCTTTTAAGGAACTCACTATCGACGAGCGGTTGCAGTTCGTCGAGGAACCAGTTGAAATCACGGACCGGGATGTTAAGGTCCTCAAGCACAAGAGAATCCCTCTTGTTCGAGTCCGTTGGAACTCCCGACGTGGCCCAGAGTACACCTGGGAACGCGAAGACCAAATGAAAGAAAAGTATCCCCAGTTATTCGAAACCAATGCAACCACTACTGAGGCTGAAGCTACTACGACTGAATTTCGGGACGAAATTCCAAATCAACGGGGGGATGATGTGACACCCCAGGAAAACCAGTAAACGATGTAACTTACCTAGCTTCCTCAGTAAGTGCGTACCAAATTTCGGGACGAAATTTCTTTTAAGTTGGGGATAATGTGACAACTCGAATTTCCAAGATTCGATTTCGTATTTATTGCACGATCATGTATTGATTAGTCGTTATTTGCACATTTGGTTGCCATGAAATTATATACGTTTTGATTGTTTGATTGTGCATAGTTGTTTGTTATTTGTGAAACTTGTCAAATGTGTAAACTTGGTGGTGGAACTATGAAATAGTTATGAGATGGTGTGCATGTGTAAAATATAATACTTAAGGATGTAAATGGTAATTAGTGAAATCCTAGATACTTAAAACCCTAATCTCTTTCACTAATCATTCCCTAATCATCACAAGAAACCAAAACACGTACTTTCATCTCCCCTAATCCTTTCTACAACCACCTTCTTATCATTCTTGGAATTACAAGTCTTTCACATCAAGTTTGATTGCTAATCCAACTAGAATCGAATCAAGGTAATTGTTTAATCAGTGTTTTGTGATTAATTGATTGATTGATTGATGCTTGAAAACCCTAGCTTTCATGTAATGGTTCTGCACTTTAACTAGATGCTGATTATTGTGATAATGATGATTGACTGCTTGTATAATCGATTTCTTGATGATATTGATGCATGATAAGAAAGGATATTGATTGTTGTATTGATTCTGTGTTGGTAAAGTACGAAATAGGGTTCTGATCGTATCGATGTAAAGTGTAACTGCTACTTGATTCTGTAATACGATCTAGGATTTACACATGTTGGTTAGTCTGAGTTTCAAGTGATGCATGCAGTCCGAATATAATGTCTCTAATGGTCCGAGTTTATGGATGCAATATGGACCGAGTTTAATTCCTGAATGTTGCCCGAGTTTAATTGTTGATTTAAAGTCTGAGTTTAATCTTTGTTATATGTCCGAGTTTAATCATGTGTAAAGGGGGTCCGAGTTTAATGGTAAGACAATTGGTCCGAGTTTAAAGTGGTTGGGCCGAGTTTATTAGGTTGTTTGATGGACCGAGTTTATAAATAATCAAGTATGTCCGACTTTAAATGATGATTGGGTGTCCGAGTTTCTTATATGGTGTATTGGGTCCGAGTTTAAGCAATACAATGAGTTAATGGACTATATATTGTCCGAATTTAATGAATTATAAGTTGTCCGAGTTTAATGGACTATCTATGGGCCGAGTTTAACATGATCATCCATGTCCGAGTTTAATATGATCACACATGTCCGAATTTGTATGTTGATTTTATGTTCAGGGTTGTATGCTATGTCATGTGATATCCGAGTTTCAAACAGTGGAACCCCCCCACACACACACTTGTCTGATATTGTGTAATTGTTTGATGCTGTATAATTGTTCAATTGAAACGAGTAACTGCATGATATATTATGTTAGTCCTGCCTGTATGACGTATGATTCTATGTGAACAATTGCGTGCAACAGTATGACTCTGCATGTGTGAACAGTATATGAAATGTCGTTGTGTACACAATAAACACACAAAGCACCGTTGGTTGAATATCGAGGATTTGTAAACCCTAATGGAACGAATCATGTGCAATATATCCTAGGTCGTGTGTAACGGACTTAGAGACTTATAAACCCTAGAAGCAATAACATACCGAGCAAACCAAGGTGAGTTCACACTCCTACTAAGGCATGGGATTCCCGGGTCGTGGGAATGGGTTAAAGGTTTCAATTGACTAATAACGTACAAACGCTTTTCCTAGACTATCACCTATCATAGTCCTCGGATGTCAGGACGGTTCCGTAGGTTGGGATAACACCTACGTGGTTCCGTAGGTTGGATAACACCTACGTGGTCATATGCCATTACTGCCTCGGATGTCAGGCACGCACGTAGAACCTACGTGTACGCATTACTTACTTCTTCCGTAGGTTGGATAACACCTACGTGGTCATATGCCATTACTGCCTCGGATGTCAGGCACGCACGTAAAACCTACGTGTACGCATTACTTACTTCTTCCGTAGGTTGGATAACACCTACGTGGTCATATGCCATTACTGCCTCGGATGTCAGGCACGCACGTAAAACCTACGTGTACGCATTACTTACTTCTTCCGTAGGTTGGGATAACACCTACGTGGTCATATACCAATTACCCCATACGCGCTACTGTTCTCGGACGAAGAACAGGGATAATACGAATAGTCTAGTGGTCACATAACATGGGAAGCCCCCACCTGTATAACTTACTATTGGCCCAGTAGAGCCACCCGTTACTTACTGTTACGCATTTACTTACTGTGAACTCGCTCAACTAGTTTGTTGATCATTCTGTTACATGCCTTGCAGATCGTTAGGTACTTGGAGCTTGCACTGGAGAAGCGGGTCGTTGTGGGCAAGGATCGTGGTTTCTACGTTGAACTATTATGACTTTTAAAACTATTAACTATTGTTGGTTTATTCACTATGCTTCCGCTACACTTTGAAACTATGGTTATGTTTTTAAACACCTATCGTATTGAATGGGTGGTTTACATTTATTTTACTTAATATTAATTACATGTTCAATATGATTGGTGGCTTGATCCTGGTCAGTCACGCTCCCGAGCGGTGATACTCCGCGTGTGGATTTTGGGGGTGTGACAGATGGTAACCTGATTGGAAATGGATCTTTGAGTAGAAACTTGAACCTTGCAGCTGATCAAATAGGTCATCAATCCTTGGCAGAGGAAATCTATTTTTGATAGTCAACTTGTTCAGTTCTCGGTAATCGATACACATACGAAAACTACCATCCTTCTTCTTAACAAACAAGACTGGAGCTCCTCAAGGTGAGAAGCTTGGTCTGATGAATCCCTTGTCTAACAACTCCTGGAGTTGTGTTGACAACTCCTGCATCTCCGAAGGCGCAAGTCGGTAGGGTGCCTTAGCCACAGGCGCGGCGCCTGGAACTAAGTCAATGTGGAACTCGACTTGTCTCTGCAGCGGTAATCCTGGCAGGTCTTCTGGAAAGACTTCAGGATATTCCTTTACAACTTGGATGTCTTCAATCTTTGGCTCAGTAGCTGCTTTATCCACGACGTGTGCCAAGAAGGCAACACATCCCTTCTGTAAACACTTTCTAGCTTTCAGACAGCTAATGATTCTCAGAGGCGTATCGCGCTTCGCTCCATGGACTACGATCGTTTCTCCATCTTCTATTGGATACGAATGGTCTTTTCGTGACAAACAATCTCGGCTTTGTTGCTTGTCAACCAATCCATCCCTACCACCACGTCGAAGCTTCCCAACTCAATTGGTAGTAGATCCAAAGTGAACTCGCATTCTCCCAGTTCATTTCAACTAGCTTTCCATTAGCCAGTTCAATTGAGTACGGAAGATCTAACTTACTAGCAGTTAACCCAAGCATATTCTTAAATTCTAACGATACAAAGCTATAATCGGCACCAGTATCAAACAGGACAGATGCAAAGCGTTGATTTATAGGGAACGTACCATTGACAACGTTTGGATCCTAACGCGCTTCCCTTGCGCCAATGTTGAACACTCTTCCACGGGCTTGATTCAACTTCGGGCATTCTTTCTTAAAGTGCCCAATATCTCCACAATTAAAACATCCCGGTCCTCGACCATTCCTGTCACACCCTGGCTTTGCGGAAGCGTGGGTTTATTTGGTGTGACTTCTTAATACCATAGCTTAATCACAACAAAGCTATATGAAAGTAAAACCGTGATGATCATCCATTACATCAAGTTTTAAAAACAAAATACCACAACATTGTTTTCAAACGTCGACACATGCAACGATAATACAACACAACTAAATAAAACCTTGTTCGAAAAACACAACCACAAACATGAAATAAACACAGCTTAAGACTTGTGACTCGTCCAGGTAAAAGCCATAACCCCTAAACCTGGATGACATCACCCTTCTTACGCAGCTTGAAAACATAGCATACCTTGCCAGATCCCTAATTCCATGAAATACATGTAAGTTGAAAAATCAACACAAGTTGAGCGAGTTCATGTGTAAGTGAGTATGTAAAACCTTTGTAATATGAAAATCCCTGGTATGTAGCAAATAAGGAAATAAAGAGATCACCAATGGTTTGCAAGGCCATTGATATGTGTGAAGTGCAGTAGCAAGACTCAAACCTAGCAGATTTTTGCGTCGGGCTCAAAGTCACCCCGAGGTCCGTTCTGTTGGGCCTGGAGTTGGGCTCGCTACACCCAGATAGATCTACCGCTAATGACCCTCGGTCCTACAATGAGGATTAATGGCCTCCAGTTTCCGCCTACTCACTCACATGATCTAAGTAGTAACCCTCCTTACGCTAACCATACCATGTAAAAAGTATTCGTAATCATAGTAAAATGTATTTCACCCCCGAAGTATAAAAACTGAAAACAGTTAAGAGAAAAGGGGGACATGAACTCACAGAAGTGCGTCTCGAAATAGTAAATCCCGATCACCCCGCTGCGTGACGTCTTACACGTACTAACTTCTATTAGACGGACGGCCGTGCCATGGCTTAAGGTTTAATGTTTTTGGGAAATAGTTAGGCAACTATTTCGTATTTACACTTCTTAATTATTTACTAATTATATTCCTTCCCAAGGATGGGGGTTTTAATATGTGCGTTTATATAATTCCAAAAATATATTATTAAGTCTCACTTAATAAAATATATTTTAATTCATTTGTCTAAATTATTCTATCTCCAAAATATACATATTTTTCCCAAAAATATTATATTTTATTCCATACAATTTCAAAATAATACTTTTATCAAAATACGCATTTAAGAGTATTTTTCTGAAAATACATAAGTTACATTTTAAGGTTCGTCTAATACTTAACAATACCGGTGTAACTTAAATATTTATTTGTGAAGGCGTTGGTATTATTTTGGAGTCGTTACTTTTCATGATATTTCCAGTAATATTATTTTTACTCTAAAAATAATATATATATAGTTCACAAAATAATCATAAATTCACACAAGCGTTTTACTATGAAATATATATTCGAAATATATATTTAACAAGTTTTATTTATGAAAATCCACCTCCGACACTTGGTTATTTCGTAATAAAAATCATGACGAATTTTGTTTGGAAAACAAGTAAAAATATATTTTTAACCACTTGTCACAAAATATTTCTAAGTGTTATTTTCTCGCCAGAGTTTCCTCTGTAACTGGAGGTGGCCACGCTTACTAGCGTATCATTTTCTTTTAAAAACTCAAGCAAACAGTTTTCCAATCATCAATACACAATATTCAAACATCAAACTAGTCAATACAAATATAAATCGCAAACTCATGAACTTGTAAGTTGTGTAAAAATATGTAGTAACTTTCCAACATATTTAGTAGATCTTTCCATTTTTAAAAATAACATTAGTTTCTTGAAAACTTTATTTTTAAAGAATATGTGGTTTTACAACTTCTAGTCAAAAATTACGAAAAAATATTTCTTTGTTAAATCTTTTGTTACACAAGTGTTTACACACTTGCTTTTTCACTAAAAAGCTTGTAGTTTATGTAAGATCTGGGTTTAAAACAAGTCTTGTATCTTTCACTTGGTTCTTCCGAAAAACCACTTGTAGATCTTTAGATCTACTAGTTTAGAACTCTATTTTAGAAGAAAAATCTCTTTTACACAAGTTCATGTTTATGTGTGGAAGGGTTCATCATCTTGCAACTTTCATACTTAACATATTGCTATTTCATTTTCCATGAACATGATCTAGCATGGTTAGATGATGACCCGTTCCACTACTAGCCACTAACAAGATAAAATAATCACAACTAGTCAAGATTTACAAGATTTACACCATTTGTTACTCTTTAACCAAGTAGTTTATCTTTCATTCAAGACTTTTAGTTTTGATCTTGTATGTTCTTGAGTTTTAGCCGTTAAATCTCCTATTAACCACCTTAAACAAGAACAAGAGAGTGTTTAGAAGCACTTACTACTAGCTCGTGGCTAGGGAAGAATCAAAGCGTAAACAAGGTGGATAAAAGCAACGTAGTGAGGTTCTTGAGATTTCGAAAGTGTTAGGATCGGAGGCTGTCATGATTGTGTTTGTTTGCATAACATGAACAAGTGCAGCGGAAATGAGTAGCAAACTTTGTAAACACAAACGAAAGGAAAGTATAGATTGATAAACAATTGCTTTTCATTGATTCAAATGATTTACATAAAAGCAAAAGATTACAGTAAAAGCTTACAATCTAAACTCCCCCTCAGCCTGATACACCAGAGTTGGTTACACAAGATGAAAGGATGAATTGAGGAGAAAAACTCACTCAAAACGATCAAGTGTAACAGTACAGAATACTGTCATACTTATAGGCAAACCAAACTGCTGATATACTTCAGCTGACGACACCATGATAGTGACATCTAACGACCTAACAAACGACAAATACTGTCCTATACAAACTACTGTTATGTAACATCTGATATTCACTAACATACAAAACAAAATGAAAACTACTGCTTCACGTTCCACTGTTGTAGCCTTAGCACAGATGTTGAGTCTTCAATGCTTTCTTCAAAGGTGATCAGTCTTTGAGAGGGCAGTGCTTGAGTCTTCAGCAGCACTTAGGAAACAGCAGTAGATAGAGCAACAGAGTTTGTCTTTAGCAGTTGTTAGGTAGTCATCAGAGTTTGGTTTATCAGTTGTTGTAGTTGAGCAGCACTTAAGATTATCAGTTGTTAGATAACCACTGTCAATGGGAGAGATTAGAGTAAACTGCTGCTTATTTGAAGTCCACTGATGGGATCCGGTTTTGGCTTTACATTATCTGTTCCTCTGTTAGGGTTCAATCCCAACAATCTCCCCCTGGAACAGATAATGCCAAAACCCTTCCTTATTCAGGACCTTTATTCTTCATCAGAAGTTCCTTTGCTTTTCTTTTAAATTCTTCCTCAAAATCCTTGGAACTTGTATCATCCTCATCCCTACACAGTGTAAGCTCAAGGAGATCCTGTAGATCTTCAGCACTTAGGCCTAGTGCCTGATTCCTTGATATATGCTTCACATCACCATTGAATCTGAGCAAAGTCAATACGTGGGTCTTTTGATCAGACATCCACTTTAGTATTTTTGAACTCAATGGGTTTCTTGGGAGAGATTTATTATCTGATGAACTTGAAGTGATTGGCCTGAAGAAGTGAAGAGCAGCATCATGAGCTTCAGACACTCGTATGAATGCTTGATCAATGATCTTGTTGGCTTCAGCTATATCTGCTTCAACTTCTTTGTCAATCAGCTCACTGTTTGTGATGCCTGCTGATGACTTTTGGCTTACTACTTTAACCTTTTTGGCAAGGACTTGTAGTTTAGCCAATCTTTCTTTATCTGAAGCTATTTTCTTCATAGCTTCTTCAATCTGTTCAGCTTCTTTGTTCTTATCTACTCCAGCAGATAGCATTTCTTTCTTTTCTTTACTCAGCTTTGTGACAAAATCTTCTGCTGTGCTGATCTGTGTTTCGAAAAGTTTGACTTGCTCTTGAAGCTTTTTGTAGTCAGACCTTTTGGGAGAGTTAGAGGCTTTCATCCTCTGCTTCTCAAGCCTTTCAAAAGCTTCATCAGTTTGTTGCCTAGACCATTTTGATATGGCTTCAGCAGTGCCTATCTTAGCATCCACCAACTCCTTTTTCTTTCTTCTATACTCAGCAGTGAGATCAGCAATGAGTCTTTTTTACTTACTCCACTTTGGAGCAGTTTTCTTCTTTGAAGGATCATTTTTTATCTTTTGAATCCTTTCAGCCTCATGCTTAAAGCTACCAAAGGCCATTCTACAAACTGTTGTTCTTCTGCAGGATAGAATTTTTCTTTCATAATGAAGGCTAGAAGTTGTTCTCTCAATTTCTTCTTTTGATCAGCCTTTTCCCTTTCTAGCTCTTGTGCAAAGTTTTCTATCTGCTTTACCTTTGTAAGGTAGAACTCCAGTCTTTGAGCAGTGGCTTCTTTACTTATGCTTTCCTTTTCACTATCAACCTTAGCTCTTACTTTAGCCTGCCTTGCCTTAATTCTGAGATAGTCATTTATATCTTCTGGAGACATGTAGCCAATGAGAGAGGAAAATTTTCTTTTTGAAGGATCTGCTTCTGAATAAAACTGCCTCATCTCATTTTTGATGGCTTCAAGTTCAAGTGGATATTTAGCAGCATTAGGATCATGACTACCTTCATCAGCAGTGATTGGCTTTCTTTTTCTTTTTAGGAGCTGTGGTTGTGATATAGGAAGAGATATAGGAAAAATTTGGGCAGTGGTGGATGTCTGACTAACAGTGGTTGAAACAACTGGTGTCTCAACTGCTGTTGTCATTACAACTGCTGATATGTCAGCAGATGTCTTCTGCTTTTGAGCAGGGGATGGAGAATGGGAAATGATATTTGAAGGTGGTGATGGTGGTGGTGACTCATCATCAGGAATGAAGACCCTTCTCCTTTTTGAAGAAGAGGCTGATGATGTTTTGGGTGGATCAGTGGTTTGAGATTGACTAACAGTGGTTGAAACAACTGGTGCTTCAATCACTGTTGTCACTTCAGCAGATGTTGTAACATCTGCTGTCTTCTGCTTTATGGCAGGAGGCAGTGGTGGTGTGGCTTTGGATGATGGTGGTTTGGTGGTTTTTGGTTTTGATGACGATTTTTGTGTTTTAGACACAGGTGGTAGTGGAACAGTAGTTGTGGTGGTGTGTGGTAGAGTGGTGTGTGTTGAAGGTGTGTGTGTAGATGAGATGGCAGCTGTTTGGCTACTTGCAGCAGTTTTTGTAACTGCTGGTGTATCAGCTGTTTTGGGTTTCTCAGGTTCAATGTGCATCCCATCTTCTATACCTTTCTTTTTCAACCTGTTTTTCTCCCCCTTTTCGGCATTATCTGCCAGGGTTGTATCCATGAAGAAAATGGCAGATGGAGCTTTCTCACTTTGAGCATTCTGTTGAATGCTGGCCTTTATAGCCTTGATATCAGCTTGAGTATCTTTGAACTGAGATTCAACCATGTTGGTCAGCATTTTTACTTGATTTGCGTGCTGTTTAGCAGCCAATTGTTGGTGATGTTCAAGCAGTGGTTGGAGAATATTCCATAGCTCATTTGCAGCAAATGCTTGTGGAGAAGGTGCTTGAGCAGGAGGAGCAGAAGATTGGGCTATTTGAGCTTCTAACAGCTGCTGCACCATATCTTTTATTTCTGCAACTGAAGATTCCAGGTTTTCAACTCTGGCCGTCAATTCATTATATCTTGAATCATCACCTGAATTAACAGGATCATCTGAATCCCCACCAGCAGTGGTTGTATCAATGTTTGACTTAGGAAGTGAATCCCAAATATCATCCATTGATGCCCCTTGTTCTTGGTACTGGGGACTTCTTTCTTCAGCAACCGATAGACCTTTGATGGTACCAGTGGTTATATTTAACTCACTGGTGGTTACCGATGTTGCTATGGAAGAAATTGCCTTCAAGGGAGTCTTAGTTATGAAACAACTGTCCAACTGAAGATCTGTTGATCCATCAGTTGTAGTTGTTGCTCCACTTGAACTACCACCAAGAGTTACTCGTAACTCAAGGGATGTAACCTCCTCAACTGTTGTTGGGATAGCAGAGGTATTAACATCAGACCCAGTCACTTGTGGAGGTATGCTCTCAGTAATAGGTGATTGAGAGGAACTGGTTTTTGTCTATGCAATATCAACTGCATGCAACAGGGGTATTATTGATTGTGGCATTATTATTGGTGAGGGTGTGGGGGTAGAAAGAGACATGTCCTTGGGATCAGGACTGTGGAAGATGGATCCGAGTGGATACAGAGCTTCATAATGTGGTGTCCCTGTGCTTACAACCTGACCCTTTTGTGAGGATGCAGGAGGAGTTTTAGGCTGTGGTTGAGATCTTTCTTCCAACTGCTGTGAGGAAGTAGCAGCAGTGGTTTCTTGTGACTTTTGTGTTGTCACTGGCATTAACTCTGGGATCTCATCTTCCAGAGTTGCCTTTGGTGTGGGTTTGGTGGGTTTTCTGGATGGTTTTCTTTTGGTCTTTTTGGTGGCAGGTGTTGGTTTCAAAGCAGTGGGTGTGCTACTTTGATCACCTGGAGCAGTGGGCTTAGCAGTGGTTGGGTCAGTGGCAGTTTCTAATACCTGCTCTGCCTCTTTTGTTTTTAATTTTATTGGTTCCATCATTCTTGAAAAAGTTTCTTTTGTTAAAAAGTTTATTTTGAATGGGACACCTTGTTTGGGCAGTTCTGTATCTTTCTCTACAAATGTTTGTTCAAAATAATAGCTTAGAAATCTCGGAAAGAGCAGAAAAGCTTTATTATCAACGTTCTTTACAAAATCATCAAATATTGCCTGGGAGTAGTTAAAGTTTTATCATTTAAAATTGCATACCCTAGGCATTGAATTTTTGTTGGTACCTCATTGAAGGACGTTGTTTTATTCGAAACACACATGAGCAGTGTGTGAAATAAAAATCTGGGTGCAGAAGGGAAATAACCCTTTTGTAGGGTATCTACCTTTGGTTGTTCTGCATATCCCCTGTTCATGAAATCCTTTACCAACTCGTCTTTTGTAAAAGAGGTTTTTCCATCTAAATCATCGAGTTTAAAGGTTTCAGAGATGGATTTTGGAGAGATTTTTACCTTCTTACCCTGTATCGAGGAGTTGATGGCGGCGGTGATATCTCCTTGTTTTTCAAGGGTGGCATTTTTCCAGAACTCTCTCTGGGTATCAAGGTAAATAGGTGCATCTGCTGTTATCAAAGTTTTGTACTTTGATGCAGAAATGATGTCAAGGATGGAGTCGAATGTGTGGTTATCGGTGGGTTTTGTGAGTATACCCACATAATTGTGTGGAGCTTTGTAGCGGATCTCCGGTGTTTCAGCGGCCATTTCAGTGG
Source organism: Helianthus annuus (assembly GCF_002127325.2). Taxonomy (NCBI): domain Eukaryota; kingdom Viridiplantae; phylum Streptophyta; class Magnoliopsida; order Asterales; family Asteraceae; genus Helianthus; species Helianthus annuus. The sequence goes on along the minus strand of NC_035446.2, from coordinate 42,306,768 downwards.
CTTCTGCTGCTTTGGAGGAAGATGATGAAGGTTTTGATTTAATTTCGATTTTGGCTTCGTCATTTTAGATGATGAATATCGAAGAAGATTTTTTGAGTTATGAGAGGGAAACTGTTATGAGAAGAGAATTTTTGGAATTCAATTCGACAGTAAAACCCTGTTTGGATTTAATCAGGGTTTTATTTAGGGAAAAAGTGATTGCTGATGTGGCAGCAGTTATTTTGATCTAAAGGCTAAAAACTGACCACGTGTCAAACATCTGATGGAATGGTAAATGATGGAGGACAGTTGTTTTGACAACTACTGATGGAGCAAGTATCAGTAGTTACAACGGTAATAAAATGAAACAGTGGATGTATCAGTGGATGAAACAATGATTTTAATCATCAGTGTTTTTGAAGAGCAGAGGTTGACACTTTAGCAGTGGACAGACTTTTAGAGAGCAGATGTTATGGCACAACAGCATTTTAGGTACAGCAGTGGATATAAACAAATGAAGGTCATATGTTTAGCAACTGTTTGTGCAGCAGTGTTTTGACTTTTGACAAATAATTTTTGCATCTGTTGGTTTAGATGTAGATATTGATCTTTGTCTTTGTGAAAACACAATATCTTATCTATCATCTGTTGTTTACAGAAATGCTATTCTTAACAAGATACATTTTAGATGTAAATTATCAAGATTAAATTGCCAGCAGTTGTTTACAGGAATTTTTTGTTCAAGGTTTTTCATCTGTCTATTATTTAGACAGTGGTTTAGCATCCCAGATGATGAAACCATTTCTACATGAGCTGCTCATTTTGTGTCTAATTACTGAAACTAGAACATGAGTATCTCAGTAGTCTAAGTCAATTTGCAATCAATTCATGATCAGTGGAAACCTAACTTGAGCTTAATATGATCTCGATATGTGTGCCATTTCCTTTTGATTAAATTTAAGAATAGTAATTACACACAAAAATAAGGTAATTACATCCAGATCAGAGATGAACTTTTACTATAAAAAATGAGTAAAAGATCATAATATATTTTAAAATAAATAAAATACATCTGGTTTTTATTTAAGAAGAAAACTCCTTAAAAAATTAAAGGAAGTTTTGAAAATAATCAAAAAGGATCTGACAATTTTCCAGTAATTTCAGGATCATATTATTCTCAAGTTATTTTGACCATTGTTTTGGTCATTTTCTTCTTAATTGATTGAAAATTCATTTTAAGTACAATCACTGGAGATGCCATTGTTACCAGAACTATTTCCGTATTGATAAATGCACAAATTTGCACGATGACCACCGATGACCTAACTTTAACCTCAAAAGTGTTTTCTGCTAATGCTCTTTTCCTTTGATTTCAAAAGTTTTGAGATAGCTACACTTTGAGATTTGTTCATTTTCCCTTTTTACCCTGTTTATTTACATGTTCAGAAACACTCACTAGGAGATTATATTTTGAACATGCTTTGTCCATAATCACTTTGGAGCAATGTTTTGAGAGACCTGACCATGTTTGAGCATGTTTTATTACAGATCTCACATTACTTATGGTTAGGACTGTTTTGACATCTTATTTTCTCAATGTGTTTTTGACAAAGTTGACTTGACCCTTCTGAAGATACTCAACCTGCCTTTGAGCACATGAGAAATTTGACTAAAGTTTTATTCCCTCTTTTCTTTGTCAGCAGAATACTAGTGTTTTAAATGAACACAAGTTTTGCTGAACTGAGGTACATACTTTAGTTGTTTATTTAAAACATCACAAATATCAAAACGACAATTGAAATCACTTTTGAAAACATCAAATGATTCCATAATTTATCAGATATTTATAGATCTGAAAACTATGAGTGACATATGCATGATAACACTTGTTGTGTGAGATTTGTGTGTCATATGACAACTTGGTTGTTTTACAGAGTTTTTGAGTAACCATTTTGACCATGATTTACTCGTTACTCTGTTTTTCAACTGAATGCAACCAACCTTAGTATCAATGAATTATGAGCTGAACTGTTATGTCAAATTGACTGTTAGATCGAATCTGACTGTCCGAGCTCTGATACCAATTGTTAGGATCGGAGGCTGTCATGATTGTGTTTGTTTGCATAACATGAACAAGTGCAACGGAAATGAGTAGCAAACTTTCTAAACACAAACGAAAGGAAAGTATAGATTGATAAACAATTGCTTTTCATTGATTCAAATGATTTACATAAAAGCAAAAGATTACAGTAAAAGCTTACAATCTAAACTCCCCCTCAGCCTGATACACCAGAGGTGGTTGCACAAGATGAAAGGATGAATTGAGGAGAAAAACTCACTCAAAACGATCAAGGGTAACAGTACAGAATACTGTCATACTTATAGGCAAACCAAACTGCTGATATACTTCAGCTGACGTCACCATGATAGTGACATCTAACGACCTAACAAACTACAAATACTGTCCTATACAAACTACTGTTATGTAACATCTGATATTCACTAACATACAAAACAAAATGAAAACTACTGCTTCACGTTCCACTGTTGTAGCCTTAGCACAGATGTTGAGTCTTCAATGCTTTCTTCAAAGGTGATCAGTGTTTGAGAGGGCAGTGCTTGAGTCTTCAGCAACACTTAGGAAACAGCAGTAGATAGAGCAACAGAGTTTGTCTTTAGCAGTTGTTAGGTAGTCATCAGAGTTTGGTTTATCAATTGTTGTAGTTGAGCAGCACTTAAGATTATCAGTTGTTAGATAACCACTGTCAAGGGGAGAGATTAGAGTAAACTGCTGCTTATTTGAAGTCCACTGATGGGATCCGGTTTTGGCTTTACATTATCTGTTCCTCTGTTAGGGTTCAATCCCAACAGAAAGCACCGGGTCTCCTCGTATGTCACCTTGCACCTTTGTGTGTATGTGAAATAGCAAGATCAAACTTGAATGATGGGGAGATGGTGGGTGTTGGTTTCGGCCGATCACAAAAGGAGAGGGAGAGAGCAAATTTTTTTGTTAAGTGTTTTGTGTGAATGATAAGTCTGACTTAAGGTTATACTTATAACCCAAGTTTATGCTTTGTCCACTAAACAATATGTCTACTAGATATTAGGCAATGGTGATTATAATAATCAACAAATTGTGGTGTGTCCCCACCTTTCAACCGATCGGACTAGGGGGGGTTATGGTTTGTTTTCAAATGTATAGTTAGTGATTAGTTAGTTTAGTTAGGTATTTAAATTAGTGTAGTATTGTGTAGTGTATTATAACGGGTGTCATGGTGTTCGGGGACTCTAACTAGCTCAGAAAAGTATAAACAATGTCATTGACAATATTTCTATGTTCCGGGTTAAGTCCGGTTGTTCGTTTGCATATTAATCCGTTAAAGTGCTAAATAAGCATTTAAAGGGTCTTTAATAGTGTTTTAGTGACACGATGAATTCCCTACACTTTGGAAAGTGTCTAGTATTATTTTCCCATGTTTTTTTTTGCACTTCACTAGTTAAGTTAAATGCTGAATTTTTTAATAGAGTGCAGAATTTTGTAGTTAGAGCATGTTTTAGGCACATCCGGTCACTATAACTATCACCTAGAGACGCAGTTTTACAATCCTCACCTCCCTACACTCTCTACTAGTGTAGTAATCTATTCCCGGCTCATACTGGCCTCAGAGACAATGTCTGTCTAGTGCTGGCTATGTCAGCATGTTCACTGGGTTATCCGTTCATTGTGCTAACTGTGCTTTTGTGCATCAAGTTTGTCACTATTGTTCTGTGCAAATAATGGAGTGATAGCAATAAAGTATGATGCATGTATATGTATGTGTCAGAAATCAAGTAGCAGTTTAACCACAATTGTAAGCAAGCACAGTGTTTAAGCATTAATTAAATATTAATTAATTCGTACGGATACCTGAGTTGGTGAGGGTTGTCACATTCTCCCCCCGTTAAGAAAATTTCGTCCCGAAATTTTAGGTTCTGCTTCTGGTTGCAGGGGTTTTAGAAAATAAGTGGGGGTACTTTTCTTTCATTCGGTCCTCACGCTCCCAGGTGTATTCTGGACCACGTCTTGCATTCCAACGAACTTTGACGAGTTTGACACTGCTCCTGCGGGTTTTGTTGATCTTCCAATCTGTAACCTCAACCGGTTCTTCGACAAAATGGAGCGTGTTGTCAATATGAATCTCGTCTGCGGGAATGACAACAGTATCTTGCGTTGGACTCTTTTTCAGATTTGATACATGAACTGTATCGTGGACACCATTCAGTTCGGCAGGTAAGTCTAGCTTGTATGCTACTAAACCAATTCTTTCCAGAGTCCGGAATGGACCAATATAACGCGGATTCAACTTTCCACGCTTCCCGAAGCGTGCCACACCCTTCCAGGGTGATACTTTCAACAATACCATGTCACCCTCCTCAAACTCCAAAGGTTTCCTTCTTCTATCCGCATAGCATTTTTGTCGATCGCGAGCCGCCTTGATGCGATCTCAGATCTGTGTAATTTTATCTGTGGTTTCCTGGACCAACCAGGACCAACGAATTGTCTATCACCTGCATCAGACCAACAAAGCGGTGATCTGCACTTGCGTCCATATAGAGCTTCAAATGGCGCGACTCCAATACTGGTGTGGTAGCTGTTGTTGTACGAAAATTCGACCAATGGTAAATGTTTATCCCAGCTACCACCCAAATCCATAACACATGCTCTCAGCATATCTTCCAATGTCTGAATAGTTCTTTCGCTCTGGCCATCAGTTTGCGGGTGAAACACAGTGCTCAGATTCAATTGTGAGCCAAAAGCTTCTTGGAAAGACTGCCAAATCCTTGACACAAACCTTCCGTCTCTATCAGAGATGATCGAGAGAGGCACTCCATGGCGTGCAACGATTTCTCTAATGTATATTTCGGCCAACTTGCTCGTGTTATCTTTCTCTCTGGTAGGTAAGAAGTGCGCAGATTTTGTTAACCGGTCTACTATTACCCAAATAGTGTCATGACCTCTTGGCGTTTTTGGCAACTTCGTTATAAAATCCATTGAAATTTGTTCCCATTTCCACTTGGGTATCTCAGGTTGTTGCAGAAGTCCCGAAGGCTTCTTGTATTCAGCTTTTATCTTGGCGCACGTCAAACACTTGCTAACATAAACAGCAGCATCGCCCCTTTCATCCTAGGCCACCAATAATAATCCTTAAGATCTTGGTACATCTTATCCGCTCCTGGATGGATAGAGTACCGTGATTTGTGAGCTTCATCAAAGATAACTTTTCTCAAACCACCAAACAGAGGAACCCAAATCCTTTTCATGAAACATAGCGTTCCTTCCTCGTTTGGCACTAATTGCTTCTCCATCCCACGTAGATATTCCTCTTCAATGTTCCTTTCCTTCAGAGCCTCTTTCTGCGCGGCACGAATGCGCCGGGAAAGATCTGTCTAAATAATCATATCTAAAGCCCTAACCCTTATGGGCTTGATCGTTTCTTTTCGACTTAGGGCATCGGCGACCACATTCGCCTTTCCCGGATGATACTTGATCTCGCTGTCGTAATCGTTCAATAATTCGAACCAACATCTTTGTCTCATATTCAGCTCTTTTTGGTCGAATATGTGCTGCAGAATTTTATGATCCGTAAAGATTGTACACTTCGTACCATATAAATAATGTCTGCAGATCTTCAACGCAAAAATCACTGCGCCTAGCTCCAAATCATGCGTGGTATAATTCTTTTCATGAACTTTCAACTGACGTGACGCGTAAGCTATAACTTTTTGGCGTTGCATCAACACGCAACCCAAACCTTGACGCGAGGCGTCACAATATACCACGAAATCATTAGTTCCCTCTAGTAGCGCTAAGATCGGCGCATTGCAAAGCTTGTCTTTCAACAGCTGAAACGCTTCTTCCTGTTTGATTCCCCAATCAAATTTCTTATCCTTCTGTGTGAGGTAAGTCAATGGTTGAGCGATCTTTGAAAAATCCTCAATAAACCTTCGATAGTACCCGGCCAAACCTAAGAATTGTCGAATCTCAGTTGGCGTCTTTGGGGGTCTCCCAATTCTTGATCCCTTCAATCTTGGTGGGGTCCACATGAATCCATTCTCCATTAACCACGTGTCCAAGAAATTGGACTTTGCGTAGCCAAAACTCGCACTTTGAGAATTTGGCATACAACTGTTCCTTTTTCAGCAACTCTAAAATAGCTCTCAAATGTTGTTCTTGCTCAGCCTTTGTATTTGAATAAATCAAGATATCGTCTATGAATACAATCACAAACTTATCCAAGTACGGCTTGCAGACTCGATTCATTAGGTCCATGAAAACTATAGGTGCGTTCGTTAACCCAAACGGCATAACTAGGAACTCGTAATGTCCGTAGCGAGTCCTGAAGGCTGTCTTCGGGATACTTTCCTCTTGTATTCTCAGCTGATGGTAACCAGATCGCAAGTCGATCTTCGAGTAATAGCTTGAACCTTGTAGTTGGTCGAATAGATCATCAATCCTTGGCAGAGGATACTATTCTTGATAGTTAACTTGTTCAACTCCCGGTAGTCAATGCACATATGGAAACTACCGTCTTTCTTCTTGACAAACAGAACTGGAGCTCCCCAAGGTGAGAAGCTTGGTCTGATGAACCCATTGTCTAGCAACTCTTGGAGTTGTGTCGACAATTCCTGCATCTCGGACGGTGCAAGTCGATAAGGTGCCTAGCCACAGGTGCGGCGCCTGAAACCAAGTCAATGTGGAACTCCACTTGCCTTTGGGGTGGCAATCCTGGCAAATCTTCCGGAAAGACTTCAGGATATTCCTTCACGACAGACATGTCTTCGATTTTTGGCTCAACAGTTTTCTTATCCACGATGTGAGCCAAGAAGGCAGCACATCCCTTCTGTAAACACTTTCGAGCTTTTAGGCAGCTGATGATTCTTAGAGGTGTATCGCGCTTTTCTCCGTGAACTACGATCGTTTCTCCATCTTCTGTTGGGATGCGAATGATTCTTTTCGCGAGAAATAATCTCAGCCTTGTTGCTCGATAACCAATCCATCCCTACTACCACATCGAAGCTTCGCAACTTGACTGGTAGTAGATCCAAAGTAAACTCACGCTCTGACAACTTCGTTGGCTTCAACCAGCTTTCCATTAGCCAGTTCAATTGAGTACGGGATATCTAATTTACTAGCGGCTAACCGAAGCATATTCTTAAATTCTAATGACACGAAGCTATAATCGGCACCAGTATCAAACAAAACAGATGCAAAGCGTTGGTTTATAGGGAACGTACCAGTAACAACATTGGGATCCTGGCGCGCTTCCCTCGCCTCAATGTTAAACACTCTTCCGCGGGCTTGATTCAATCCTGGGCAGTCCCTCTTAAAGTGCCCAATGTCACCGTAGTTAAAACAACCCAATTTTTGACCATTACCTCCTCCCTTCCCAGCTTGATTGTGGTTTTGATTTCGATTCGCGTCCCCAGCTTGATTTGCATTGTTCCCTCGATTTCCATTGCCTCCATTATTCCCTTGTGGACGATTTCCATTACCACCACGATTATTGTTCCTATTACCAAAACCTCCTTGGCCTCCCTGTCCAGCACTAGCCCAACAATTTTCCTTCAAGTGGCCAACCTTTCCACAAGCTTCACATACTTTTGGCCCACACCGGCCAGAATGATGAGGTTGGCAGGAGTTACACTTGGGTAGCGAACCCATATACCCTTTTCCTTTCTTCCCAGCACCGGTTGCAGCTTGGACCGGTGTGCTTGATTCTCCATTCTTGCCAACACTGCTTGTACCTTGTTTGAAGTTCGAGAACTTCCTTTTGTTCTCGCCAGATAACTCTACCTGAGTCTCCTTCTTTTTCTGCTCAACATTCGAAAACTTGTTCAAGCGGATGGCTACTTCAGTAAGAGCCACGCTCAAATAGATGGCCTCTGTGATTGTCGCAGGCTTGGAAGTAGAAACCATGCTCATGATCTGAGGTGCTAAACCCCAGATAAAGCGCTCGATTCGCTTGAATTCTGGTGTAACCATATAAGGTACCACATGAGACAAGTGACAAGTCGTGGAATCTCTAAACATACTCCGCAATTTTGGGACCTTCCATTTTCAAGTGCCAGAATTCCGTTTCCAACTTCTGAATCTCCGCACGTGAGCAGTATTTTCTTCGCATGAGCTCTTTCAGCTCATTCCATGTCATCGCATAAGTTGCGGCTTCACCAAGAGTTTGCACTTGCAAGTTCCACCAGGACAGGGCTCCGTCCAAAAATAGCCCAGAAATGTAAGTCACTTGTTGTTCTGGAGCGCACTTGCTCATCCGAAGAACAGACTGTTGGTGCACTTACGTCTGTCGACTACGTCTTACATTGAGTCTTAGAGTTAGACAGATCGGAAATGACACGGAAACCTAGAAATAGTGAATTGTATAGGTTCGCTTATGTATACATGTTCTAGGTCCGCTTTTGTGTCATGAATAGATCAGGTTCGCTTTTGTGTCAGGTTAGGTCCGCTTATACGTACATGTACGTATAAGCGAACCCAAAGGTCTATATATAGGGGATGTATTAGCGAACCTGAGTAGTGATTGTTCCGGTGAGCCACGAAGTGCTGCCGAAGTGCTGTCTGTACGTGTAATCGAACAGTTGATCAATAAAACAGCAACATTAAAGTGAATTCAGCTTGAATAGCACCAAATCGTTAGTTTCCGCCTCTTGATTTAGATAAGAACTTCTCTGATCGACTCATTTAGGGCCGAACGCGATCCTACAAGTGGTATCAGAGCTCAGGAGGAGGAGTTCTTGCCTTTTTAGCTCGATTTCATCTAGTTTTCTACACTTTCTTCACGTTTTCAAAATTTTTTACGGTAAATACGGTTCAAAATTTCAAGGATTGTGCGCAATACGTTAAAAACAAACCCTGGAAAGTTTCATGCAAAAATACAGTCTAAAAGTGGGTTAAAATGATGTCCGATTGAGATCCGCTTTTACGGTCCGTGATTAGGAGATCCGCTCCAAGTTCTTGTCTGGTCCGCTTTTGTGACAAGTTTGGTCCGCTTTTGTGACAAGTTTGGTCCGCTGTTGTGACAGGACTGGTCCGCTTTTGTGGTACAATAAAGAGATCCGCTCGAGGGGTTTGTTTCAGTTGGTTCGCTTCTAGTGACAAGACTGGTCCGCTTTTGTGGCCAATTCTGGTTCGCGTTTACGACATTCGACCATTTCGCTTTTGAGACAATTACAGTTTCGCTTTTGTGACAGTTTTCTTATTTGATCAGTTTGTACAAGTTTTGAGATTGTTGTGATATTTGGATATTTGAACAATGGATACTGAATTTTATAATGCTTTTGCAACACCGATGTCAGTAACTCAAACTGCTATGATTGAAAATGAAACCGGAACATCTCAGAAACCACCCAAACTCATGGATATTGATGACTATAACGTGTGGTCTGAACGTTTTGGAAATTGGGTCGAAGCTTATCATTTAGATGCGTGGGAACACACTGAAGAGCCATATGTTAGACCAGTTACAAATGGTGTACAACAAACAATTCGAGAAATGAGTACAGATGACAAAAAGAAATACCATGATGAGAAACTTATGGTGAGTCTGCTTCAGCAAGCAATAAAAGAAGACATTCTGATCTTGCTTCAACATGATGGAACTGCATATTCAATTTGGACAGAGTTGGAAGCAAAGTTTAATGGAAGTGATGATATGCTTAAGAATATGAAATCTCTTATGACGAAAGAATTCGATTTGTTTCGTGGTTTAAAATCTGAAAACACCAAGCAGATTATTGATAGATATTGTAACTTGGTGAGAAATATGACAAAACTTGGTATTAAGAAAGATACTGATGAATTAATTGAAAAACTTGCAGATGCGCTTCCACACGAAACATGGGGAACATTTCTGATGATGTTGAGATCTAACAGAAAAGATTACAAAGCCATGACATTGGGAGATTTCATCAAGCATCTGGAAGCTCAGGAGATGGAGCAGAGGAAGATAGCCAGAATGAAAAATTATGATGGAGAACAGGATATCAGTTTGTACTACAAGAGTGGCTCTACTGATTCTACAAAGTATTCTCCAAAGATTGAAACTTCTTACAGTGTTAAAGATTCTCCTGAGAAGAAGCCATCCCAAGGATCAAGCAGCAGCACAAGATTTTCATCTTTTGATCCAAATATCTCTGTAACAAAGAATGGTAGAAAACTTCAGTGTAACATTGTGTTAAGTCTTGAAAATGATCAAGACTACATTGAAGAAATTGCAAAAAATCAAATGTCTTTGTTAGGGATGATTTTAGAGTCTTATAGTTGCTTTGTTGCAGGAAAGATCGGAAATCCAATGCTCACGAAAGAGGATTACGATCAAATCGATGCTGAGGAAATGGAATTGATGGATATCAAATGGTGTATGGCGAGTGTGATGAGACGTGCTGAAAAGTTTAAACAAATTACAGGTCGTGATGATTTTCGTGATGCAAACGTTTCAGCTTTGGGTTTTGATAAATCTAAAGTTACGTGTTTTCGTTGCAGAGAGAAGGGGCATTTCAAGAGGGAATGCAAAAACCGTGAAGCTACCGGAGCCCAGAATCCTTTCGGAAACAACGATTATCACAAGAAGGCCATCTATCATCAAATCACACCACCAGCACAACAACAGGCACAAACTGCTCATGGGAGAGATGTGGTTAATAAAAAGGCATGTGTTGTTAGTCAGGGAAAATATGATAATTTTACCTGGGAAAAGTATCTTTCGGAAGACAGCAAAGGGTGTTGGGCTGAACAAGATGATGAGAAGTTGGCTGAAGGTTTTACCTGGGATGATTTTTTTCCGGATCAAGATTTCATGGCCAAAGAGATGTCCAAAAACATTTCTCATGCTTTCTTTGCTAATGCTTATGATTTGAAATGTGTAGAAAGAACCAGGAAAGTCATGGAAGCTGCTGAAGCAAGACGTAGAAAGCTTGAGGAAGAAGAAGAAGAGGAAGAGAGATTGAAAGCCGAAGCAAAAGCTGAGAAGAAGAGAAGAGCTGAGTTTTTACAATCAAACAGAATTGTCAAAGTGGTTCCTGAATTTGAAGTGAAAATTGATGTAGAACAAGTTGAACTTCCAGAAAAATGCATGCACTGTGATTCACTGATCAAACAAAACAATAAGTTGTTGCACAATATTCACAAGTTGAAAGAATCGTATGATACAATGAACAGAGAGATCAACAAATATACTGATTCGAATGGTGAACAAGCAGTGGCGATGAACACATTGAAAGTAGCATATATTAGACAGCTTGATGATGCGAACTTTCATATTAAGAAGTGTGCAGATCTAGAGTTGGAGTTAGCAATGCAAATGATAGAAACTGAGAAAGTTAAAAAGTTATTAGATAGCTACTCATGTTCTTCTTTTGTTGTTGACAGGATTTATCCAGTCGTGGAGAATTTGAAGACGTTTGAGGAAGTGAAGACGTCTGAAGAAGAGAAATTTGTGACAAAAGATGAAGAAATATTGAAGACTTCTGGTATGAAATCAAGTGTGGTCTATAACAGATGTCCGCCCCCGGTCCAAAATGGATATTCACCTCGAAATCCAAATTCCGAAAGAGTCAATAAAGCAATCAATTTAAAATGGGAGTCTGGGCCGTCGGATAACTTGCCAGAAAATATCGATGTCACGTATACGTCATCAGACACTGATCATGAGTCAAAGTTGATAACAAGTGTAGTAGATCAGGTGTTAGACAAAGATGACAATGAGGAGTCAAAACCGGAGTCCAAATCCGAGTCAAAGACTGGGTCAAATATGTCAAAGCCGACAAATAAAAAGGACAAATGGGTTTATGATAAAGAGTTTTTACTTTCGAAATCTAATTTGAATGATGAATCGATCAAAGTGGCATATACTTTGAAAGGTTCTGACAAATTATATTCAGATGAAAGTTTTCCAATAAGAAGTGTCAGACTTGAAATGATTCAAAAAGTTTTCAAAATAACAGAAATTAATATTTCTGAAATAAAAGATTTAAATCTTAATGGAAAACCCAAACAATACACTTCAAGAGATCAACAGAGAATCAACAAGAAAATGAGTTACAATTGTGGTTATAGTTTCCGACAGAAATCAAACCATAATCGTAATTTCAAAAAGAAAGGTCTTGGTTTTGTCCCACCGAAAAACTATAAAAATGAAAAAATGTGTAAACCAAAAACTATGTTTGTTTCAGGGAAAACGTCAGAAGCTGAAAAAGAACAATCATTCAGAAGACAGACAAATCAGGAATTCCTTGCCAAGAAGCAAGAAGAACTAAAGAAGAATGAAGTTCCAAAGAAAATTGAAAAGAGAACCTGTTTTCAATGCAAAATTGCTGGTCATGTGGCAAAGGATTGTCCGAAGACATTCAAGCCAAAACAGGAAGTCTCTGGGAAAATGAAAGAAAAAGTTGTTGAAAAGACTGAATTGTCAACCCGGAAGTTTACTGGCTTTGAAAATTCAACTTTTGAGAAAGGAGAATGTTCAAAGAGTGCTTTAAAAAGGAAAGATAATGTGCCAAATCAAAAATGGGGTGTGAAAGGTTCAGGTAATTGTTCTGGTGATGAATCTGATTCCATAAAATCAAAGGAGCCACGTGTTGAGAAAAAGGTTGAAAAGAAAGTTCCGATAGTGGACGATGTGAATTTTCCGCCACTGAATGCTAAAAATTACAAATCCAAAATTTGAAAAGTTGAAATTTCAAATCAATTTTATTCTGACAAGAAGAAATTTGATGTTGGAAAAACTTTCAATGGGAATGTGAAACATATCTTTGGACAAATGGTCAACGGTAAGGCCAAAAGCATCAAAGATTTTTATGCTTCCAAAGGAAGTGTTTACAAGCCTGTTGAAAGTAAAGATAAAGAAGATGTTGTTACACCCAAGGAAGGTCAGGCTTGGGTGGATATATTTTTCAAAGAATAAAAACCTGACTTGCCGGAGATCCCAAGTTGGTATCGTGGATCATGAATCGGCATCCTTCTAAATCTGTGTTTGAGGTTTTGCAGGACTTGCCGGAACTCCCAGGTTTGTAAGCGAGGAGTAGGAATCGGCACCTTGAGAATTCAACCAAAAGATGGTAATTGGTTGAAAAACAGGTTTGAAATGTTTAATTGCAAAATTTACAAGTGGTTGTATGATTGTGGTTGGTATACGTGGTTCAGAATGAGAACCAGTTGCTTTTATAAATGGTTAAATCAAGGTCATTAAATTGAACTTGAGTTACATATTATTCAGAAGATTGGTAAAACAATATGATGATTGGATCCCCAATTTTACAAGAGGTAAAATCAATAAAACTTATTTTCCGGAAAAACCATTCTGATTAAAACAAACTTAAGTGTTTTGAAATCTTTATGGGAAAATAGTTTTGTTGTGAGGGGGAGTTCTGATTGTTTAAGCCAAACGGATGGAGAATTGAAGTATTTCGATATCAGTTGTCATGTTTTGTACAGTTTGTTTTCAATTTTTACTAGATGTATTTGAATTTTAGGGGGAGTAAGAAATTTTAGAAAATCCAAAAACATCAGAAAATTTGAATAAGACAAAAACATGATAAAACTGAAAAATGAGTTTTGTTGCGAAAAAGAGGAAATGATAGTACATCAGTGAACTATCACAACACGCTAAAGAATTGAAAAGTCAAAATGTGATAAACAATCTTATTGAGGATGTGTCAGTAGGTTTTCGCACATTTAGTAAATTTAAACGAGATATAAACCTAAATTCGAACTTGCTTAATTCGTGGGTAACTATTCTTGAATATATGGGTAACCCCCGAAATCTTGTTTGAAAGGTCCCATATTCTGAGATACTAGGTCTTTATACTCAGTGATATCTGGGGTATTATTTCGGGACTTCTGCTGTATGGAAATACTAACCTAGTCCCCGAATAATACATTCTGCAAAAAGCTTTGAAATACAAGCTCGCCCTCAGCAATCTGATTAAACAATAAAATTGATAATCTTTGCTGTTGAAATAAAAGATCCTCTAAAGGGGACCCACCAAAAGTCGAAGCCGTCATCTCTCTGCGTATACGGAAGTATCGACCTGAGCTCTCACGGCCCTCGCACATTACCCCTTTACAGATATCAGCTGTGGTATACTCACCTGTAAGACTGAATATTTGGGATCTGGATAGGGGAGTATATTCAAGTGGAGTGATACACAATTTAGTTTTAGTTTCTAAAACATTAATATCGTATCTCGAATCAGTTGAAATTTGTGTGAAAATTTAAGTGGACAAACATATTGACAATCTAGGTAAATTGTTTAGAACTTAAAATGTTTAAAGGTTAACGGTGTTAGTGATATGTTTCATAACTGATTTAATCCTCTTGCACGAACTCACAAAAATATTATCTGTAAATATTTCATGGCTGCATTTACTTTTATTCAGAAAATCCAAAAAGATTTTTGGTGTGTTTTAGCATAAAATTTTGAAAAATCAAAAAGATTTTCGACAACTGGTGTTGAGATACTGATTTTTGAAATTCAAAGTGCTAAACTTGAAGAACTGGTTTGGGAAGAGTGTATGTAATGATGTTAAATTTTTGTTTGAAAAGTGCCAGTAAAAATCTTGAATGTAAAATCATTAATATAGTTTCTGGTACAAGTTTCTAAAAAGTTTGAAAGTTTAATCTTTTAATAGAAACTTATGATTGGGCAGAGATTATGCAGGTTTTGAGTCAGATCTTGATCCTGAGAGAAATGGAGCCAGGTATCGATCTGGAACTTGATGGGAGCCTGTTAATGATCTTGATTTGAAGAATGAAGATGTGAATTCCAGACTACGATCCCAGTTGTTTGAGAGGGGGAGTCTGAAGACACCGTGTCAACATTCAAGAGAGAGGAGTTTGTTGATAATGAAGAAAGAGAACGAGGATTCTTGGAATGACAGATATTTCAGAGGCAGATTGACGACTGATGAAGATTGTAGTTTGACTTGTGCGAAGACTCTATGAAGACTCCGTCAACATCCGAGGGGGAGTCTGTTGGTGCACTTACGTCTGTCGACTATGTCTTACATTGAGTCTTAGAGTTAGACAGATCGGAAATGACACCGAAACCTAGAAATAGTGAATTGTATAGGTTCACTTATGTATACATGTTCTAGGTCCGCTTTTGTGTCATGAATAGATCAGGTTCGCTTTTGTGTCAGGTTAGGTCCGCTTATACGTACATGTACGTATAAGCAAACCCAAAGGTCTATATATAGGGGATTGTATTAGCGAACCTGAGTAGTGATTGTTCCGGTGAGCCACGAAGTGCTGCCGAAGTGTTGTCTGTACGTGTAATCGAACAGTTGATCAATAAAACAGCAAGATTAAAGTGAATTCAGCTTGAATAGCACCAAATCATTAGTTTCAGCCTCTTGATTTGGATAAGAACTTCTCTGATCGACTCAATTAGGGCCGAACGCGATCCTACACAGACTCAGTCTTTTCGGCCCATCTTACAAAAGCAACTGCTTGTAAGTGCACCTTGCACATACATTAGAATATACAAATGGTATTAGCGGACGTGCTATAAATATCCAAATGTATCGTAGTATGTCTCAACGACTTAACATTACCATGAGGTGGATTGTTATTGTCGTTGTTGTTCGAATTACTTCCACTGGTTCCTCCTTGTGAGGCTGCATACTATGCAATGGCGGCAGCAATGATCTGTTGGAGTTCTGCCTCGTTGGTAGGCATGCGCGTCTGGCGTCGTGGAGGCATCTTCTAAAAGATGTTTCACGTTGGTCAGGTCATAGTAAGTAAAGTGTACGTATGTATTCAACAATATCAACACATAACATCTCATGTTATGAATAAATCAACCACATTACATCTCATGTTATAGAACATAAATAATCAATCAACATCACATATACTGAGAATACTGCGATTGCGTTGTCATAGATCAAGACCACAATGTAAAGTTTACAAGTTCACAACTGTATCGTACATCATCAGTATCTAAGGGCCACATCGCCCTAGTCCAAACTATCAAATCAGTGACATCAACAACCAATATACAAAACATCAAAAATCATAATCATCCAAAGTCCGGTCTCCAAAAAAGGCTGTATAGTCTGCACAATCGTGGTCCTCTCATCAAAAGTCTACTTGCGTCGTACAAAAAGGCCTAAGCTAATGGCGATGGAGGAGGGGGAAAATGAGAAAAGAATAAACGTCGCATATGAAGCAAGTCCTCCTCCATAGCGCGATGAGAGCGCAATAAGTATGCTATCTGCTGCTCAGGAGTCCAAAAACGAGCGGCAGAATCGGGTGAAAGTGGACGCGGAGGGTGTGATACTGCAGGTGGAGTCTGGCACTGGCACGGAAGTCGCTGAGCTCTCTCCAGCTCCTGCACGCGACGGGTCAGCGCCTCCTGCTGTATCATGAAAGATCTGAGAATATTCTCTAAAAAATACCCCACGTTGTATGGGTGATACAGATCAGATGGTGGCATAATGGGGGGCGTAGTCCAAAGGAACGGCTCACCAGATGGAGCGAAAGATGGTACAGTAAATGGTGCAACAGTGGGAACAACAGTATGATGAGAAATCTGAGGTACAAATTGATCTCCTCCTGTCATGAAAGGTGTATGACCAAAAGGCTGTCGTGATGAACCCTCTCCAGGACGTGGTGGAGGTATGTCCTGAAGAAATGTGACAGGTAAGTCGGTGCGGTGAACATCTGTGGTATGTGTGGGAAGCAAGGGTACATCAATGGGAACTGAAACATGGGCTGAAACGGGGGCTACAGGTGGTCTAACCAATACCACGAAAGGTGGGAAATCATCATCATCATCTATCCACCCATTGCGGGTGTGTGCGTATCGTGGATCAATATGGGTCGCAAAAGGTACACGGTCGAACATCACCGGCACTATCTGGAAGAGGTGCAACAACAGGATCCTCTAACAAAAGTGGAGCATCAACAGGAGCATCAACAGCAACATGATCATCCACCAATGGCGGAGCAACAACAGGATGATCATCAACAGGTATATCATCAATGAAAGGAGCAACAACAGGTGCATCGGCATGAACAGGGTCATGCTCTAATGCGGGGTCAGGAGCAACAACTGGCTCAGGGGCCACAGCAGGCTCCGGATCATCAAACTCCATATCAAAGTCAGCTGGATCAGCAAACACAGGATCGACAGGGGCTACAGGATCCTCCAGGGGCTGGTCTAAATGAATAAACTCAATGTCATGGTCTGGATCAAAACCAGGTGGAAAAACAGGATCTAAATCATCATCAACATCATGATCGAACTCAAAACTGTGTGCAGGAACCGGTGTAGTTGATGACGCCATGTCCGGGTCAGCGTCGTGTGAATGGTGCTGCACTCCCTGGGTGTGCGAAGGTGCGGATGCCACAGACTCAAAGGAGTCTGGAACAGGTGAATGAACGGGAGCATCCTCTACAGGAGCATCAGCAAGGAGTAGGATATCATCAGCAGCAATATGGGCCTCGTCCTCAAGTGGGTCCTCCTCGAATAGATCGACATCATCGTCAGAGACAACGTCGAGGGGCATATCAACATTGGGATAAGCTGCAAGGGGCACAAGAGCAGGGATCACCGCGAGCGGCAAGTCCCCAACAAGATGGCCATCAGCAGGCTCTGCTACGATATCAGGCAGCGCAAAGGGCTGGAAGTCGTCATCGTCTGTGCTGGTAGTATCGGAAGTGTACACCTCGTGCTCCGATGAAACTATGTCGTCTAATACTATAGCCATGGGATCCGTAGTGTCCGACTCTCCAACACCTGATGAGGGCATACGTCTGTAACACGAACACACATAAAAAAACAATCAATCATATAATCAAATAAGCATGTTAGTCACCAATAAGCAAGCAAGTAATTTTCCTAGTCCCACTAGTCTAACCTCCCAGACTGAACCTCCTAGTTACCCAGACTACTTTCCCAGCCTCTCAGACTTGAACATCCTAGTCACCCAGACTACCCTCCCAGCCTCTCAGACTGAGCATCCTAGTCTCCCAGACTACTCTCCCAGTCTCTCAGACTGAACATCCTAGTCTCCCAGACTACCCTCCCAGTCTCTCAGACTGACTCCCTTGCCTCTCAGACCAGAACCTTCCCAATCTCTCAGATTGGCCCCTCAATCTACATGACTAAACCATAAATTTTGAAAAAAAAATGTTCATACATTTTGTTTGTAAAAAACTTTTGCATCCGGGATCTATACGTAATGTATGCAGTGTAAAAATGTTTTGTAAAAATAGTCTAGACTCGAGAAGGAATCCTAGTTCGCTATGATTAAAGCTCTGATACCAAGCTGTCACACCCTGGCTTTGCGGAAGCGTGGGTTTATTTGGTGTGACTTCTTAATACCATAGCTTAATCACAACAAAGCTATATGAAAGTAAAACCGTGATGATCATCCATTACTTCAAGTTTTAAAAACAAAATACCACAACATTGTTTTCAAACGTCGACACATGCAACGATAATACAACACAACTAAATAACACCTTGTTCGAAAAACACAACCACAAACATGAAACAAACACAGCTTGAGACTTGTGACTCGTCTAGGTAAAAGCCACAACCCCTAAACCTGGATGACATCACCCTTCTTACGCAGCTTGAAAACATAGCATACCTCGCCAGATCCCTAATTCCCTGAAATACATGTAAGTTGAAAAATCAACACAAGTTGAGCGAGTTCATGTGTAAGTGAGTATGTAAAACCTTTGTAATATGAAAATCCCTGGTATGTAGCAAATAAGGAAATAAAGAGATCACCAATGGTTTACAAGGCCATTGATATGTGTGAAGTGCAGTAGCAAGACTCAAACCTAGCAGATTTTTGCGTCGGGCTCAAAGTCACCCGGAGGTCCGTTCTGTTGGGCCTGGAGTTGGGCTCGCTACACCCAGATAGATCTACCGCTAATGACCCTCGGTCCTACAATGAGGATTATTGGCCTCCAGTTTCCGCCTACTCACTCACATGATCTAAGTAGTAACCCTCCTTACGCTAACCATACCATGTAAAAAGTATTCGTAATCATAGTAAAATGTATTTCACCCCCGAAGTATAAAAACTGAAAACAGTTAAGAGAAAAGGGGGACATGAACTCACAGAAGTGCGTCTCGAAATAGTAAATCCCGATCAACCCGCTGCGTGACGTCCTACACGTACTAACTTCTATTAGACGGAAGGCCGTGCCTTGGCTTAAGGTTTAATGTTTTTGGGAAATAGTTAGGCAACCATTTCGTATTTACACTTCTTAATTATTTATTAATTATATTCCTTCCCAAGGATGGGGGTTTTAATACATGTGCGTTTATATAATTCCAAAAATATATTATTAAGTCTCACTTAATAAAATATATTTTAATTCATTTGTCTAAAATATTCTATCTCCAAAATATATTATTAAGTCTCACTTAATAAAATATATTTTATATTTTATTCCATACAATTTCCAAAATAATACTTTTATCAAAATACGTATTTAAGAGTATTTTTCTGAAAATACATAAGTTACATTTTAAGGTTCGTGTGGTATTTAACAATACCGGTGTAACTTAAATATTTATTTGTGAAGGCGTTGGTATTATTTTGGAGTCGTTACTTTTCATGATATTTCCAGTAATATTATTTTTACTCTAAAAATAATATATATATATAGTTCACAAAATAATAATAAATTCACACAAGCGTTTTATTATGAAATATATATTTAACAAGTTTTATTTACAAAAATGCACCTCCGACACTTGGTTATTTCGTAATAAAAATCATGGCCAATTTTGTTTGGAAAACAAGTTAAAAATATATTTCTAACCACTTGTCACAAAATATTTCTTAGTGTTATTTTCTGGAAAAATTTCGCCAGAGTTTCCTCTGTAACTAGAGGTGGCTACGCTTACTAGCGTATCATTTTCTTTTAAAAACTCAATCAAACAGTTTTCCAATCATCAATACACAATATTCAAACATCAAACTAGTCAATACAAATATAAATCGCAAACTCATGAACTTGTAAGTTGTGTAAAAATATGTAGTAACTTTCCAACATATTTAGTAGATCTTTCCATTTTTAAAAATAACATTAGTTTCTTGAAAACTTTATTTTTAAAGAATATGTGATTTTACAACTTCTAGTCAAAAATTACGAAAAATATTTCTTTGTTAAATCTTTTGTTACACAAGTGTTTACACACTTGCTTTTTCACTAATAAGCTTGTAGTTTATGTAAGATCCGGGTTTAAAACAAGTCTTGTATCTTTCACTTGGTTCTTCCGAAAAACCACTTGTAGATCTTTAGATCTACTAGTTTAGAACTCTATTTTACAAGAAAAATCTCCTTTACACAAGTTCATGTTTATGTGTGGAAGGGTTCATCATCTTGCAACTCTCATACTTAACATATTGCTAGTTCATTTTCCATAAACATGATCTAGCATGGTTAGATGACGACCCGTTCCACTACTAGCCACTAACAACATAAAATAATCACAACTAGTCAAGATTTACAAGATTTACACCATTTGTTACTCTTTAACCAACTAGTTTATCTTTCATTCAAGACTTTTAGTTTTGATCTTGTATGTTCTTGAGTTTTAGCCGTTAATCTCTTATTAACCACCTTAAACAAGAACAAGAGAGTGTTTAGAAACACTTACTACTAGCTCGTGGCTAGGGAAGAATCAAAGCGTAAACAAGGTCGATAAAAGCAACGTAGTGAGGTTCTTGAGATTCCGAAAACACCGGGTCTCCTCGTATGTCACCTTGCACCTTTGTGTGTATTTGAAATAGCAAGATCAAACTTGAATGATGGTGAGATGGTGGGTGTTGGTTTCGGCCGATCACAAAAGGAGAGGGAGAGAGCAAATTTTTTTTGTTAAGTGTTCTGTGTGAATGATAAGTGTGATCTTATGGTTATACTTATAACCCAAGTTTATGCTTTGTCCACTAAACAATATTTCTACTAGATATTAGGCAATGGTGACTATAATAATCAACAAATTGTGGTGTGTGTCCCCACCTTTCAACCGATCAGACTAGGGGGGGTTATGTTTGTTTTCAAATGTATAGTTAGTGATTAGTTAGTTTAGTTAGGTATTTAAATTAGTGTAATAGTGTGTAGTGTATTATAACGGGTGTCAGGGTGTTCGGGGACCCTAACTAGCTCAGAAAAGTATAAACAATGTCATTGACAATATTTCTATGTTCCGGGTTAAGTCCGGTTGTTCGGTTGGATATTAATCTGTTAAAGTGCAAAATAAGCATTTAAAGTGTCCTTAATAGTGTTTCAGTGACATGATGAATTCCCAACACTTTGGAAAGTATGATGCATGTATATGTATGTGTCAGAAATCAAGTAGCAGTTTAACCACAATTGTAAGCAAGCACAGTGTTTAAGCATTAATTAGATATTAAATAATTCGTACGGATACCTGATTTGGTGAGGGTTGTCACAATTCCCATTCCCATTTCCAGCTTGAGTGTTGTTTTGGTTGCGATTTCCATTCCCAGCTTGATTCGCAACGTTTCCACGGTTTCCATTCCCGCCATTTTCTCCTTGCTGGCGATTTCCATTACCATTCCCATAACCTCGATTACCACCACGCCCAGCACCAGTTCCGGCCCAAGACGTATCCTTCGTGTGGCCGTTCCTTCCACATGATTCACACTTCCTCAATCTGCACTGACCAGAATGATGGCGCTGGCACTTGTCACACTTGGGCAGAGTACCCATATAACCTTTTCCTTTGTTCTCAACACCGGTTGCAGCTCTGGCAGGTGTGCTTGATTCACCCTTCTTGTTCACATTACTGGTACCTTGCTTGAAGTTTGAAAATTTCCTTTTGTTTTCACCAGACGAATCCACATGAGTCTCTTTCTTCTTCTGCTCAGTAACAGAAAACTTGTTCAATCGAATGGCTTCCTCAGTAAGAGCCACACTGAGATCTATGGCTTCTGTGATGGTTGCAGGCTTGGACGTAGTAACCATACTCATGATCTGAGGGGCCAATCCCCAGATAAAGCGCTCAACACGTTTAAACTCAGGTGTGACCATGTACGGCACTACATGGGACAAATCGTGAAATCTCTGAACATACTCTGCAATCTTGGGACCTTCAATTTTTAGGTGCCAGAACTCAGACTCTAGCTTCTGAATTTCAGCACGTGAGCAGTACTTCCTTCTCATGAGCTCTTTCAGCTCATTCCATGATAACGCGTAAGCAGCAGCTTCACCTAAAGTTTGCACTTGCAGATTCCACCAAGATAGGGCTCCGTCCAGAAACAGCCCTGAGATGTAGGTCACTTGTTGCTCGGCACCTCCTGTGCCCACCTAACAAATGCAACAGCACCTCCTGTGCCATCGAAATTCACGGGCTTGCAAACGAGAAATCTCTTATAAGTGCACCCTGCACAAACATTTGAATTTACAAATGGTATTAGCGAACGTGCTATATATATATCCAAATGTATCATAGTATAACTCAAACGACTTAACATTACCATTGGGTGGATTGTTATTGTCGTGGTTGTGCGAGATATTTCCACTCGTTTCTGCATGAGAGGCAGCATGTTGTGCGATAGCTGCGACAATGATCCCTTGGAGTTCCGCCTCATTAGTGGGCATGCGCGGGTCACGTCTTGGAGGCATCTTCTAAAAGATGATCATGTCGGTCAGGTCATAGTAGGTAAATAATATGCGTACGTAATAACATTCACCAATCACATAACATCACATGTTATAAAATCAAAACAATTAATCCAACAATGCATATAATGAGAATACTGCGATTGTGTTATCATAAAATCAAGACCACAATACAACGTTTACAAGTTTTATAACTGTATCGTACAACAACAGTGACTAAGGGCGACATCGCCCTTGTCTGAACTATCTAGTCATCTACAACAACCAAAAACTAAATATCAAAAGTCATGACATCAAAATGCGGTCTTCAAGATGCTGTAGTCGGCACAATCGCGGTCTTCTCACCAAAAGCCTACTTGCATCGAACCAAAATGCCTATGCTGATGGCGGAGGAGGAGGAGGAAAACGAGAGAAAAGCAAGCGACGCATGTGTAACCAGTCCTCCTCTAAGGCATGACAGAAGCGCAACAAATATGCAATCTACTGCTCAGATGTCAAGAAACGAACGTCTGAATCAGGGGAAAGCGGACGTGGAGTGTGCGGTGCTGCAAAGGGGGTCTGACAATGGCAAGGTGGTCGTGGAGCTCTCTCCAACTCTTGAATACGACGTGTCAATGCATCCTGCTGTATCATCAAGGATGTAAGTATGTCCTCCTAGAGTACCCAACATGGTACGGGTGGAACAGAAACAGGCGACTGCCTCGATGACCCCTCTCCAGGACGAGGTGGCGGTATGTCCTGGAGGAACGTAATGGGAAGATCAGCGCGATGAACATCTGTGGAGTGTGGGGGAAACAATGGGATATCGGTGGGTGCAGAAACAGGTGCTACTGGAGGAGTGACAGGTAGCACAAATGGTGGGTAATCGTCATCGTCATCGATCCACCCGTTGTGGGTGTCGGCATAACGAGGATCTATGTGAGCAGCAAAAGGTGCACGGTCAAACAATACCGGCACGGGTCAGGTAACGGTGCATCAACAACAGGATCATCCACCAATGGTGGAGCAACAACGGGAAGATCAGCAATGGGTATATCATCAACAAGAGGTGCAATGGCTGGTGCATGATCAAGAATGGGGTCATGGTCAACAACAGGCTCTGGGGCATGACGGGCTTAGGATCAACAAGATCCATATCAAAATCAGCAGGAATGTCGAACAAAGGATCAATAGGAGCTACGGGCGCCTCTAAGGGCTGGTCCAAGTGAATAAACTCGATCTCCTGGTCAGGATCGAAGTCAGGGGGAAAAGCTGGATCCAAAGCATCATCGACCTCATGGTTAAACTCGAACTTGTGACAACTCAAATTTCCAAGATTTCTGTTTCGTATTTATTGCACGATCATGTATTGATTGCCATGAAATTATATATATTCTGATTGTTTGATTGTGCATAGTTGTTTGTTATTTGTGAAACTTGTCAAATGTGTAAACTTGGTGGTGGAACTATGAAATAGTTATGAGATGGTGTGCATGTGTAAAATATAATACTTAGGGATGTAGATGGTAATTAGTGAAATCCTAAATACTTAACCCTAATCTCATTTCTCTAATCATTTGCACACAAAACTAAATCACGTACTTGCAAGTCTCTAATCCCCTAGCAATCATCATCACCCTCATCATTGGCAAGAAAATCATCACTCTTGATTCCTCTTTCTCTAGAATCATTCAAGGTAATTGTTAATGATTTGTGTTTGATTGTTTATTGATTTCTTGATTCTTGTGTTCTTGGAAAACCCTAGTTCTTCATGTGATAGGTGGTGATTTTTATTTGATTCTGAACTATTGATGATAATGATTAGTCGTATGATTGATAGATAGTTCCTATAATGATATAGTTTGATTGTTGTTGAGCATGAGAGGATTGATTATGATTCTGCCGTCACTGTGTTTGATATTAGGGTTTGTTTGAATGATACGTAACTGCTTTGATTCACATGATTATTCGTCAGTCAGAAGTATTTGAATGATAGTTGTCTGAGGTTAAATGATTGAGCATGATCCGAATATAATGCCTTAATGAAGGTCCGACCATAATTCCAATTTGAAGGTCCGAATTTAATGAATATGCCCTAGGTTCGAGTTTAACATCCTATGTGTGTCTGACTTTATTTAAAGAACAATGTGGTCCGAATATATATGGGTGGAATGATGTCCGAGTTTATTCAAATGCTATGGTCCGAGTTTATTGTTGTGATGCCATGTCCGAGTTTAGTAAATGTGATATGGGGTCCGAGTTTAATGTTATATTGTCATACCCGAGTTTAATGATTAATTGTTGGTCCGAGTATAATACTTGATATTGGTCCGAGTTTATTGTATGCAAGAAAGGTCCGAGTTTAGTAGATTATATGTTGACCGAGTTTAAGGACCTCCCATGGTCCGAGTTTAATGTTTTTGCAAGGCCTGAGTTTTACAAACCCTCATGTTAACCGAGTTTATTAACACAAATGAATGAGGTCCGAACTTGCTTATCATGCTTAGCCCGACCTCCTTACTTGTGATGTAGTACCGAGCCCTCATGCCCTATGTTTTGTTTAAGTGTTAGGCTCTGTTGACTGTCAAACTTGCATGCGTTATGTAGAATTGGAACTTTACAAAGTGATGTATGAAGCGTGTTATCTGTAAACATCGGTAAATAGAGCCTATTGTATGATCCGTATGTTCTGTGCATTACAGCATGTTACTGTATGATATCGTATCCGATTGTATGATATATCATGTGTTACCCAAGTGTTGAACAGGGGAGACCCCCCCTATACTTGTCTGAGTTTTTGAGTGATGCATGATCCTGTAAATGTCCATATGAATTACGTGAATTGTATGAATGAGTTAACTGTTACGTGATACATGATTGATACATGATATTGGCTATCAAGCACTATGTGACACTTGATTACATGCGTATCATTGCGAACATGAACTGATTTGTTATACGTGCAAACAATAGGACTTGATTAATTACTTGTGAGTGCATAACCTAGCATACCGAGCAAACCAAGGTGAGTTCACACTCCTACTAAGGCATGGGATTCCCGGGTCGTGGGAATGGGTTAAAGGTTATCATTAACTAAGAACGTACATATGCTTTCCTAGACTATCACCTATCATAGTCCTCGGATGTCAGGACGGTTCCGTAGGTTGGGATAACACCTACGTGGTCACATGCCAATTACTATCCTCGGTACAAAGGATACGCACGTAAAACCTACGTGTACGCATTACTTACTTCTTCCGTAGGTTGGATAACACCTACGTGGTCATATGCCATTACTGCCTCGGATGTCAGGCACGCACGTAAAACCTACGTGTACGCATTACTTACTTCTTCCGTAGGTTGGGATAACACCTACGTGGTCATATACCAATTACCCCATACGCGCTACTGTTCTCGGACGAAGAACAGGGATAATACGAATAGTCTAGTGGTCACATAACATGGGAAGCCCCCACTTGTATAACTTACTATTGGCCCAGTAGAGCCACCCGTTACTTACTGTTACGCATTTACTTACTGTGAACTCGCTCAACTAGTTTGTTGATCATTCTGTTACATGCCTTGCAGATCGTTAGGTACTTGGAGCTTGCACTGGAGAAGCGGGTCGTTGTGGGCAAGGATCGTGGTTTCTACGTTGAACTATTATGACTTTTAAAACTATTAACTATTGTTGGTTTATTTACTATGCTTCCGCTACACTTTGAAACTATGGTTATGTTTTTAAACACCTATCGTATTGAATGGGTGGTTTACATTTATTTTACTTAATATTAATTACATGTTCAATATGATTGGTGGCTTGATCCTGGTCAGTCACGCTCCCAAGCGGTGATACTCCACAGGTGGATTTTGGGGGTGTGACAGATTGGTATCAGAGCCATTGGTTATAGAGAACTTGGTTTTAATATGGGAAAACGTTTTTATTAAAACCAGACTATAACCAGAACAGTGCTCTCAACGATCCACAACGACGCTTCGCTCCACGTGCAAGACTCGACATCCTAGGTAATAAGGTTTATGTTTGTTACCTGCTTGCTAGAACTGCATAGAACTTTGCTCGTAGTATGCTTACATTACTTTGCTCACTACTTGTTATTGCTTGAGAACACCTATGTTCCTACACTTTTCTGTCATCGTACTACTCGCGAACCATTTATACTTATGCTACCTTTACTGTTCGATCATGTCTGGACGTGTTGACATGACACAAGCCCAGTTGACGGCTCTCATTAACGAACAAGTCGCTGTGGCGCTTGCAGCCGCACAAGCAGGAGGTATAACCTGCTATTCCAGACCTATTCTAGGATGTTAGATCCTACTCTCGTGACCCAACTCTCGCGCTTAACCTTGACCTATCTTTCTCGCGCAACGGGTCAGAACGCATAGCAACATGCCTGCACATTCAAGAACTTCATGGACTGTCGTCCAAGCACATTCAGTGGCCCAGAAGGAGCAGTTGGACTACTCCATTGGTTTGGGAAGCTCGAGTCGGTATTCGAGATGTGTGAATGCCCTGAGGCTCGCAGGGTCAAATACGCCATTGGTACTTTGGAAGAAATCGCGCTAATCAGGTGGAACGCGCAAGTACAGATACTAGGGTTGGCAGCTGCTAACGCCACCCCCTGGAACGAATTCAAGGAATGCATTAAAAGGGAATACTGCACGCGTGATGACATCCACAAGTTGGAAGTGGAGCCTTACCATTTGAAAATGACGGGGTCAGAAATTGAAGCTCTTACGAAACGGTCGAACGAACTGGCCATCTTGTGTTCAACCATGGTGGACCCTCCAAGCAAGTGTATCGAATTGTACCTCAAGGGTCTAGCCTCAGAGATTCAGAGCCATGATACATCGGCTAACCTCGACAATATCCAAGACATTCAGCGTCTTGCTCATCGCCTCACGGACCAGGCAGTGGAACAGAACAGGCTGCCTAGTTGTATCATCCCTATTACTATCGCTACCACTTCTGCTACCGCTTCCAGCAAGGGTTCGGCTACCGTTCAGTCTCAAGCATAGCAGCAGCGCAAGAATAGTGATCACCAGAGCGCAGCAGAAGCTAAGGATTCAGGAGTCCACGACCTGCAAATCGGAATCGCCAGCAGCAACAGCAAGCAGAAATCCCATGCAAAGAAAAGAAGTTGGAAGACCATCCAGCTGTACGCGACTTTCCTCAGGTGTTTCCTAAAGATTTACCTGGTCTACCGCCTCATCGTCAGGTCGAATTTCAAATCGAGCTCGCTCCAGAAGCAGCACCCATAGCTCGAGCACCGTATCGCTTAGCTCCATCAGAATCGGAAGAACTATTGACGCAACTACAAGAACTCTTGGATACCAATTATCTGTGAAAAAGAAGGATGGCACCTTCAGGATGTGAAATTGATTACCGTGAACTAAACAAGATCACAGTGAAGAACCGTTATCCTCTTCCACGCATTGACGACTTATTCGCCCAGTTGTAAGGGTCGAGTTACTACTCCAAGGTTGATCTACAGGCTGATTATCATCAGCTGAGAGTCCGGGATGAGGACGTCTCCAAGACAGCTTTCAGAGCTCGCCTGCAGTTTTTCATGGATCTTATGAACAGGGTGTGCAAACCCTACCTTGACAAGTTCGTCATTGCCTTCATCGACGCCATTCTGATCTACTCCAAGAGTCAGGAGGAACACGAGAAGCACTTACGTCTTATCTTGGAACTTCTTCGAAAGGAACAATTGTACGCCAAGTTTTCAAAATGCGACTTCTGGCTTCGTGAAGTCCACTTCTTAGGCCATGTGGTGAACAAGGATGGGATTCATGTCGATCCATCCAAGGTTGATTCGATCAGAAACTGGCCAACACCGCGTACACCGACTGAAATACGCCAATTCTTGGGTTTGGCGGGTTACTACAGGCGATTTATCAAAGACTTCTTAAAGATCGCGCAACCACTTACTATGCTAACACAGAAAGGTGTCGTTTACAGATGGGGTAATACGCAAGAGACCGCTTTTCAGTACTTAAAGGATAGGCTTTGCAGCGCACCTATTCTCTCATTGCCAGAAGGCACGGATGACTTCGTGGTTTATTGTGACGCATCGATACAGGGGCTTGGTTGTGTATTGATGCAGAGGGATAAAGTTATTGCCTACGCCTCTCGACAACTCAAGGTTCATGAACGGAACTACACGACACACGATTTAGAGCTGGGAGCTGTTGTTTTCGCGTTTAAGATATGGCGACACTACCTGTACGGTACCAAGTGCACGATTTACACCGATCACAGGAGTCTCGAGCATATCCTTAAGCAGAAGGATTTGAACATGCGTCAACGACGATGGGTCGAGTTACTTAACGACTACGAATGCGCCATCAAGTACCATCCAGGCAAAGCCAATGTTGTGGCTGATGCTCTCAGTCGGAAAGGCACCTTACCTAAGCGCGTGTGAGCGCTACAGCTTACTATTCAGTCCAGTCTTCCTGCACAGATACGAGCTGCTAAGTTTGAAGCACTAAAACCCGAAAACGTCAAGGCTGAAGCCTTACGTGGTTCAAGGCAACAGATGGAACAAAAGGAAGACGACGCTTACTATGCAACGGGGCGTATTTGGGTCCCACTTTATGGCGGTCTACGCGAACTTGTAATGGATGAAGCTCACAAGTCTCGCTATTCGGTACATCCAGGGTCGGATAAAATGTACCACGACATCAGCACTACTTATTGGTGGCCTAGTATGAAGGCTCACATCGCTACGTACGTGGGAAAATGCTTAACCTGTGCGAGAGTCAAGGTTGAATATCAGAAACCAGCAGGCCTACTTCAACAGCCCAGGATACCACAGTGGAAATGGGAAGAAATTTCCATGGATTTCGTTACGGGCTTACCTAGATCTCAGCGTGGGAACGATACAATATGGGTCATAGTTGATCGACTCACAAAGTCTGCTCACTTCTTGGCTATCAAAGAAACGGATAAGTTTTCTACCCTAGCAGACATCTACTTGAAAGAAGTTGTTTCGAGGCACGGAGTGCCCACCTCTATTATTTCGGATCGCGATGCACGATTCACGTCAGAGCTTTGGCAAGCGATGCACAAATCCTTCGGCTCACGATTAGACATGAGCACAGCATATCACCCTCAGACGGATGGGCAGTCTGAGCGAACGATTCAAACACTTGAAGACATGCTTCGGGCATGTGTTATCGATTTCGGCAACGGCTGGGAAAAGCATCTTCCTTTGGTGGAGTTTTCGTACAATAACAGTTACCATACCAGCATTCAAGCCGCTCCATTCGAGGCATTGTACGGACGTAAATGCCGGTCACCTCTCTGTTGGGCAGAGGTGGGGGATAGTCAAATTATGGGTCCAGAGATTGTAGTGGACGCCACAGAAAAGATTGCACAGATACGACAACGCATGGCGGCAGCACGCGACCGTCAGAAAGCCTACGCGGACAAGCGTAGAAAGCCTTTGGAATTTCAGGTCGGGGACCGGGTATTATTGAAAGTCTCACCCTGGAAGGGTGTGGTACGTTTTGGCAAAAGGGGCAAGCTGAATCCGCGGTACGTCGGACCATTCGAAATCTTAGAAAAGATTGGCAAAGTAGCCTACAAGTTGAACTTACCAGCTGAACTCGGAGCAGTTCACAATGTCTTTCACGTGTCGAACTTAAAGAAGTGCTTATCAGATGAAACCCTCATCATTCCTTTTAAGGAACTCACTATCGACGAGCGGTTGCAGTTCGTCGAGGAACCAGTTGAAATCACGGACCGGGATGTTAAGGTCCTCAAACACAAGAGAATCCCTCTTGTTCGAGTTCGTTGGAACTCCCAGCGTGGCCCAGAGTATACCTGGGAACGCGAAGACCAGATGAAAGAAAAGTACCCCCAGTTATTCGAAACCAATGCAACCACTACTGAGGCTGAAGCTACTACTACTGAATTTCGGGACGAAATTCCAAATCAACGGGGGGATGATGTGACACCCCAGGAAAACCAGTGAACGATATAACTTACCTAGCTTCCTCAGTGAGTGCGTATCAAATTTCGGGACGAAATTTCTTTTAAGTTGGGGATAATGTGACAACTCAAATTTCCAAGATTTCTGTTTCGTATTTATTGCACGATCATGTATTGATTGCCATGAAATTATATATATTCTGATTGTTTGATTGTGCATAGTTGTTTGTTATTTGTGAAACTTGTCAAATGTGTAAACTTGGTGGTGGAACTATGAAATAGTTATGAGATGGTGTGCATGTGTAAAATATAATACTTAGGGATGTAGATGGTAATTAGTGAAATCCTAAATACTTAACCCTAATCTCATTTCTCTAATCATTTGCACACAAAACTAAATCACGTACTTGCAAGTCTCTAATCCCCTAGCAATCATCATCACCCTCATCATTGGCAAGAAAATCATCACTCTTGATTCCTCTTTCTCTAGAATCATTCAAGGTAATTGTTAATGATTTGTGTTTGATTGTTTATTGATTTCTTGATTCTTGTGTTCTTGGAAAACCCTAGTTCTTCATGTGATAGGTGGTGATTTTTATTTGATTCTGAACTATTGATGATAATGATTAGTCGTATGATTGATAGATAGTTCCTATAATGATATAGTTTGATTGTTGTTGAGCATGAGAGGATTGATTATGATTCTGCCGTCACTGTGTTTGATATTAGGGTTTGTTTGAATGATACGTAACTGCTTTGATTCACATGATTATTCGTCAGTCAGAAGTATTTGAATGATAGTTGTCTGAGGTTAAATGATTGAGCATGATCCGAATATAATGCCTTAATGAAGGTCCGACCATAATTCCAATTTGAAGGTCCGAATTTAATGAATATGCCCTAGGTTCGAGTTTAACATCCTATGTGTGTCTGACTTTATTTAAAGAACAATGTGGTCCGAATATATATGGGTGGAATGATGTCCGAGTTTATTCAAATGCTATGGTCCGAGTTTATTGTTGTGATGCCATGTCCGAGTTTAGTAAATGTGATATGGGGTCCGAGTTTAATGTTATATTGTCATACCCGAGTTTAATGATTAATTGTTGGTCCGAGTATAATACTTGATATTGGTCCGAGTTTATTGTATGCAAGAAAGGTCCGAGTTTAGTAGATTATATGTTGACCGAGTTTAAGGACCTCCCATGGTCCGAGTTTAATGTTTTTGCAAGGCCTGAGTTTTACAAACCCTCATGTTAACCGAGTTTATTAACACAAATGAATGAGGTCCGAACTTGCTTATCATGCTTAGCCCGACCTCCTTACTTGTGATGTAGTACCGAGCCCTCATGCCCTATGTTTTGTTTAAGTGTTAGGCTCTGTTGACTGTCAAACTTGCATGCGTTATGTAGAATTGGAACTTTACAAAGTGATGTATGAAGCGTGTTATCTGTAAACATCGGTAAATAGAGCCTATTGTATGATCCGTATGTTCTGTGCATTACAGCATGTTACTGTATGATATCGTATCCGATTGTATGATATATCATGTGTTACCCAAGTGTTGAACAGGGGAGACCCCCCCTATACTTGTCTGAGTTTTTGAGTGATGCATGATCCTGTAAATGTCCATATGAATTACGTGAATTGTATGAATGAGTTAACTGTTACGTGATACATGATTGATACATGATATTGGCTATCAAGCACTATGTGACACTTGATTACATGCGTATCATTGCGAACATGAACTGATTTGTTATACGTGCAAACAATAGGACTTGATTAATTACTTGTGAGTGCATAACCTAGCATACCGAGCAAACCAAGGTGAGTTCACACTCCTACTAAGGCATGGGATTCCCGGGTCGTGGGAATGGGTTAAAGGTTATCATTAACTAAGAACGTACATATGCTTTCCTAGACTATCACCTATCATAGTCCTCGGATGTCAGGACGGTTCCGTAGGTTGGGATAACACCTACGTGGTCACATGCCAATTACTATCCTCGGTACAAAGGATACGCACGTAAAACCTACGTGTACGCATTACTTACTTCTTCCGTAGGTTGGATAACACCTACGTGGTCATATGCCATTACTGCCTCGGATGTCAGGCACGCACGTAAAACCTACGTGTACGCATTACTTACTTCTTCCGTAGGTTGGGATAACACCTACGTGGTCATATACCAATTACCCCATACGCGCTACTGTTCTCGGACGAAGAACAGGGATAATACGAATAGTCTAGTGGTCACATAACATGGGAAGCCCCCACTTGTATAACTTACTATTGGCCCAGTAGAGCCACCCGTTACTTACTGTTACGCATTTACTTACTGTGAACTCGCTCAACTAGTTTGTTGATCATTCTGTTACATGCCTTGCAGATCGTTAGGTACTTGGAGCTTGCACTGGAGAAGCGGGTCGTTGTGGGCAAGGATCGTGGTTTCTACGTTGAACTATTATGACTTTTAAAACTATTAACTATTGTTGGTTTATTTACTATGCTTCCGCTACACTTTGAAACTATGGTTATGTTTTTAAACACCTATCGTATTGAATGGGTGGTTTACATTTATTTTACTTAATATTAATTACATGTTCAATATGATTGGTGGCTTGATCCTGGTCAGTCACGCTCCCAAGCGGTGATACTCCACAGGTGGATTTTGGGGGTGTGACAGAACTCGTGTGATGGACCAGGTGCAGCTGACATCGCCATGTCAGGGTCGGCGTCAGAAGAGTGATGCTGCACACCCTGGTCGTGCAAAGACGCAGATGCCGCAGACTCCAATGAATCTGGAACAGGTGAACCAACAGGAAGCTCCTCTACAGGGGCCTCAGCAATGGGAAGAATAACGTCAGCATCGATCGGGGCCTCGCCCTCATAGTCGTCCTCAGGAGGACCCTCCTCGAACAGATCAATGTCGTCATCAGATACGACATCGAGTGGCACATCCACCACGGGGAAAGCAGCAAGCGGAATGGGAGCAGGGATCACCGCAAGAGGTAAATCCCCAGGAGGAATGCCATCAGCAGGCTCAACTCCGATGTCTGGCAGCGCGAAGGGCTGAAAATCGTCGTCATCTGTACTCGTGGTGTCTGAGGTGTATACGTCTCCCTCTGATGGTATCTCGTCATCTGACACAACGGCCATAGGATCAAAGGTGTCTGATACTCGTGTGTCTGAAGATGAAACCATGGTGTCCATAACACAATCACACATATGCACATATATCAACATGAAATCAAATAAACATGTAAGTCACCATAAAGCAAACAAGTAATTCTCCTAGTCTCCTAGACTACCCTCCCAGCCTCTCAGACTGAACCTCCTAGCCTCCTAGACTAACTCCCTGGCCTCTAAGACCAGCCTCCCAGTCTCTAAGACTAAACCTCCCCAATCTCTAAGATTGAACCCTTCAGTCTCTAAGACCAAACCTCCCCAGCCTCTAAGGCTAAGCCTCCCTCAGTCTCTAAGACTGAACCACAAATTTTGGAAAAGAGTTTTTGTACCTTTTATTTGTAAAAGTGTTTTGTGCACTGGATCTGGACGTTTTAGTGTATGCAATGTAAAAAGGTTTTCGTGAGAGCCTAGTGATCATAGTCTAGACGCGAGAAAGAATCCTAGTTCGCTATGATCGATGCTCTGATACCAAGCTGTCACACC
The DNA here is from genome assembly GCF_002127325.2 of Helianthus annuus. Taxonomy (NCBI): domain Eukaryota; kingdom Viridiplantae; phylum Streptophyta; class Magnoliopsida; order Asterales; family Asteraceae; genus Helianthus; species Helianthus annuus. The sequence goes on along the minus strand of NC_035446.2, from coordinate 42,272,504 downwards.
CTGGCTTTTGCGGAAGCGTGGGTTTATTTGGTGTGACTTCTTAATACCATAGCAATTATCATAACAATGCTATATGAAAATAAAACATATGATGTTCATCCATTCATCAAGTTTTAAAAGTTACCACGACAACATTGTTTAAAAGTCGACACATGAAACGAATTACAACCATGATATAATTAAAAACTTGTTCATACGACACGACAAAAGACTTGAAATAAAAACACAGTTTAAGACTTGTAACCCATCCAGGCAAGGGTCACACTTCCTAAACTCGGATGACATCATTATTCCCTACGCAGCTTGACGTGATTGCATACCTTGCTAGATCCACCAATTTCCTGAAATACATGTAGTTTGAAAAATCAACAAAAAGTTGAGCGAGTTCATGTAAAAGTGAGTATGTATAAACCTTTCAAGTATGAATAAAAGTCCCTGGTATGTAGCAATAAGGAAAAAGCGATCACCAATGGGTTGCAAAGCCACTGGCATGTGTGAGAAAGTGCAGGGAAACTCAAACCTAGCAATTTTGTTACCGGGCTTCGGCTGGAAGACACATTCACCTCTATGGGCCGCCCCGGCCTCACGGGTGTGGGCTCGCTACACCCAAATATATCTATCACTCTTATGTCCCTCGGTCCTAACAACGAGGATTAATGGACTCAAGCGTTGTACCCACCCCTCACATGATCTAGTAGTATAAATCCTCCCTACGCTAACCATACCATGTAATAAATGTTTGTAATAATTGTCGCATGTATTTCACCCCCGAAGTATAAAACGGAAAAACAGTAAAGAGAAAAGGGGGACATAAACTAACAGAAGTGCGTATCCTGAAACGTCAATCTCCAAGTCAATCTGTTGCGTGACGCTACACGTACTAATGCCTATTAGACGGATGGTCGTGCCTTGGTTTAGGGTTTAACGTTCTTGGAAAAATAGTTAGGCAACTATTTCGTATTCACACTTCTTAATTATTTTATAAGTGTATTTCCTTCCCAAGGATGGGGGTTTTTATACATGTACGCTTTATAATTCCGAAAATATATTTTAAGTCCCACTTAGAAAATATATTTTAATCACTTGTCTAAAACATTTTAATTCCAAAATATATATATTTTTCCCAAAAATATTATATTTTACCTCCTACATTTTCCAAAATAATACTTAATCAAAATATACGTATGAGAGTATTTTCCGAAATATACATAAGTTACGTTTTAGCGTGTCGTAAAGCAACAATATATATTTATTTTGTGAGAGCGTTGGTATTATTTTGGAATCGTAATTTCATGGTATTTTCAAGTTATATTATTTTTACCCTAAAAATAATATATCTAGTGCACAGAATAACAAACAATCACACAAGCGTTTTGTTATAAAATATATATTCTAAATATATACTTATCAAATTTTATTTACCAAAATTAACCTCCGGCACTTAGTATTTTTGTTAATAAAAATCATGGCGAAGTTTATTTTGAAAACCAAGTTAAAAATATATTTGTGAACACTTGTTAGAAAAATATTTCTAAGTGTTGAAATTTTAGAAAAATTTCGCCAGAGTTTCCTTTGTAAATGGAGGCGTCCATGCTTACTAGCATATCATTTTCTTTTGTAAAATCATTCAATCAATCATCATCCAACAATATACAATTTCTAATCACTAACTTTGATAAAAATAAGCATAAATCATAAGCTTATGAACTTGAAGTATTTATAAAAGCAAGTAGTAACTTACTAGCATAATTAGTGAGTCTTGTTACCTTTAAAAAAGTGATTAGTTTCTTAAAAACTTTATCTTTAAAGGATTTGAAGATTTACAACTTCTAGTCATGATTTCCAAAAATATTTCTTTGTAAAATTTTCTTGTTGCACAAGTGTTTATACACTTGTTTACTTACTAAAAATGTGTTTAGTTCATACAAGACCCAAGTTTTAACAAAACTAATATTTTTCACTTGGTTCTTTCGAAAGACCACTCATAGATCTTTAGATCTACAAGTTTACAACTCATTATGATCTTCATTTTTCAAGAAACATGTATGTAATCAAGTTCATAGCTTATGTGTGGATGATTTCATCATCCACAACATTTTTAACCTTCACATCTTGCTAGTTCATGTCTTTAAACATGATCTAGCAAGTCTATGTAATGAACCATATCATTCTATCTAACATACAACATTCAACAAACATAACAACACAAGATCAACATGATTTCAACATCACTTTAACCATACATCTTCTCTAGTTAGTTTATACTTCAAGACTTGTTTATGTTCTTTAGAGTTTCTTACATTTTCATCATTCTTTCAACTATTAACCACCAAAATTATGAACAAGATGAAGATCAAAGGCACTTACTACTAGCACAAGGCTAGGGGAGTTTCAAAGCGTAAAAGTGTTGGATAAAAGAAAACAAGAGCGGTCCTTTAGCTTCCGAGTGCACCAAGCTTACTTGTTCGGTCTCTAGCACCTTTATGTATGTGTAGTTTACTTGAAGGAAGCTTGAAGGTGGTGGTATGGTGGTGGCGACCGAAAACAAGCATTTAGTGCGGATACCTGGAATTGTGAGGGTTGTCACATTGTAGTAACTAATGATTACTCCAGATTTTCGTGGGTATCATTTCTGAAAACTAAGGATGAGACATTTGAAAGTTTGATGGCGTTGTTCAGAAAAATTGAAAACTTGTACCATGCTCGTATCAGTAGAATTAGGAGTGACAATGGTACAGAGTTCAAGAACGTCAGAATGGAAGAATATTGTGATGATAGAGGTATATTGCAAGAATTTAGTGCTCCATATACTCCGCAGCAAAATGGAGTAGCTGAACGAAAGAACAGGACGCTAATTGAAACGGCCAGAACGATGCTGGCTGATTCAAAGCTACCAATCAATTTTTGGGCAGAAGCAGTGTCAGCCGCTTGCTATACACTTAACCGGGTTCTCACTGTAAAGAAATTCAACAAGACATGTTTTGAGCTGATCAACAACCGAAAACCAAACCTGAAGTATCTAGAACCGTTTGGGTCTCCCTGAACGGTTATAGAACCTCACGGTAAGTTTGGTCCAAAGAGCATTGAAGGAATTTTCGTGGGATATTCAAGTCCATTAAAACGAGTTTTTCTTCCAAGCTATAAGAAGATTATTGAAGCACACAATGCTGAATGCCAAGGTTATTCAATGCCTCCACAGAACCCCGGCGACTCATGGCGATTTAACTACGATACTCTGTGGGATTCGTTTGATATAGAAGTAGAAGAACCAGAGTTCTTTGATGAGTTAGATATTCTGAGAGAGTATGAGTCATCACATGAAAGGTTCCCAGCAGAATATTCTAAAAGTCAATGGCAAACTTCAAATGATGATGAAGCCGGTCCAAGCAATGCTGGTGAACATGATGATACTCAACAAACTTTAGAACAAGCTACTGAAAATCAGACGGCAGTTAATGATAATCAAGAATCTGATGATGGGCCAGTGTTTGATCGTGGTGATTCAGATTCTGAGGGGGAGCAGATCCAGATTTCAAGTCAAACAATTCCAGTCGGTGAACAAGATGCAAATCAAAATGTCACAAATTTGGAAGGCGAGGCAGATGTTCCAGGCGAGGTGATGCCACGAACTCTTTCATACCGTCCAAAGGAGTTGATTATTGGAGAATTACAACCAGGGGTCCACACTAGACAACAAAGTGACCAATGGCTAACTTGTTTTTATTCTACAGTAGCTCCTTTACAAACTGAGTTTTCACTAAGTTGTTTTATTTCGCAGATCGAACCGCGAACATATAAAGAGGCGCTAACTGAAGATTCTTGGGTCAATGCTATGCAAGAAGAGTTAAGTCAATTTGAGAAGTTGGGAGTGTGGAAATTGGTAGATTTGTGTCACACCCCGACCACGATAAAACAACAAATCATGGCGGAAACATCAGGGAGTGTTGTAACAGAATCATTGTTTCAAAACACACGGAAATTTGAAGTTTCGTTTTATTAAACATTAAACATTTACATCGTCTTGAGATCTAACAAACAAGATAAACATAGTCTATTATTGTTATTAAGTCACTAAGGCCAAGTTCAGTCCTATGTGAGTATGCATCCTAGCAATCAACATCATTCAACAATACCTGAAACATATGTGAAAACAAAGTCAGCAATGAAATGCTGGCGAGTACATAGGTTTTATGAGAGTGTCGGATTCATGGCTAGTTTACATGCTGCAATACTTAACTAAAACCTTGTTTTGAAAAATATAGTATTGCGACATAATTAACCAACTCAAATCAAGTTGGTTATAATTTATAAAATCTCGTAGCCATGATTCTTAACCCAAAACATTTATTTAATCAAATCAAATTGTAAAACATCTCGTAAAAACTCGTTAATAAAACTCGAATGGTTTATATCATTTCTAAAACCTCGTTGTGTGACATCGTTTTAAAATCGTTTCCCTAGTGAACTAAATAATGACACAAAATGTAATATGATAAGAGCACTTATATATAAGATGTACCAGCGGCGAATCTACTATGCTTTTATCATGCTACACCTGTCCCATTATCTAATCACAACCCAAAACCAATCGTTTAACCAAATCGTTTATCTCGTTTAAGTCGTTTCAAATCGTTTAACTTATCCAAAAATCGTTTAACTCGTTTTAATAATGAAACTACTTTTGGTCGTCTCGCTAATAACATTCAAACCTTCGTGACTCGACTATCTCGCCTTTCGCATTAATAAACCACCAAAGGGTAAATTAACAATCACAGATTCGGTCGCTACTCACCTAACCCACACATAACCATGGGTGCAGTCTGATAACGGGATTTGTCAGATCCTATGGTACCATAACCTAATACTGGTCGGTTTGGCCAAAATTAATGAATGTTATTTGTTATGTAATTACAACCAACAAGTTTGTTCACTTTATCAAAATCGTTATTAATTTAATATAAACCATTTCAATCGTTTTCAAAAACCATCGTTAAAACATTGAAATCATTTAACACATATGAATCACCCCAAAACAATTGAAAACAGTAAAATAGGGGAACTATGTACTCACTTGAGAATGCTTAGTGGTCTTTGAACAACAACCAAGCAAAGCTAGAAGGAGCACGGAATCAATCGGCAACCTAATAACTATATAAATAAACCGGACCTAAGTCGGAAGATCGGATAGGATGAGGTCTTGTAAACCAAATGAGTTATTGGAACTCACATGACATGGTTTAACAAATCCTACATACTAAATTGAAACCTACCTAAGTGCTTTCGACCCGTTACGACCTATTAAGGTAGCTTACGCTACTTTAACGCGTCGTTCGCGCAAACGCGCGTTCGAGACGTCTAACTAGTCCTATGACAAGTATTATATGCCTAAACATGTTTGCATAATCAGTTAAGGACAAATGTTTAGGTTACATATGCTTGAAATCCCATTATGTATGAAAAGGGCATTTTGGTCATTTACGTAAGGCGTATAATCTACCTATCATACAACTATTTAAACTAGGTGACCATAGGGTATAACCTCGGAAGGTTATAACCTGTACAACTATGGTCACTAAACATGCTTGGTCGGATCCTAAAGATCGACCAAACGGGTCGAGTTCGAAAGTCTAAGCGGTGGTTTAGACCGCTTGACTTACGACTCTAAACAAGCACTAAACTAGAAGTGACGAGCTAAGCATGTTGAAACATGCTTAACTAAGTTAGAAAACAGGTTTTGATATCAAAACAAAGTGTTTTGATAGCAAGAGTAGTTTGGTTGCAAAATACGCTTAAATGCGCATTTTGACAGAAACTACGACTCGTCACTACGCCTAGTTAATGTGGTAATCAGTAGGTATAGTCACGAAGGACTATAACCATCGTGATTACGCTCACGTTGCAAAGTTCAAACGAACTTCTCGTTGACCATCTCGTGGTCAAAGCTGAAAGTAAAACAGAGTTTGACTTTTAAGCTAGAAAGCGATAAAAGAACGAAAGAGGACTTACAAAGGGTCCAAATAGATTTGGTTCCAAGTATTCTCAGGTAGGTAGTGAATAATCACAACCACTTAGAGAAATCTCAAACCAAATGTGCAGAAAATGGAATGAGGGCCATGCTATATATAGTTTTCGCAAAACCGTTAGGATCATTTCTTGGAGAAGAGGGAATGATCTAGGCCATACAGGTGTTAGAGAATGACTAGGGGACTTGTTCTCCACACAAACCAGCTCATAGCATGAAAAACCATTGATCAAAACCATCAAAAACGAGCTAAATAACCAGATTCAATGCTTCTGTCTGGCATGCCCACGCGCCCCACGAAAGATATGGCTTGGGCTTACGCGCCCCGCCTGGGTATCTTTGGCAGATTGACAGTTTTAGTCCCTGAACTTGCAAAACATGCATTTCGGCCCATTTTTTACACGTTTAAGCCCCGATAACCTCATTTCAAGGCTCTAAAATGATGTTAAAGTATTGGGAACTAAAAACATGCTCAAAAATATCTCGGATGTCGGTTCGTTTGGTCGTACGATCGCGTTGTTCGGTTAATTACGATGGAAGTCGTAACGGACGCAAAAACGATCCAAATTAAGCGACGAATGGAATTTTATTATGCCAATCACTAAAATAAAATATTTTAATGATTACATAAATTTTTGGGTGTCCGGACATATTCCAAACGTAGGATATGCGCGAAAATGCAAACTTATGCACTTTTTGATGCTTTTAGTCCCTATTGATCAAATAAGTTTATTTTAGCATACCGAACCCCTCAAAGTCTATTCCCAAGCTATGTAAAGGATATTTAGGGTATGTTTAACTTATGATCAAGTTCTGGAATGTTCGTTACAGTACGAATCGGCATACTTTCGCAGTTTGTCAAAATTAGTCCCTGTAAGCGAATAAAATTGATTTCGACACACCAATCCTTCCAAACCTTATTTCTAAGTTATGTAAAGGTTATTTAAGGTATGTTAAGCCTATGTCACTATTCTGGAGTGTTTTTTTCGTGTTAAACTGATTACGTTTACGCATCAGTTTGCGTATAACTTTCTAGAAAGCGATTTAGAGCTTGAAATCGAACAAGAATTGGTATGTGTAAATGATACACATATTTATACAAATCCCAAGTATGAAATACAATATTTCATTGATTTGGTATTTGTTTGATGGCCGTGGAGGCACAGATGTCACAGTCTCCCCTGCTTCAGGAAATTTCGTCCCGAAATTTAATCAGAGGAAACTTGTGAGAGCTCAAAACATGAAGTCGAAAAGATAAGACAGCACCGGTTAGGGTTCTGAACTTCTAGTAACTTTAATAACATTATGCTTGCAATGTAAAAGGGACACTTATATACAAGTATATGAAGTGCCATTTGTGCGTCCACCGTACCTCCATTACATTGTTCACGTTCTGTTATTGTTGCCACTATCGGTTCTTACACATGATAAATCTTACTGTGGTTTCTGTGCACTGAATTTCATAATTATGTATGCATCCATAATTACGTAATTCCTTGCATAGTCCACATAGTGCATTTTATAATGTGTAGGGGAAAACCCAATAAACAAACCTGTGATGAGTGTGATTAGACCACCATAGAGTCCTTTAGATCAATAAATGATCTTTTAAAACAGACCACCAAGGAGTCATTCAGGCTATATCATCATATGTCATTCCTAACCAGATTTGAATCAATCTTTTTACTAGACCACCCAAAGGGTCTCCTTCGAATTATGGAATGGTACTTTTAATCCGAGGGTCTTAACTATTACGTAGAAGCCCATTAAGGATTTAAGGCAGTACCTTTGTATATCCTACTATGAATTCCTCATATGAAGATATGAGAGATTCTACGAGGATTTGGATAACGAAAAACTCAAATTACACAAAAACATAAAAGAAACACATAGTCACATAATTGTTTAACTTGACCTTTAATTTGTTATCTTTGGACCCGGTATTTAAAGCATACCAGGAATCCAATCCGTAGATTTCATTTGGCACTTTAAACATATCAAAATCTAACTATGAAGATAGGAAGATCTTAATAAGAATTCGGCTTTGTCCTTATTGGATCGTAATGTACGTATTAAAGTGAACAAAGAATCCAATCAAGGGCTCCGATTTGAGCGATAATAATTCACAAGGATCTAATTGTGAAGATAATAAAATCCTATATGGATTTTGGAATTCGAATAGCAGGAGACGCTTCGAAACCTTGCACGAGACGTGCTTAAGTCAACGCACGAGGTAAAATCCTCATGAAGTTGAGGTGCTAGCTATGCCAAGGCGACATATGAAGCAGAATTTGGAGGTTGGGTACAAGATCAAAAAATACTCTTAGTTATCTAACCAAGGATTTAAAGTGATTACTCAAAATGTCACTTATATTCGGTACTTCGTTTCTTGAAACGAGTACTTAGAATTTTCTAGGAAATCATGAGTGATCACATGAATGGGAGAACTATAAGAGTAGTTTGTAAGGAACATAGTTCTTTGGTGTAGGTATTATAGGGGTATGCCATACACACATGTAACTACACTTGTACATCAGAGTTGTTAACAACGATTTATTTATAAACAAAACCGATAGAGTTCGACAAAAAGAATAAAAGCATAAGTTTCCAATTATTTAGAGCAGCAGCATCTTCTAATCAGCCCAATGCTCATCTCTGGGTCAGATTTACATTGACAAACTTTGGGTATTCGTTCCTGAAATGACTCGTCTCGTCATAGAAGTAGCAAGTTCCAGGAGGAAAACGAGCTTGTGCTGGATCTGCTTGAAGTTGAACAGGGTTCTGAATAGTTTGGTTTAACATAGCGACTGAACGACAGTCTCTTGCCAAATGACCAACAAGTCCACACTTGAAGCATCTTTGGCATTTGACACTAGCATGGTGATGGAGGTTACACTGATTGCACAAAGGGGCTGTTCCTTTGTATGGTGCTCGAGCAGCAGTAGGACCTGCAACAACTTTGTTTTGGATGACAAAGCGGCACATGGTAACCAAATGTCCCCATCGTCCACAGTGGGTACATTTGAAACAAGGTGCTTGATTCGGATGATGGCCATTGCATTGATTGCATAAAGGAGCAGTTCCCAAGTACGGCTTCTTGGCTGGTGGTGTTGCCACCTGACCAGGTCTTGCTTGATTTGGTGCAACGGCTGAAGGATTCTTTGAGGTCTTACGCTTCTTTGACCTTTTTGAAGGCTTGGCTTCTACTTCCTTTGATGCTTCTCGGGTGGTTTCATCCTTGAGACGGGACATGGCAACAGCTAATTCAGCAGTCTTCAGGATTACTTCGCCTATTCGCTAGGCAACTTTATTAGCATGTTCGGACATCTGAGCATCGTTGCTTTGAAGTGACATTCTAGAGGAAATGGAAAACATAGGAAGAAACGAATGAAATGCTATTTGGCAGTCAAAACAGAATGACAACGCATAAAATTGTGATCATTTGTTTGTTACCTAAGGCAAACAAATGAGACGGTGACTAATCAAAGTAAACGGGTCATATTAATGTATTACTGAAGACATGCTCGCCTATAAATGAACACTCACCCAAAGAGTTCCTAGGTAAGAGTGACTGGTCCGATATTGTCACACCCCCAAAATCCACACGCGGAGTATCACCGCCTTAGGAGCGTGACTGACTAGGATCAAGCCACCAATCATATCGAACACAGCATTTAATAATAAAAGTAGATAATCTAATTCATCACGACATGATTGATGTTCAAAACCAAACTTTGTTTAAGTAGCGGAAGCATGTAAATAAACCCAACATAAATAATAATGTATGAAATGTCATAAGTGTTTAATTAAGCATTCATGATCCATGCCCACAACGTCCTGCTCCTCCCCGTGCAAGCTCCATAAGTACCTAAGGTCCTGCAAGGCATGCAGCAGAGAGTCAACAACTAGTTGAGCGAGTTCACAGTGTATAGTTCAGTAATGGTAATAGTATGAGTAGCATTATGTTCGTTCGTTAAATCGTATATCGTATTAGTTTCCATTGCGGGCCTCTCGGCATGTATGCGAGGATTTGGGGTAATTCTCCCAAATATCCTAGACTATGTATATTTGTATCGCGGCCACCCTGGCATTACTTGCGAAGTTTTAGTATCTATAGTTCGCGGCCTTCCCAAGGCATGTGTGCGAATGATTAGTCATAATATCGCAGCCAACCCCTGGCGTGTGTGCGAAGATCAGTTCAAATGGGTATACTAGTCTAGCCGTATCTTATCTTTACTCTTCCTCTCCCAAGGACCATATCATTAGGTTCGATTAACTAAGTATGTACGAATAAATCATTCAATCCCATTCCCACCCTGGGAACCCCATGCCTTGGCTGTGTGAACTCACCTTGGTTTGCTCGGTATGCTCAAAGGGTTACACGTTCACAATTAATCAATCACGACCTATTGTACGCACATATACATAATCAGTTTCGAATTCGCAATATTTCACATGTACTCTATGTCACAAATTGTGTTTGGCAATTGACAACATGCACCACGTAAGCAGTTAGTAAGTTATCATGCAATTTATGTTTCACACAAATGTTCATCACAGTTTGTACTAACATGGTTATTGATTCACATACTTGAGAGTGTCGCAGTCTTAACGAAGTTAGCAACTTAACATGTTCAATAATGTTATAACATACATTCATAGCTCCATTTTTAACAACACACAAGTCAGACAGGGCCTTGCCCTATTTAAAACTCGGATAGACAAGTGTGGGTGTATGGGGTTAAAAGTCGGACATACGAGGTTGGGGGTTAAAAACTCGGACATGGGGTTTTAGGGATTAAAAGTCGGACCAAACTCACATCCCCCAAAACTCGGACAACACTTGTGACAAGAACTCGGACCCCTTAACCTGTTTCAAGGTCGGACAAAGTGACAGGGGGTTAAAGCTCGGACCATAACCCTTATAAAGGTCAGACACTATACAACACCCTTCAAAAGTCGGACTCTCTACAACACCTTTCAAAATTCGGACTCCCACAAGCACAAAGGTCAGACCCTTAATACATTAACCAAGCTCGGACCACAATCATGTTTAAGAAAATCGGACCGTTCCTAGGGTTAAAGGTCGGATCTCATGAGTAATATATAAAACTCAGACAAGCATGTTATATAAATACATAAACATCGGACTTTATTCATGATTCAAAAACTCAGACACCACCCTTACAAGGATGAAAGTCGGACAAGCATCAAGGATTAAAACTCAGACATATATCAATCCAAAACTCTAACTAACAATAATGCGCGATTCCAATCTTTGCACAGAATCAAGGCATCAGTTACAATTTTCATTCATACGATCAAAAACCCTAATTACATTGTGTCAGTCTAGCATCAATCCAATTATCAAATCAATCATGTATTCTTAATCACCAAGCAATCGATTAAACGACTATTCAATATCATTATCATCATAATCAGAATCAAATCAATAATCACAGAGAGTATCATATGAAAAACTAGGGTTTTACTAAGAATCACAAGAATCAAGAATTGATAATAATCAAGCAATCAATTAGGGTTTACAAGTATTACAATAATCAATAAACAATTACCTTGAATGATTCTAGAGAAAGAGATGAATCAAGAGTGATGAATGTCTTGTGCCAATGATGATGGTGATGATGATTGCTGGGGGATTAGAGAATAACAGTACATGCTTTGGTTTTTGTGTGAGGTTTAGTGAAGGATTAGGGTTAAGTATCATATAAGTTTCACTAATAACTCTACACACCCTTAATTATTATATTTTACAATAGTACACCATCTCAAACAGCTTCACAGTTTCACCACCAAGTTTATATATTTGACAAGTTTTTCATAATTCACAAACAACCATGTACAATCACACAATACACTTCATTGTATCAAAACGTTACAGTTCCATAGCCAATTATTTGTGCAATTAAACAACTAAACAATACATGAACGTGCAATAAATGCGAAATAGGAATCTTGGAAATTCGAGTTGTCACAGATATTGCGGATTTGTACGTGTAGGATCGTTTTTAGACCCGAATGAGTCGTTCAGAGGTTTTCTCTTCAATTTCCGGTGCGGAATAACAAGAAATGAAGTAGAAATAGCACGCACGTCACTTAATCTATTGTTTTATTGCTTTGACAATCAATTACAACTCATTCTTCACACCGGCAGCACTTCGGTGTGGAATTCAACAACAACTACTAACTGATTCGCTCAAAAGGTCCTATTTATAGAGGTTTGGGTTCGCTTATGTGGCACAGGTCCAATAAGCGAACCACAATATCACTCGAGCAGACCACCATAGTGTCACTCGAGCGGACCATTTGAATGCTCATTCGAGCGAACCTGTTTCTGATGGGCCTAATAACGAACCTATCAATCATCAATCTATACAATCTCATAATTTTTCGTATTTCGTGCCCTAATCTACACATTATACTGTAAGACTTGATTCAAGACGAAATCAACAGATGTAGTGCACCAACAGACTCCCCCTCAGATGTTGATGGAGTCGACTATTGAAACACACAATGCTGTGTCTTCACATCTTCAGTCTTGATCAGTCTTTGGGCTTCTCTCTCTCTATCTTCTTCTCTTTCTCTTTTATCATCAACAGACTTTTTTACTTTGAAGTTTGACATCTTTTGAGTTTATCAAGTCCAACATGTGCTCCCCCTCAAATATTGACTTTTCCTGCATAAAACTCTACTACAAACATAAGATTTATGATAAACATTTAAGCATAAGATCATCACCAAACAACAAACTAACCAGCCAATCAGATACTAATGAACCACTTGGAATTGTGACATTTTACTTATCAAAACAAAACACAATCACCCAAACCAATTGTTCATTATGATTAGCACTTGGAAATTTGAAAATCAGCTTTTCAATATCAGTCGTCGAAAATCTTTTTGTCTTTTAAAAAATTTATGCTAAAACACACCAAAACTATTTTTGGATTTTTCTGAAAGAAAATACATGCAGAAATGAACTATTTACAGACAATATTTTTGTGAGCTCGTGTAAGAGGATCATATCAGTTTATGAGACATATCACCAACACCGTTAAGCTTTAAACATTCTCAGTTCTAAACAATTTACCTAGATTGTCAGTATGTTTGTCCACTTAAATTTTCACACAGACTTCAATTGATTCGAGATACGATATTAATGATTTAGAGACTTAGACTTAATTGTGTATCACTCCACTCGAATATACTCCTGTATCCAGATCCCAAATATTCAGTCTTACAGGTGAGTATACCACAGATGATATCTGTAAAGAGGTTATGTGCGAGGGCCGTGAGAGCTCAGGTCGATACTTCCGTATACGCAGAGAGATGACGGCTTCGACTTTTCGGTATGTCCCCTTTAGAGGATCTTTTGATTACAACAGCAGCGACTATCAATTTTATTGTTTCATCAGCTTGCTGAGGGCGATGCTATGTTTCAAGCATTTTGCTGAAAGCATTATCCGGGGACTAGGTCAGTACTTCCATACAGCAGAAGTCCCGGGATAATACCCCAGATATCACTGAGTATAAAGACCTAGTATCTCAGAATACGGGACCTTTCAAACAAGATTTCGGGGTTTACCCATATATTCAAGAATAGTTACCCACGAATCAAGCAACTTTGATTTAGGTTTATATCTCGTTTCAATTTACTAAATGTGCGAAAATCTACTGACACATCCGCAGTAAGATCGTTTATCACATTTTGACTTTACATATCTTTAGCATGTCGTGATAGTCCACTGATGTACTATCATTTCCTCTTTTATGCAACAAAAACTCATTTTTGATTTTATCATGTTTTTGACTTTTTCAAATTTTCTAATGTTTTTGGACTTTCTGAAATTTTCTTACTCCCCCTAAAATGCAAACACATTAACGAAAATATGAAAACAAACTGTACAGAAACATGACAACCGATATCAAATCACCTCAAATCGCCATTCACTAGGCATAAACAATCAGAACTCCCTCTATCAACAAACTATTTTCCCATTTAGATTTCAAAACACTTAAGTTTGTTTTAATCAAAATGGTTTTTCGGGAAAATAAGTTTGATTGATTTTGCCACTTGTAGATTTATCAAACAAATGTTCGGGGTTATGGTTCATCATCTTGTCTTCTAACCAGATGTAGGAAAATACAAGTACAAATTAATGTCCTTGATTTACCATGTGCAGTCAAATCATCTAACCACTTGTAATTATAACCAATCAAACATAAACAAACCTCTCTACCAATTGTATGATTGACGTTACCGAATAAAATTCAAGAAAGATGCCGATTCATGCTCCACGCTTACCAACCTGGGAGCTCCGGCAAGTCATGAGACTTACTGTTCATAATATGTACCATCCCAGTCACAAACCAGGGATGGTTCAACCTTTTCTTTCATTGTTTTCTTCTCCTAAAATTCCTTAACCCCTTTGACTTTTCGATCAATCATCTTGCCAAAGATGTGTTTTACCTTGGGGTTAAAGACCTTCTCAGCATCAAATTCCTGTTCATCATGATAAAATTGGTTATAAATTTCAACTTTACCAATTTTCTTTTTATAATTCTCAGCCCGAAGTAATGGAAACTCCTCATCATTCACAATCGGAACTGATTTTTCATCTTTTACATCAGCTTCACATTTTGAAACAACTTGTGGCTCAACTGACTTTGTGGAATCAGTTTCATCGCCCGAAGATAGCTCCTCTGATTTTGATCCATCAGAATCATCACTAGAGCTTTCACCAACCTTCTTAACAACCCATTTCTGGTTGTCAGATTTGGCTTTCTTCTTGTAAAACTTGTTCAAACTCTCACCAATTTCAAAAATAGAATCTTTAAACAGTTTTGTTCTATCAAGTGGTGATTCGAACGCAAACACTTTCTCTTTGATTTTACTAAATACTCCCTGTTTTGATTGTATCGCATTTGAACAATCTTTTGCAATGTGTCCAAGAGTGTTGCATCGGTAACAGGTTCTTGTATCTCGCTTCTGTTCATCTTGCTTCTTTGCAAGGAACTCACTATTTGATTCCCTCCAGAAACTTGTCTTTTCTTCTTCCTCGGATGACGTACCTGAAACAAATGACATTTTTGATTTAAAATCACGAACATATTTTTCATTTTTCTGTTTTTCTGTAGGAGTAAAACCTAAACCTTTCTTTTTGAAATTACCGTTATGGTTTGATTTCTTTTGGAAACCTGAACCAGAACTGTAATTCTTTTTCTTGTTTAATCTTTGTTGTATTCTTGAGGTGTATTTTTTAGGTTTTTCATTAAGACATAAGTCTTTTATTTCAGAAATATTGATTTCTGTGAGTTTGAAAACCTTGTTTATCAATTCAGTTTTGACACCTCTTATTGGAAATTCTTCATCAGAATATAATTTGTCAGAATCATTCAAAGTATAAGCAACTTTAAACAATCCATCATCCAAATTAGATTTCGACAATAGAAATTTCTATCATAAACTAATTTGTCCTGTTTTTCTGTTTGACACTGTGTGCTTGACCCAGACTTTGACTCTTCAACATCATCACTCTCTAACATATGATCCACGACTTTCTTCATCAGTTGAGACTGTTGATCAGTGTCGGATGATGTATACACAACATCAATATTTTCAGGTAGATTGACTGACGACTCTGACTCCCATTGTAAATTTGTGGCCTTTTTAACTCTTTCATCGTTAGGATATCTAGGCAAATATCCATTTTCCAGCGGGGGTGGACACTTGTTATAACTGACACCTTTCTTCTTACCAGATGACGTCTTTTCAGTATCCTTTTTCTTGTCACTCTTTTTCTTGTCAGCAATCTTTTCCTCAACACTAACTTCAGCTGCTTTCTCTTCGGTTACCTCATCATCTTCCCATACCTTCATGCTCTCAACCGTCGGATAAATCCTATCAATAACATAGGAAGTACATGAGTAACTTTTTAATAAACGATTACCTCTCTCCATTTCAATTCTTTGCAGCTCAAGCTTTTGTTCCAAAGCAGCACATTTCTCAATGTAATTGTTCACAACTTTCTGCTTTGTCATGAATGCTCCCTGAAGTGTCTTCATCGCTGTTGCTTGTTCTTCACTCGTTTGATCGTATTGATTCATCGTTTTGTTCAGCACATCATAAGACTCCTTCAAACTGTTCAAGTTGTAAATCAAAGTGATGTTCTGCTTCTTTACAGCTTCACAGTTTTCACACTTCACCGGAATCTTTTTCGCATCAACTTCTTCATCAACTTTGAATTTTGGAACTTCTTTCACCTTTTGTCTTCTTACCACCAGTACCTCTTCATCATCACTACTCACCAGCGTCTTGATCTTTTTCTTTTTCTTCTTGGCTTTTTCATCTTCACTATCACTTTCAACAAGCAGCTTCATATCTTCTTTATATTTTCTTGCCCAATATTCCGTATCATCATCACTATCATCTGCAACCTTTGTCGTAAAAGCAGAGTAAGCTGTAGTTTGATCAGGAATATAATCATCCCAAGTGAAATTTGCCCAGCTAAAACCCTCTGGTAATCTCTCATCATCTTGATCAGTTATCAAAGCACTACCATCCCTTCTTTTTCCACAATCATAACTACTCACACAAGCCCTCTTTCCAGTATCTTCAACCACATATCTTCCATGCGCAGTCTGAGCTTGATGTTTTTGTTGTTGAGATGATTGATCAACTTGGTGATAAATGGCTTTGCGATAGTAATCGTTGTTGTTGTTGAACGGATTTTGAGCTCCACTTGCTTCTCGGTTTGTGCACTCTCTCTTGAAGTGTCCTTTTTCCCTGCACCGAAAACAAGTGACTTTAGATTTGTCAAAACCTAAAGTAGAAACATTCGCATCATGAAGATCATCTCTCCCCGTGATTTGTTTGAATTTCTCAGCTCTCCGTAAAACACTAGCCAGAGACCATTTTATGTCCATCAGCTACATTTCTTCAGCATCTATCTGGTCGTAATCTTCTTTGGTTAACATTGGATTCCCGATACGACCTGCAACAAAACAAGTGTAAGATTCCAAAACCATTCCTAACAAAGACATTTGGTTTTTGGCAACTTCCTCAGAATAATCTTGATCATTTTCAAGATTTAACACAATGTTACACTGTAATTTTCTCCCATTTTTAGTTGCTGAAATATTTGGATCAAAAGATGAAAATGGTGTGAAACTGGTTTTGCTGTTTGATCCAGATGATGGACTTCCAGATGAATTTTTGGCACTATAGGCAGTTTCAACCTTCGGAGATAGATTTGAAGATTTCTTCTCATTTACCCCAGCCTTATAATATAACCCGATGTCCTGTTCACCATCAAAATCTTTCATTCTGATCACTTTCCTTTGTTCCATTTCTTGAGCCTCTATTTTTCCAATGAACTTACTGAGAGTTAGATTGCTAAAACCTTTCTTGTTTCTGAGCATCATCAAGTATATGCCCCAAGTCTCATAGGGCAACGCATCAGCAAGTTTCTCTATCAACTCATCAGTACTCTTTTCAATACTCAATCTTTTCATGTTAGCAAGCAAGTTACAATATCGTTCAATGATCTCTCTAGTACTCTCATTTTTTAGCCCATGGAATAAATCAAACTCTTTCTTTAGAAGCGACTTCTTACTCTTAACCATCTCTTCGCTTCCCCTAAATTTTGAACGTAATGCTTTCCAAATCGAATATGATGTTCCATTGTGTTGTAAAAGCACCATAATATCTTCTTTCACTGCTTCTTGAAGAAGACTTAGCATCATTTTCTCATCTTTGTACTTCTTCCTAGCATCAACAGTAAGATCTTTTATCGGAACGGGTTCTTCATCATCATTCAAAGGTCTAACATACTTTGTCTCGACACATTCCCAAGCATCAAGATAGTTTGCTTGCACCCAATTCTCAAACCGACCTTCCCAACCTTTAAATTCTTCGATGTTCATTAGTTTGGGAGGCTTTTGCATCGTCCCTTTTTCGTTTTCGAGCATTGTGGTTTGAACAGCAGTGATTGGAGTACTCGGAGTAGCGAATGCGTTGTAGAAATCCTCGTCCATGATCAATTTACGCGTTTTTCAAATCAGCTGACAAATAAGCGGACCAAATGCAATAGAAGTGAACCAGATGTTCAAATTAGCGGACCAGGTAACTTTGGAGCGAACCAGATGGTCAAATGAGCGGACCGATCGAATCGGATGTTCAAATAAGCGGATCGGTTGAATCTCGAGCGAACCGGATGGACTTTGGAGCGAACCAATTGGTCTTTAAAGCGAACCGATCGAATTTGGAGCGGACCAGTGTAAATTTGGAGCGGACCGAGTTG
This sequence comes from Helianthus annuus, assembly GCF_002127325.2. Lineage (NCBI taxonomy): Eukaryota > Viridiplantae > Streptophyta > Magnoliopsida > Asterales > Asteraceae > Helianthus > Helianthus annuus. The sequence continues at coordinate 42,254,159 of NC_035446.2, read as the reverse complement.
ATTTGGAGAGAACCGGCTGAATTGGAGCGAACCGTTCGAGCGGATCTGATCAATTTGGAGCGGACCTTATTGATTTGGAGCGGACCGTTCGAGCGAATCTCAATCCGAACATGTTTTCACCCAATTTTAGTCCGTATTTTTGCATGAAACTTTCCAGGGTTTGTTTTTAACGTATTGCGCACAATCTGAGAAAATTTGAACCAATTCTGACCGTGAAAACTCCCCGAATCAAGAAAAGAATGTGTAGAAGTAAGAAATAATGACGAATTCCAGCTATTCTCTGTAGAAATACCTCCTCCCAAGCTCTGATACCACTTGTAGGATCGTTTTTAGACCCGAATGAGTCGTTCAGAGGTTTTCTCTTCAATTTCAGGTGCGGAATAACAAGAAATGAAGTAGAAATAGCACGCACGTCACTTAATCTATTGTTTTATTGCTTTGACAATCAATTACAGCTCGTTCTTCACACTGGCAGCACTTCGGTGTGGAATTCAACAACAACTACTAACTGATTCGCTCAAAAGGTCCTATTTATAGAGGTTTGGGTTCGCTTATGTGGCACAGGTCCAATAAGCGAACCACAATATCACTCAAGCGGACCACCATAGTGTCACTTGAGCGGACCATTTGAATGCTCATTCGAGCGAACCTGTTTCTAATGGGCCTAATAAGCGAGCCTATCAATCATCAATCTATACAATCTCATACTTTCTCGTATTTCGTGCCCTAATCTATACATTATACTGTAAGACTTGATTCAAGACGAAATCAACAGATGTAGTGCACCAACAGTACGAACACTCTAGCCTTAGACAGAAAACTCAGGGTACAGGCATTCACCCTTCCAGTTTGCACGTGTTCACAATATAAGACCCAAACCTTGACGAGATTTTGAAAACTCAAAGGGTTCAAAACCTTATAATAAATCATCCTAGAACAGATGATTGGTTTTCAAAGCGGATTCGAAATTTATGTTCTTGTTGTGGTTGTCACCTAAGGATAGGTTACGGTATTGTTTTAAGATCTAAACACAAGATAACTTGTGTTAGGGTCCTAGGAAGGTTATAGACTAGGTCAAAGCATTACTAATAACCTAATTCCCTATAACCATGAGCTTTGATACCAACTTTTCTGTCAGACCCCGACCACGATAAAACAACAAATCATGGCGGAAACATCGGGGAGTGTTGTAACAGAATCATTGTTTCAAAACACATGGAAATTTTAAGTTTCGTTTTATTAAACATTAAACATTTACATCGTCTTGAGATCTAACAAACAAGTTAAACATAGTCTATTATTGTTATTAAGTCACTAAGGCCTCGTCCACTCCTATGTGAGTATGCATCCTAGCAATCAACATCATTCAACAATACCTGAAACATATGTGCAAACAAAGTCAATAAAGAAATGCTGGCGAGTACATAGGTTTTATGAGAGTGTCGGATTCATGGCTAGTTTACATGCTGCATATACTTAACTAAAACCTTGTTTTAAAAAATATAGTATTGCGACATAATTAACCAACTCAAATCAAGTTGGTTATAATTTATAAAAGCTCGTAGCCATGATTCTTAACCCAAAATATTTATTTAATCAAATCAAATTGTAAAACATCTCGTAAAAACTCGTTAATAAAACTCGTATGGTTTATATCATTTCGAAAACCTCGTTGTGTGACATCGTTTTAAAATCGTTTCCCCAGTGAACTAAATAATGACACAAAATGTAATATGATAAGAGCACTTATATATAAGATGTACCAGCGGCGAATCTACTATGCTTTTATCATGCTACACCTGTCCCATTATCTAATGACAACCCAAAACCAATCGTTTAACCAAATCGTTTATCTCGTTTAAGTCGTTTAAGTCGTTTCAAATCGTTTAACTTATCCAAAAATCGTTTAACTCGTTTTAATAGTGAAACTACTGGTCGTCTCGCTAATAACGTTTAAACCTTCGTGACTCGACTATCTCGCCTTTCGCATTAATAAACCACCAAAGGGTAAATTAACAATCAAAGATTCGGTCGCTACCCACCTAACCCATACATAACCATGGGTGCAGTCTGATAACGGGATTTGTCAGATCCTATGGTACCATCACCTAATACTGGTCGGTTTGGCCAAAATTAATGAATGTTATTCGTTATGTAATTACAACCAACAAGTTTGTTCACTTTATCAAAATCGTTATAAATTTAATATAAACCATTTCAATTGTTTTCAAAAACCATCGTTAAAACATTGAAGTAATTTAACACATATGAATCACGCTAAAACAATCGAAAAAAGTAAAATAGGGGAACTATTTACTCACATGAGAATGCTTAGTGTTCTTTGAACAACAACCAAGCAAAGCTAGAGGGAGCACGGAATCAATCGGTAACCTAATAACTATATAAATAAACCGGACGTAAGTCGGAAGATCGGATAGGATGAGGTCTTGTAAACCAAATGAGTTATTGGAACTCACATGACATGGTTTAATAAAGCCTGCATACTAAATTGAAACCTACCTAAGTGCTTTCGACCCGTTACGACCCATTAAGGTAGCTTACGCTACTTTAACGCGTCGTTCGCGCAAATGCGCGTTCGAGACGTCTAACTAGTCCTATGACAAGTATTATATGCCTAAACATGTTTGCATAATCAGTTAAGTGACAAATGTTTAGGTTACATATGCTTGAAATCCAATTATGTATGAAAAGGGCATTTTAGTCATTTACCTAAGGCATATAATCTACCTATCATACAACTATTTAAACTAGGTGACCATAAGGTATATCCTCGGAAGGTTATTCCATTTACAACTGTGGTCACTAAACATGCTTGGTCGGATCCTAAAGATCGACCAAACGGGTCGAGTTCGAAAGTCTAAGCGGTGGTTTAGACCGCTTAACTTACGACTCTAAACAAGCACTAAAGTAGAGGTGACGAGCTAAGCATGTTGAAACATGCTTAACTAAGTTAGAAAACAGGTTTTGATATCAAAACAAAGTGTTTTGATACCAAGAGTAGTTTGGTTGCAAAATACGCTTAAATGCGTATTTTGACCGAAACTACGACTCGTCACTACGCCTAGTCAATGTGGTAATCAGTACGTATAGTCACTAAGGACTATAATCATCGTGGTTACGCGCACGTTGCAAAGTTCAAACGAACTTCTCGTTGACCATCTCGTGGTCAAAGCTGAAAGTAAAACGGAGTTTGACTTTTAAGCTAGAAAGCGATAAAAGAACGAAAGAGGACTTACAAAGGGTCCAAATAGATTTGGTTCCAAGTATTATCAGGTAGGTAGTGAATAATCACACCCACTTAGAGAAATCTCAGACCAAATGTGCAGAAAATGGAATGAGGGCCATGCTATATATAGCTTTTGCAAAACTGTTAGGATCATTTGTTGGAGAAGAGGGAATGATCTAGGCCATACAAGTGTTAGAGAATGATTGGGGGACTTGTTCTCCACACAAACCAGCCCATAGCATGAAAACCATTGATCAAAACCATCAAAAACGAGCTAAATGACCAGATTCAGTGTTTCTGTCTGGCATGCCCATGCGCCCCGCGTAAGATATGGCTTGGGCTTACGCGCCCCGCCTGGGTATCTTTGGCAGATTGACAGTTTTAGTCCCTGAACTTGCAAAACATGCATTTTGGCCCATTTTTGACACGTTTAAGCCCCGTTAACCTCATTTCAAGGCTCTAAAATGATGTCAAAGTATTGGGAACTCAAAACATGCTCAAAAATATCTCAGATGTCGGTTCGTTTGGTCGTATGATCGTGTTGTTCGGTTAATTACGACGGAAGTCGTAACGGACGCAAAAATGATCCAAATTAAGCGACAAATGGAATTTTATTATGCAAAACACTAAAATAAAATATTTTAATGATTACATAAATTTTTGGGTGTCCGGATATATTCAGAACGTAAGATATGCGCGAAAATGCAAACTTATGCACTTTTTGACGCTTTTAGTCCCTATTGATCAAATAAGTTTATTTTAGTATACCGAACCCCTCAAAGCCTATTCCCAAGCTATGTAAAGGATATTTAGGGTATGTTTAACTTATGATAAAGTTTCAGAATGTTCGTTACAGTACGAATCGGATACTTTCGCAGTTTGTCGAAATTAGTCCCTGTAAGCGAATAAACTTAATTTCGACACACCAATCCTTCCAAAACTTATTTATAAGTTATGTAAAGGTTATTTAAGGTATGTTAAGCCTATGTCACTATTCCAGAGTGTTTTTTTCGCATTAAACTGATTACGTTTATGCATCAGTTCGCGTATAACTTTCCAGAAAGCGATTTAGAGCTCGAAATCGAACAAGAATTGATATGGGCAAATGATACACATATTTATTCAAATCCCAAGTATGAAATACAATATTTCATTGATTTGGTATTTGTTTGATGGCCGTGGAGGCACAGATGTCACGATTTGCCTGATGGTCACAGGAAGATCAACACCAAGTGGGTGTTTAAGTGCAAAAGAGACGACCGAGGGGTTATTATTCGAAACAAAGCTCGACTCGTAGTCCAGGGGTTTAGTCAGCAGGAGGGTATAGATTTCACTGAGGTGTAAGCTCCCGTGGCTAGACTAGAAGCGATTAGAATCTTCCTAGCGTTTGCGTCGTGGAAAGGATTTAAAGTTTTTCAGTTAGATGTGAAATCGGCTTTTGTATACGGGAAGGTAAAAGAGGAGGTATATGTCGGACAGCCACCGGGCTTCAGCGACCCAATCCACAAAGACAAGGTTTATTTGCTGGATAAAGCGTTGTATGGTTTACACCAGGCCCCGAGAGCTTGGTACGAGACATTGTCTCAACACCTGCTAGCCAACAGCTTCATCCGAGGAAAAGTGGATGCCACTCTCTTCACCAAAGAGGTCGATGAACATCTTCTGATAGTTCAGATATAGGTAAATGATATCATATTTGGGTCAACAAATGAAGATTTGTGCAAATAGTTTGAAAAAAGTTATGAAGCAAAATTTTGAAATGTCATCGATGGGTGAGATGAAATTCTTCTTGGGACTTCAAGTTGATCAACTGCCTGAGGGAATATTCATACATCAAACGAAGTATGTTCATGTTATCTTAGAGAAATTTGGGATGTCAGGATCTACTCCAGCTTCAACCCCGTTAGCGACGAACCATGGGACAAACCCTGATCTCACCGGAGAGAAGGTAGATGAAACGATGTATCGTTCCATGATCGGATCGCTGATGTACTTGAATGCTTCAAGACCCTATTGTCACACCCCAACCGATGGCGGAATCATCGGGGCGCGGCACTGAGCGAAACAGATTGTTCAGAAGTTTCCACAACAACTATCATACAATTCAGTTATATAACACGTCCCATACCGTGTCCCAAATAATAACAAGTTATCATAGAAATCAACTAAACAATATGGGAACTGTTCCGACAACTCAAATTCTTAATTATTACAGACCGAATGTAAATATTGTTTTAAGACTTCTAGACGACTAACTATAGATCTTACTGACTACAGGTGCCAGTACAAGATCTACAGATAATTATGACCCTGGAGCAGGTATGTGGACACTGTCCTAAGGTCACAGGCTCCTAGAAGCTTATTATTGCCTCGCTTCCCTAGCACGCTAGTAGCTTAAACACCTGTCACATACGTTAAAATAAAAGTCAATACATATAATGTAAAGGTGAGTACACAAGTTTGATATAGCATATAGAGTTCGAATAGTTTACGCATAACCAAGCACGTACACAAGGGCAAACGATGCATGTAAATTATCGACATGGGACCATCGATACCAACGACTTCGAGTTGACTGTCCGAGACAGTTCGCAATACATGATTACCACCGTAATCCATGCAAGTAATTGTCCTTAGCAACCCCCGTGTGAACGGGTGCTGAGTCCAAACTATAGTACTACGTTGCTAAAGCAGGTAGATAGCACTCCACGTGTAAACATAATAAACAGCAATCATTTAGACAAGTAATACATGCAAGTAGGTTAGCGTTCAAATAGTTTGTGTTGTTTGTGAATTTGATAGATTACGTATGTAACACCCAAAAGTGCTGAAAGCAAAAAGGGATCGAGTATACTCACAGTGGTTGATCGTGGATTGAAGGGAGCACTGAGAATAGTTTAGCCTGAATAGTTCGATAACACAACGATGAGTAACGCGGAAAAGTAAACAATGTACTTGAATCGAGTAGGCCATTCGATCGGACAGCAGTTCGATCGAGTGAGCTGTTCGATTGGTTTGGAAGTCCGTTCGAACATCCATTCGATCGGCCGGCTGGCTCGATCGGCTGGTTCCTTCAAGTGGATTGTTTCTTCCTTTGATGTGAAGGATGTGTTTGTGTATGATGGTTTGTACTACCTTTCAAGTTGGTCGATCGAACAGCTGTTCGATCGGTTAGCCCAACCGATCGGCTAGCACTTCAATGTTTTCAAATATGTCACTCGATCGGTTGGCATACTCGATCGGATGACATTCCATTGTTTCGAAAAGTCTAAGTGTTGAAGTATAGTATCTCATGATTCGAGCAGTAATGATTACAATCGAGTGGCGTAGTCGATCGAACAGTACCTCGTCAATACTACACTTTGTGAGTTGGTGGGTCTAAGTGCTAGTCGATCGGTTAGCCTAGTCGATCGGCTGGCATAGTCGTTCGGTTGGGCTGTTCGATCGAACAGCCTAGCCGTTCGGCCAGCTTCTCGATTCGGTTAACCTATCACTTAACACTTGGTTATTCCCGTTAATTGTTGATGTTTTAGAGGTATTTTGACTACGAGTTGAACCACGAAGCTGAAGTCCCTACTTAGTCTACTGACTCGAGCAGGAATCACCCAAACTCGGTCAGAGACGGTTTGGAACCCAAGTTTAACGTTTAACCCGAAATCGGTATATCTCTCGGTAGAACCCGAATCTTGAACCATGTGTTTGTTTAGATTGATTTGTAAATCGGTTCAAGTCTCGTTTTCACCTTTTTGAGTGTAAAAGAGTTGAAAGATAGATGAAAATCCATCTTCCAATCCTTTTCCACCGTGAAATGTTAAGATCTTTGGAAGATTTTAGGTTATTTATGTGGAAATCGGTTAGATCTAGCTTATTCATGGTTGAATGAAGTCAAGAACATGAAGTTCTTGATGAACACCAAGAACACCATGATGGCATCACTCAAGAACACCTAGATCTTGGTGATTTCATGGATGAAATTCAGATTTTGAAAGATAGAAAGATGGAGAATCGATTAATGAACAAAAACGTACAAGGATTAGAGCGAAATACTTACCGGTTTGAGAGAAATCTGAGATTTAGTGAGAAGAAGAGGCTGGTCGGTCAGAGCTTTTCCAAAAGTGGAAAGCTTGGCAAGGACAGCCCTATTTATAGGCTTCCAAAAGAGGAAAGGGTCAGCTGATCGAACAGCATCCCTGATCGAGCAGCTGTCCGATCGAACAGCCTGTTCGATTGGCTAGCCTGTTCGATCAGGTTGCCCTGTTCGATCGGCTAGCCTGTTCGATCAGGTTGCCCTGTTCGATCGGCTTGCCTGGTTTTTGAGTGTTTCGCGACGATTTTTGATATTTCGACTTCGATGAACGATGATTTGAGAATGATAGAATTCCTAATCAAATTACTTTTAGTTCCAACTACTATATCTACATACAAGCATCCTTACAACCATTTCGGGTTCGATTTCCATTGAGTTTGATTCACCTTTGAGTCTTGATTGATTTGATTGATTCACCACACACTTTAACATATAAGTAAACATGCACAAGTAACACATAAGGCACACACACACGTACAAAAAGTACTAAAATCCCCACACTTGAGTTCGATGATTGATTTGATTAGCTCGATTATTGATTGACTAGCTTTATTGCATTGTTACTTCCTACCATTCACAGTCGGTCGTTGATTCACAGTTCGATTGTCGGTCGATTAGTTTGATTATACAACACTTACTCCAAATAATACGAAAATCAAAATGAAACTAAAATGAAATTAATCTTTATTAATCTTTAATTCCAATAACAGTCAACACTTGACTTTGACTTCGACTATTGGAAAACACGGGGTGTTACAGTCTCCCCTCCTTTAGGGAATTTCGTCCCGAAATTAGGCCGAGAACCGTACATCGCCGTGTGATTTTACCAATTTGATGCTTCAGATCTATCTGAATAACTGCGGGTACTTGGCCTTCATGTCACTTTCGAGTTCCCAAGTGAACTCCGCGCCTCGTTTGCCTTCCCATCGTACCTTTACAATAGGAATGCGAGAGCGTCTGAATTGCTTGGTCTGTCGGTCCATGATCTCGACAGGCTTTTCCACGAAGTGTAGCGTCTCATTGACTTGAAGATCGTCGAGTGGTATTATTGCGTCGTGGTCGGCTACGCATTTTCGAAGGTTTGAAATATGGAAAGTCGGGTGGACATTGCTGAGTTCCTCCGGTAATTCGAGTTTGTAGGCAACTTTACCGATCCTTTCCAGAATCTTAAAAGGTCCAACAAATCGAGGCGCAAGTTTCCCTCTTTTGCCGAATCGGACTACTCCCTTCCAAGGTGATACCTTTAGGAGCACGTAGTCGCCAACTGCAAATTCGCGGGGCCTGCGTCGTTTATCGGCGTACATCTTTTGTCTGTCCCGGGCCTTTACCAAGTTTTCCCTTATCTGGTGGATCTTGTCAGTCGTTTCTTGCAGAATCTCGGGCCCAGTCAATTGTGAATGACCGACCTCGTGCCATACAATAGGCGAGCGACATCTCCTACCATACAAGGCTTCGAAAGGTGCCATTTCGATGCTGGAGTGATAGCTATTATTGTACGAAAATTCGACCAACGGTAGGTGTTTGCTCCAACTACCACCAAAATCGATAACACACGCACGGAGCATATCTTCAATAGTACGAATCGTTCTTTCAGTCTGCCCGTCGGTTTGCGGGTGGAATGCGGTACTCAAATTCAGCGTCGTACCAAGAGCTGCTTGAAAAGTTTCCCACAATCTCTATGTAAACCGAGCATCGCGATCAGAAATGATGTCTCGAGGCGTACCATGATTCTTAATGATCTCGTCGGTGTAGATTTGGGCTAGCTTGGCCACCTTGTAGTCTTCTCGTATTGGCAAAAAGTGGGCTGATTTGGTTAGACGGTCGACTATAACCCAAATACTGTCGTGACCTGATGGCGTGGTCGGAAGCTTAGTTATGAAATCCATAGCTATGCTTTCCCACTTCCATACGGGTATCGGCGGTTGTTCGAGTAAGCCTGACGGTCTTTGGTGTTCAGCCTTGACTCTTGCACAAGTTAAACAGCTACCAACATATAGAGCAATATCCCTTTTCATCCCAGGCCACCAGTACTTGTAGCGAAGGTCCTGGTACATTTTGTCCGCACCGGGATGAATGGAATATCGGGATTTGTGGGCTTCGTTCATGATGATCTTTCGCAAATCTGTCCTCCTCGGAACCCAGATTCGGTCCAGAAAATAGAATATCCCATTGGCTTTGCTTACGAGCTGAGTTCCATCGTGATAGATCCGTTCTTTCTTCAACGTACGCTCGTTAAAGCAAGCGTGTTGTGCTTCGCGGATGAGAGCTTCGAGGTTATACTGAGCCTGGATGTTTCGAACACCTATCACGTAATTCTTTCTGCTGAGAGCGTCTGCAACTACATTCGCCTTGCCTGGGTGATAACGGATCTCACAGTCGTAATCGTTGAGAAGTTCTACCCATCGGCGTTGACGCATATTGAGTTCTCTCTGGTTAAAGATATGTTGTAGGCTCTTGTGATCGGTGAAGATCGTACACTTTGTACCATACAGGTAGTGTCGCCAAATCTTTAGGGCAAAGACAACTGCGCCTAGCTCGAGGTCATGGGTTGTATAGTTCTTCTCGTGGATTTTGAGCTGTCGAGATGCGTAAGCTATAACCTTGTCTCGTTGCATGAGAACACAGCCAAGTCCAAGGTTTGAAGCATCACAATAGACAACGAAGTCATCGCTTCCGTCCGGCAGTGTAAGAACTGGTGCATGGCACAGCATGTGTTTGAGGGTTTGGAAGGCAGTCTCCTGCGCGGTTCCCCACACAAAAGGCTTGTCTTTATGAGTAAGGGAGGTAAGCGGTACAGCAATCTTTGAGAATCCTTCGATGAATCGCCGGTAGTAACCTGCTAATCCGAGAAAAGAGCGAACTTCTGACGGATTCTTTGGCGTAACCCATCCCTTGACTGCCTCAATCTTTGCAGGATCAACGTGTATACCCCGACTATTCACAATGTGACCCAGAAATTGAACCTCCTCCAACCAGAATTCACACTTGGAGAATTTGGCGTAGAGTTGGTTTCCCTGAAGCAACTCGAGAACCAATCGCAAATGCTGCGCATGTTCGGCCCTCGATCTGGAATAGATCAGGACATCGTCGATAAATACAATGACGAAACGGTCTAAGAACGGTTTACACACGCGATTCATCAGATCCATAAAGACCGCGGGTGCGTTGGTCAAACCAAAAGGCATGACGACAAATTCGTAGTGGCCGTATCGGGTTCGAAAAGCGGTCTTGGGTATGTCTTCCTCTTGAATCCGCAACTGATGGTAGCCTGAACGTAGATCAATCTTGGAGAAACACTGAGCACCTTGTAGTTGGTCAAACAGATCATCGATTCTTGGTAAGGGGTATCGGTTCTTGATGGTCAGCTTGTTCAATTCCTGGTAATCGATGCACATCCGGAACGACCCGTCCTTCTTTTTGACGAAAAGGACTGGTGCGCCCCATGGAGAAGTGCTCGGGCGAATGAAGCCTTTTTCAAGTAACTCTTGGAGTTGGTTTGAGAGTTCTCGCATTTCAGATGGAGCGAGTCGATACGGAGCTTTGGCCACTGGGTTGGCTCCTGGAACAAGGTCGATTCGAAAGTCGATATCACGACTAGGAGGTAATCCAGGAAGATCATCAGGGAACACCTGAGGAAATTCTCGGACAACAGGAACATCCTTGACTTCAACTTTCCTTTTCTTGTCCGTCTCTGCTACAACAATGTTGGCCAAGAAGGCTCGATATTCCTTGCGGAGATATTTGCGAGCTTGAAGACAGGACATGAGCTTGAGATCTTTTGCAGTAGTTTCACCATAAACACATAGAATATCACCACTAGCTAGCACAAAACGAATCATCTTATCGGAACACACAACTTCAGCACGGTTTTCACGAAGAAAGTCCATGCCTACTATGACATCGAAACTTCCGAGCTGCATTGGGATGAGATTAATCGGGAATATATGATTGTTGAGCTCGAGAGTACAATCACGGAGCACAGAATTGACAGCAATGGTTCTTCCGGTAGCGATTTCTACTTCGAAGGGTGTCGAAAGATAAGAGCGCTTACGTCTAAGAAGCTTCTCAAATTCAAATGACACAAAGCAGTTATCGGCTCCAGTATCAAACAAACATGATGCATAAATACCATTCACAAGGAACGTACCATTGACCACGTTGTTATCAGCTTGAGCCTGGCGTGCGTTGATGTTGAAAGTTCTGGCGTGAGCTGCTTGCTGTTGAGGTTGTTGTTGTTGTTGCTGGGGTTGTTGAGCTTCTTGTTTCACCACCCTGTTCGGGCACCGGTTTGCGAAGTGGTTAGGGTCACCACATGCAAAGCAGGTCCGAACATTGTTTGCCGGGGCCTGTGCAGCTTGATGAGTTTGAGGAGCTTGAGGAGCAGAGAGTAGAGCTTGGTTGACAGTGACTTGGGCTTGAGCTTGACGGGGACCATAGCGGCAACTCGCAGTGAAATGCCCGTAAACGTTGCAGTGGGCACAGAATCGGCAGGCCACACCCACCGGGTGATGATAGGAACATGTAGCACAGAGTGGGTGGGGGCCGGTGTACGCACGCTTCGCTGGCGGCGCATTGATCACTGGCGCTGAACGCTGTGGCTGTTGCTGCTGGGCTGGTACAGTCTGTAGTGGAGCAGCAGTGGTTGCGGCAGCGCAACTTTTGTTCTTCTTTCTTCTTCTCGAAGACTTGGAGGCTTGAGTGGTGGTGTTGTCGGTTGATGCGGCGGTGACTTGATGCAGGGGCTTGACTTGCTTATCCCAGAAACCAGCCTTCACCCGCTTGTCATTAATCTCAGCGGCGAGCAGGTAGGTCTCCTCAATCGTTGCGGGCTTTGAAGCTAGGACAAAATCCGCTACACAGTCAGGAAGAGCGCGGATGTATTTTTTGATGGTCATGTCGGGAGTCTTGACCTGGTCTGGACAGATGATGCTTAACTGCTTGAAGCGAGCAGTGAGACCGGCGTTGTCACCCTTGTCTTGTTTAATACCCCAGAATTCATCCTCCAACTTATGACGCTCATGGGAGGGACAGTATTCCTCGATCATGATTTCCTTCAGCTTCTTCCATGACAGAGCATAGGCTGCGTCGTTTCCGCGCTTGTTTCTTTCAGCAGTCCACCAGTCCAAAGCACGGGACTGGAAGACGCCAGTAGCATTGAGAGTCCGGAGATTATCTGGGCATCCACTTTGACGAAAGGTGACTTCTATCGAGTCAAACCAGTGAAACATAGCCGTTGGACCATCCTCGCCGGTGAACTCTTTTGGCCCACATGCCTTAAATTGCTTGAAGCTAAAAGCAGTCTTGCTGGATTCTTTCGGAGCATCAGCTTGTGACATCTCAGATGATTTGCTGGCGTTCTCATAAACCTCACTCACGGCCTTCGCCACGGTCTTAGAGATGATAGCAGCCAGACGTCGATCTCTTTTCTCCTGGCGGGTAAGACGTGAGCGTGATCTAGGTTGTCCAGATGACGACATGGTCTGCAATAGACATCGTCACAGGCTCAACACAACGAATTCGAGTCTCACACGTTCTTAGATCTCTAAAGCTTAGAATCACGTCGCATCTCTCGTCACGTAACACATATAATCACATAAGCACATAATCATAGAGGCACATAAGCACAGAAGCAATTAGAGCACATAAGCACAGAAGCAATTAGGGCACATAAGCAATTGAGCAAATAGAGCGCTTAATTTCCTAAACACGTACAAAATTTTATCACGGAGGTAGTCAGAAAACAGAAACCTATAATCACAAGTCGAGTGCCGTTCGTTTTGCGGATCGGATAGCACCACATTGTATCGTCTATCTTAGTCGTATAGCGTAGCATAGCACACTGGTTTCGTTTAGATCACATCAACAGGGATTTGAATCGAGATAGGATAGCAACAAAGGTCACGCAGATTGATAACAAATGGAGTAACCAACAAATCTTTAAAACACGTAAACAGGTAAATCATATAAAATCAACAAAGCAACACTCAAAATCGGAAAATGGATTGTCTGCGGCTACTAGAGTTTGACTAACCATGGCAATTTAACTATTCACAGTTGACTTGTCGTCACTTTCGACTCTAGGGGACATGTTCCTGCCTCGATTCTTGGGCGTTATGCATGCGCATTCTAGGTCATACTCGTGAGTTCAGGTCGTTGGAGTCCGTCAATTGCCTTGGCGAGATAAAATTAAAGTCGGAATAACTGCCAAGGTTAGGGTTTCACCCCTAGCTCAGCAATTTCTTCCTTGTTTTAAGAAAATTTTAGAGGAAAGTTTTCATCAAATTACGGGTTTCAGCCCTAATTTGGTATAATTCTCCCCCGTTTGTTGATAGGAATTTCACAAAATAATCGGTCAAGAATTTGTAATTTAGGCAGGAATTTGCGGGTTTCACTCCTAATCCCGTCCAAATTACGAAATTTGGCTCGGAGTTCGGATGTAATGATAGAATAGAAGGAAACAACATAAAATAAGCACATAAACTTGGTCTCTTGGTTCCTAACTATAGTCTAGGTCTCTAAGACAGCGATCCGGACTAGATCGTGTCTAACCTAATTCCCTATAGTTATGGCTCTGATACCAATCTGTCACACCCCAACCGATGGCGGAATCATCGGGGCGCGGCACTGAGCGAAACAGATTGTTCAGAAGTTTCCACAACAACTATCATACAATTCAGTTATATAACACGTCCCATACCGTGTCCCAAATAATAACAAGTTATCATAGAAATCAACTAAACAATATGGGAACTGTTCCGACAACTCAAATTCTTAATTATTACAGACCGAATGTAAATATTGTTTTAAGACTTCTAGACGACTAACTATAGATCTTACTGACTACAGGTGCCAGTACAAGATCTACAGATAATTATGACCCTGGAGCAGGTATGTGGACACTGTCCTAAGGTCACAGGCTCCTAGAAGCTTATTATTGCCTCGCTTCCCTAGCACGCTAGTAGCTTAAACACCTGTCACATACGTTAAAATAAAAGTCAATACATATAATGTAAAGGTGAGTACACAAGTTTGATATAGCATATAGAGTTCGAATAGTTTACGCATAACCAAGCACGTACACAAGGGCAAACGACGCATGTAAATTATCGACATGGGACCATCGATACCAACGACTTCGAGTTGACTGTCCGAGACAGTTCGCAATACATGATTACCACCGTAATCCATGCAAGTAATTGTCCTTAGCAACCCCCGTGTGAACGGGTGCTGAGTCCAAACTATAGTACTACGTTGCTAAAGCAGGTAGATAGCACTCCACGTGTAAACATAATAAACAGCAATCATTTAGACAAGTAATACATGCAAGTAGGTTAGCGTTCAAATAGTTTGTGTTGTTTGTGAATTTGATAGATTACGTATGTAACACCCAAAAGTGCTGAAAGCAAAAAGGGATCGAGTATACTCACAGTGGTTGATCGTGGATTGAAGGGAGCACTGAGAATAGTTTAGCCTGAATAGTTCGATAACACAACGATGAGTAACGCGGAAAAGTAAACAATGTACTTGAATCGAGTAGGCCATTCGATCGGACAGCAGTTCGATCGAGTGAGCTGTTCGATTGGTTTGGAAGTCCGTTCGAACATCCATTCGATCGGCCGGCTGGCTCGATCGGCTGGTTCCTTCAAGTGGATTGTTTCTTCCTTTGATGTGAAGGATGTGTTTGTGTATGATGGTTTGTACTACCTTTCAAGTTGGTCGATCCAACAGCTGTTCGATCGGTTAGCCCAACCGATCGGCTAGCACTTCAATGTTTTCAAATATGTCACTCGATCGGTTGGCATACTCGATCGGATGACATTCCATTGTTTCGAAAAGTCTAAGTGTTGAAGTATAGTATCTCATGATTCGAGCAGTAATGATTACAATCGAGTGGCGTAGTCGATCGAACAGTACCTCGTCAATACTACACTTTGTGAGTTGGTGGGTCTAAGTGCTAGTCGATCGGTTAGCCTAGTCGATCGGCTGGCATAGTCGTTCGGTTGGGCTGTTCGATCGAACAGCCTAGCCGTTCGGCCAGCTTCTCGATTCGGTTAACCTATCACTTAACACTTGGTTATTCCCGTTAATTGTTGATGTTTTAGAGGTATTTTGACTACGAGTTGAACCACGAAGCTGAAGTCCCTACTTAGTCTACTGACTCGAGCAGGAATCACCCAAACTCGGTCAGAGACGGTTTGGAACCCAAGTTTAACGTTTAACCCGAAATCGGTATATCTCTCGGTAGAACCCGAATCTTGAACCATGTGTTTGTTTAGATTGATTTGTAAATCGGTTCAAGTCTCGTTTTCACCTTTTTGAGTGTAAAAGAGTTGAAAGATAGATGAAAATCCATCTTCCAATCCTTTTCCACCGTGAAATGTTAAGATCTTTGGAAGATTTTAGGTTATTTATGTGGAAATCGGTTAGATCTAGCTTATTCATGGTTGAATGAAGTCAAGAACATGAAGTTCTTGATGAACACCAAGAACACCATGATGGCATCACTCAAGAACACCTAGATCTTGGTGATTTCATGGATGAAATTCAGATTTTGAAAGATAGAAAGATGGAGAATCGATTAATGAACAAAAACGTACAAGGATTAGAGCGAAATACTTACCGGTTTGAGAGAAATCTGAGATTTAGTGAGAAGAAGAGGCTGGTCGGTCAGAGCTTTTCCAAAAGTGGAAAGCTTGGCAAGGACAGCCCTATTTATAGGCTTCCAAAAGAGGAAAGGGTCAGCTGATCGAACAGCATCCCTGATCGAGCAGCTGTCCGATCGAACAGCCTGTTCGATCGGCTAGCCTGTTCGATCAGGTTGCCCTGTTCGATCGGCTAGCCTGTTCGATCAGGTTGCCCTGTTCGATCGGCTTGCCTGGTTTTTGAGTGTTTCGCGACGATTTTTGATATTTCGACTTCGATGAACGATGATTTGAGAATGATAGAATTCCTAATCAAATTACTTTTAGTTCCAACTACTATATCTACATACAAGCATCCTTACAACCATTTCGGGTTCGATTTCCATTGAGTTTGATTCACCTTTGAGTCTTGATTGATTTGATTGATTCACCACACACTTTAACATATAAGTAAACATGCACAAGTAACACATAAGGCACACACACACGTACAAAAAGTACTAAAATCCCCACACTTGAGTTCGATGATTGATTTGATTAGCTCGATTATTGATTGACTAGCTTTATTGCATTGTTACTTCCTACCATTCACAGTCGGTCGTTGATTCACAGTTCGATTGTCGGTCGATTAGTTTGATTATACAACACTTACTCCAAATAATACGAAAATCAAAATGAAACTAAAATGAAATTAATCTTTATTAATCTTTAATTCCAATAACAGTCAACACTTGACTTTGACTTCGACTATTGGAAAACACGGGGTGTTACACCTATATCATGTATCCTACCTGCCTCGCAGCAAGATTTCAATCTAACCCGAGAGCTTCTCATATAGTGATTGTGAAACGGATATTACGCTACCTTAAAGGAACTCCATCATTGGGGTTGTGGTATCCAAAAGTTGGCGACTTCACGCTCGAAGGTTATTCCGATTCCGATTTCAGATGCTGCAAAGTTAACGCTAAATCAACAATAGCGGGTTGTCAGTTTTTCGAACCACGATTGGTCACCTGGCAATGTAAGAAGCAGACCTCTGTAGCTTTGTCCACATGTGAAGCGGAGTATGTATCTGCTAGCAGCTGCTGCTCTTAGATCTTGTGGATCCAGCAACAGATGCGCGACTATGGTTTACAATTTCTTAACACCCCTATCTTTGTTGATAATGAGGCAGCGATAAACATCACACAAAATCCTGTTCATCACACGAAAACTAAACACATCGAGATTCATCATCACTTCATTCGCGATTGTTTCGAGAAGAAGCTGATACGAATTAAGAAAATCCACACTGACAATCAAAAAGTTGATTTACATACCAAAGCTTTTGATAAAAATCGGTTTAAATATTTGTTAAAACTAAATGGTATGAAGCTTTTATCGGTGTCGGATGGGATTATAGGCGTAGATGAAGGTACCACTGTAGATGATGTTGAAAAGAAATCTGCAATGGTTTATCGATTTTTTACTTGTTTTGGTATTTGGGGGGAGTAGGTAGGTTATTTCCAGAAAATACAATAACAGTAAAAAATTCAAAAATCCAAAAACATGAAATATGTTAGAAAAATCCAAAAACAATAGAAAATTGAAAAAGAGCTTGTGTAAAAAGGGCAAATGATAGCCTAGTCCTCGTATAATGCTTTACATTAAGCTTTAATCTTAAAGCTTACCCTCAGCATAAAAAATGATGAAACATTGCAAATGCTAATCATGTGCTATTGAAATAAAAGATCCCCAAACGGGACCCACTTAAAGTCGAACCATCATCTCTCTGCACGAATGGAAGTTCTGACCTGAGCTCTCATGGTTTCGCATTCACCACATTACAGATATCATTAGTGTGCATTCACCTGTAAGACTGTAAGACTGAATATAGTTGTCTGGATACGGGAGTATATTCTGAGATGGTACACACGTATAAGCTACGTATCTAAAACACTTAATTCGTAGACTTGAAGTTCGATTTCTTGATAAATACTTGTTTATGTTGTTACATGTTCTTGAATAATAGTTTAAATGCAAGTAATTTATGATCTATGTATGATATGTTAAATGCTTAAATACATCATCAAAAAAAAAACTGAATATATCATATATTTGATGCATTTAGATTAACATAAAATGTTGATGTTATGATAGTATGCTTTAGATACTTGTACATGTGAATATGTGTCTATTTAAAGCTCAAGAAACGGTAAAAAATGGTTGTATGACAAAACTGAATTTGAACAGATTATAAGCACTTAAAATGACCCTATTTGATGTATTATAATGGCGTGAGACTTTGACCTAGGCTTGCAAGCTTTGCGTGTTGTACATATAGCGTAAAAAGTAGTAAATTATGTGAAATTTGCAAGATTTATATTCTTTATGTAAGACCTGCACTATCATGAGTATAACCATTATTTTATTCGGTAAATAACATGTGTTATGTTAAAATATCAAGTTGTTTCGATTTGGGATGGTTCGGGTAACGTTTGATGCAAAACTATGCGGTAAAACGGTTAAAAATCGCCCCTTTGGGAGGATTTTTATTAAACTGTTTTAAATCAGTAACCAAACTGATATTTTCGGTATAAAAATAAGTATTTTAACTTATATTAAGTTTACTTGGTGTTTGGTTAGTCATACGTGACTTCCGACGCCCAAAAATGGCACCAAATCGCTAAAATAAGTGTTTTCCGACATAACTATAATGGATTGTTCATGGGTAAATTTTATGTGTTACAATGTGCTACGTGTATGATGACATGATAAACTTGACAAGATTATTTGTTTTTACGCTTGAGTACATATATACAAATACACCAAAATAATCAAAAATAATAACTTTTCGAGAAATCTCAAAGTTATATGAAAATTCTAAGTATTGGAGAAACTTCGGTATTTTTGTGGATTTTGTTTATTAAATCATTCTTATTTGATTTAGGACGAATAAATAACTTGAGTGATTGTGTTAACGTATAAAAACGCACCCAAGGTGAGTACATAGTCCCCTATTTTACTGTTTTCAATTATTTTGGGGTGATTCATATGTATCAAAATGATTTCGATGTTTTAACGATGGTTTTAAAACAAGTAAGATGGTTTATAATAAACTAATAACGATTTCGATAATGTGAACGAGCTTGTTGGTTGAAATTACATAACGAATGACATTCTTTAATTTTGGCCGAACCGACCAGTATTAGGTTATGGTACCATAGGATCTGACAAATCCCGTTATCAGACCGCACCCATGGTTATGTGTGGGTGAGGTGGGTAACGACTGAATCTGATGATTGTTAACTTACCCTTTTGAGGTTTGTTAATGCGAGAACGAGTTGAACGATGGACGAGTCACAAAGGTTTGAATGTTATTAGCGAGACGACCAAAAATAGTTTTCACAATTAAAACGAGAACGATTTGAACGAGTAAACGATATGAACGAATGAACGATATAAACAAATAAACGACGATCTATAACGAGAACGAGTTAAACAATGTCACACAACGATGTTTATGAAACTATATAAACCATACGAGTTTTATTACAAAAACGATTTACTATGTGGTTTACGAAGACAAGGGTTATGATTCATGGCATCGAGGTTTATAAATTATAACCAATCTGATTTGATTTGATTATTCACTTTACGATACAAACATTTTACAAAACAAGGTTTTCTAATGTCGATTAACGAAGTCGTACAAGTTATTTCGACATGCAAACGAGCCATGAATCTGACACTCTCGCAAAACCTATGTACTCGCCAGCATTTCTTTGCTGACTTTGTTTTTACATATGTTTCAGGCAATGTTGCTTAATGTTGATTGCGAATAGGATGCATGCTCACTTAGGACTGGACGGGGCATTAGTGATCTAATAACGATAATAATCTATGTTTGATTTGCTTGTTTTACTTTAAGACAATGTTTAATATTTAATAAAACGAAACTCTTTGTATCCATGGTTTGAAACAATAATTCTGTTACAACACTCCCCGACGATTCCGCCACGATTTGTTGTTTTACGAACAGATTGAAATTTGTGTGGAAATTTAAAATGAACCAGTATATCGACAATCTAAGTGAATTGCTTAATTCTTAGTATGTTATCAAGCTTAACAGTACTTGTAACTTGTCGACATCTGATATGATTCCCTAACACGCTCACCAAAAATATGTTTGTAAATAGTTTACATTTACTGCATTTCATTTCTGTTAAAATTCCAAAAATCAAAAAGATTTTATAGCTTTCTTGTTCAGAATCTTTATTAAAATCCAAAAAGATTTTTCATTTCTGCTTTATTTTCCGACAAACCAAAATGGAAAGCTGATCTTCAGACTCGCAGTTTGAAGCAGTTGCAGGAAGATTCTAGCTGGAAGATGAGTTTGGAGCTAATCATTATAAAATCCGAAAGTTTCAAAGTTAACACAAGTTCATTAATTTGAAACTTGTAATTTTTCAGAAAAATGTTGAACAAAAATCAGTTTGTTTTTGTCTCAGGTCAACCAAGGTCATTAAGTTGGACTTGGTAGACAAATTGAGTACCCATGGTCATTAACTTAGACCTTGAGACTTAAGTGGATTATTAAAACTGATGTATTATAAAAGAAGTTCAAATGAGAATAGATTGTAATGTCATATCTTTGAGAAGCAGGTTACAGGTTTGAAAGTGTGATAGCAGTAAAGTGAAATCCCCATCGCAAAGTTTTTGTAAAGATTGAACCAGAATTCAAGTCCCAGCTTATCGAGAGGGGGAGCCTTCATAAGGGGGAGTCAAAATTCTGGATCAAAATTTAAAGGGGAGTTTGGAGATAAAGACTGAAGGATGCTTTCAGAGTCAAATCTTATTGGAAAGATAGGCATGACTGATCAAGACTGAAGACTTGATCCGGAAGACTTCGTCAACATCCAAGGGGGAGTCTGTTGGTGCATAAATGTCTGTTAAGTTTGTCTTGTATCGAGTCATGAATTTGTATAGATAGATCAGGGCACGGAAAACGAGAAATCAAGTATTTGAGGGTAATTTCGCATGAAATGACATTTAGGTCATTTGATACGAAATTAGTAATTCCACACGAAATTACCTCAATGGTAATTCCACACGAAATTACCTAATTTCGTTTGGAATGAAATTTCGTTTGGAAATGTAATTTCGCATGAAAGGTAATTCCGCTTGAGGTAATTCCATGCGTAATTAGTCACCCTATAAATACTGGATGTGCTGATTCATTTGTAACATTCCGATTTCAGAGCCAAGGTGCTGCCGATTTGTCAAACGATGTGTAAAAGCTTTGAAATCAATAAAAGGAATATAATTAAGCAGAATCTAGCTTTATTCACGTCGATATCATTGATTATGCCTTTGATATTGATGTTAAACTCTTCTGATTGGCTCGTTCGGGTCACACGTCGATCCAACAAAGTCTAAGGCCCGAATGCAGTCCTATGCGTTGCATGCTTGAATAGTTGAAAACCTGAAACATACGTGAAAAATAGTCAGCATAAAAATGTTGGCGAATACATAGGTTTTGTTAGCCAAATAAATGGCAAAACATTTTGTGTTGCAATTGTTAGTGCATACATCTGTCGACTTCGTCTTGTATCGTGTCTTAGTCTTAGAATGTTAGATTAGGGCTCATTGTACGAGATTTCCCGACATGTCCATATGTGGGAAACTATTAGTTCCGCTTATGTCTACATGTCCATATGTGGGAAACCACATGTCCGTACGTGGGAAACGATTAGTTCCGCTTATGTGTACATGTCCGTATGTGGGAAACTATTAGTTCCGCTTATGTGTACATGTCCGTATGTGGGAAACTATTAGTTCCGCTTATGTGTACATGTCTGTATGTGGGAAACTATTAGTTTCGCTTATACGTACAATAGGGGGTTTCGCTTTTGTGTACATGTCCATATAAGCGAAACCTAGTCCCTATATATATCACATGTGCGAAATCTATATATCACATGTGCGAAATCATTTGTAACGTTCTTGTTTTCCATACCGAGGTGCTGCTGGTGTGAGATTTGGTTGTAAACGATGTTATATCAATCAAAAGTGTGATTTAAGTGAAGATCTAGCTGTTTCTACGTCAGATACTTGTTTTCCGCACCTGTATCTGATCAAAACTCCTCTGATAGACTCGTTCGGGTCAGAATTCGATCCTACAGCAATACTTTGACAGCTACGAGAGCTGTCAATTGAAAATAAATCTTGACGCCAAAGGATGGCAATAGTTTAGTATTTGCAATACTTAATCTTGATTGGGAAAACTCGTGGCAAATAGTTTTGTATATGGCAATATGATTATTACTAAGTCGTTTTTATGCCATACATCGTAATCTCGTTTAAACCATCATAAAACTCGTTAATGTGTTATTAGAAATTCAATTAAGGATTAATAAAAGCTGTTTTGAAATAAATCAAAACTTGTGTAAGTATTATTTAAATCAAATCAATGATTCATGATAATACTTTAGATATCCTTCTAAGAATCTAACATATAAAGGTATGGGAGATTCTATGAACATTTCGATAATCGAATAATGAAACAATTGTACACACATCCTAAAGTGATTCGGATAACGCTACAAGAATAATAAAATAAGAATACTTATATATAGGAAGTACCAGCGGCGTATCCACCATCTCATCTGGTAAACACGCATTAAAGTACACAATGAATCCAAACAGGGGCTCCAATATTAGTACTCTAAACTTCGTGGATTTGGATCCCAGAAAACAAGTATGACGTTGTAAAATTGTTAAACTAAATCCATGTTTGTGGTAAATATTTTTATTAATATGAGACCCTTTTTCTATTTCGTATTTACAAAATAGACAATGGGACAACCAATGGTCTCAAATTCATTTATATTTTGTTAAAAAAAAGTTACTTCTATTTGTTCATACCTTGCAAAATACAAATACCACAAAATTGGACTCATTTTCAAAGGCACTATGAATTTCCCATCTACCTTCTGTTTTGATGTAACTTGGCAAGTTTTATATATTATTAATGGTAACTTGACATTAAAAAAAATAACACCCTTATATGGCTTTCATTGCCTAATAATAGTGACTTTGCTGAAAAATATCTTCTACCTAACCAAATAAACGTTTATTACGTGGAACACTTGGAACTTAGTATACCTAAAATTAAAAGGCATACACCTCGCTAACCCTAACGTCCCATACGTAGAAACACTGTTAAACTATCTGATTTTGCTTAGTGTTTGTTTAATTTTTTACCCGTTTCTAATTGCTTTTATGCGTGACTTGCATTGTATGATAAGAATCTTTGATGACTAGATCACCACATAAAGGATTGAAAAACTAACGTAATACAATACATCACAAAGATGATTGATAAACTAACATAAAACGAGTATGACTCAACCGAACTAGACCTTCTCATGCACACCCTTAGAATTACTAACAAGTGTTGTGTTTTCCATTGCATTGCGAATTTGGTTTTGGTTATGGCTCAAAACCGAACCGCCCCGTACATAGCCCTAAACTCACCAACCTAAGTGATATGTTTCCCGCCGCATCGTGCGGGTAAACAAATAGTGTACATATATATATATATATATATATATATATATATATATATATATATATATATATATATATATATATATAGATATATATATATATATATATATATATATATATATATACTACTTTAATAAGGATATGTGAAGGACAAGATGGTAATTGAACATGGTGTTGAAAAAACACTTAATGCACAATGTACAACTGTTAAGGCACAAGAAAACACAAACCCTTTTACCCTTTACAAGGGTATACATCTGCCGTCCAAATGTTTTAACTTCTCACACGGATCAACATCGGGACCGTCCATTTGACTTCACACGGATCACCATATGCTTTCTCTCTCAATGCTCACACATCTCACAAAACAACATCAGATCTTCTTCTCTCTCTTCTCTCTCTCTTTTCTCTCTTCTCGGCGATCTAGGGTTTCATGAGTTCTATCACCAGATCCGTTTGAATCTATCATCAGATCCGTTTGATGAGCAGATCAAGGGTTTCATGAGATGTTCTGGCAAGGGATCCACAGATTTGAACAAGGGATCCGTTTTATCTGGCAAGGGATCCACAGATTTGAACAAGGGATCCGTTTGATGTTCTGATAAGTTGCTTTATCTTTAATCTTGATGTAGATTTGTTAGTAGATATCTTACCATGTTCTTTTGTGATTCTTACTTTCAGGTGAAGCAGTTGACGGATGTTCGAAGGACGAAATCTGAGGTTTACGAAGGATTTTCTCATGTGTTTTGTGATGAATCGACTCAGGTTAGGTTCTAAATGTTGATTTATCTTTAATCTTGATGTAGATTTGTTAGTAGATGCGGTTATTTCAAATTAGGTTGAAAGTTTTGTGATATTTGAATTTGTATTTTTGGTGATGATAGTTAGCTTAATTTCAGATATGACATAGTGAAAGGGTAAATTGTTTTTGTAGTTTTGATTTTACTTTGTTCTGTTATATTTTGATCTTTTCCTTCATTTTTGGGACTGATAAGTGTCATGGTTGTGTGATAATTATGATATTTAGGTCATTTAGATATGGAATAGTAAAAAGATAGATTGTAATGTATTTTTTATTTTAGTTTGTTCTGTGGGATGCTCGATGAGCAGATCTAGGGTTTCATGAGATGTATCACAAGCTTTATCTGGCAAGGGATCCACAGATTTGAACAAGGGATCCGTTTGATGTTCTGATAAGTTGCAATGAGTGTTATATATCTTACCATGTTCTTTTGTGATTCTTATCTTTAATCTTGATGTAGATTTGTTAGTAGATGCGCTTATTTCAAATTAGGTTGAAAGTTTTGTGATATTTGAATTTGTATTTTTGGTGATGATAGTTAGCTTAATTTCAGATATGACATAGTGAAAGGATAAATTGTTTTTGTAGTTTTGATTTTACTTTGTTCTGTTATATTTTGATCTTTTCCTTCATTTTTGGGACTGATAAGTATCATGGTTTTGTGATAATTATGATATTTAGGTCATTTAGATATGGAATAGTGAAAAGATAGATTGTAATGTATTTTTGATTTTAGTTTGTTCTGTGGGATGCTCGATGAGCAGATCTAGGGTTTCATGAGATGTATCACAAGCTTTATCTGGCAAGGGATCCACAGATTTGAACAAGGGATCCGTTTGATGTTCTGATAAGTTGCAATGAGTGTTATATATCTTACCATGTTCTTTTGTGATTCTTACTTTTCAGGTGAAGCGGTTGACGGATGTTCGAAGGACGAAATCTGAGGTTTACGAAGGATTTTCGCATGTGTTTTGTGATGAATCGACTCAGGTATGTCACTCGCAACTCGCAAGGAAACCTTTTTTTAGGATCTGAATTTAATTAGTTATACCTTTGGTTAACGACTGTCACGATCACTATTATTACAGAACAAGCTCACTCCGATCTTCTGGCTGCCGGAGAAAGTGTATCTGCTTGGAGAGTCTCGGAATTGGCTTTGGCGACGCTGAACGCTGCTTCATTCGAATCGATGGGGGCTTCATATGCAGAATGTTCCCTCACTTAGTGGTCTCATGCTCACTCAAGCAGAGGTAAAGTAAAGTTTATCATCATTCATCAATTTTCTTTTCTTTTTTTTATAAGCTAACTATCATCACCAAAAATACAAATTCAAATATCACAAAACTTTCAACCTAATTTGAAATAACCGCATCTACTAACAAATCTACATCAAGATTAAAGATAAGAATCACAAAAGAACATGGTAAGATATATAACACTCATTGCAACTTATCAGAACATCAAACGGATCCCTTGTTCAAATCTGTGGATCCCTTGCCAAATAAAGGTTTTTATATTTGCAACTTGACAAAATGTGATTTATATTAAATTTATTTTAAGTTAATAGTGTACTGGTTATAACTAATATCAAATCTTTACTAATACTTGATTTCTTTTTATGATGGTTGACTTTGCGAGAACTAACGGAGCATTAGTGTCAAGAATGGGCTGAGATTCGAATTCAGTCGGTTTTTCGCTCTTTTTTGGTAATTTCTAAGCCTTGAATATTAATTTTTAACATGCTATGCTACTGAGAGAATATAAACTTGACTATATTTTGTGTTTTATGATGTGTTTTGTTATTTTTTTGCTTTTTGTTTTTTAACTGATCTTAACCCATTTGACTTATGCTACAGACAAAAAGGGATCAAGATCGGGACCGTCCATTTGACTTCACACGGATCACCATATGCTTTCTCTCTCAATGCTCACACATCTCACAAAAAGGGATGCCAAAAGCAGGGAAGTACAATCTACAGGAAAAAGCAACACTTTACTTTTGTGTGAAAGACAGCTTGCTTGCTGCAGTCTCTATAATATATCAACACTCTTCCATACACTGTTTGAAAGACAGCACTGCTAGCTTCAGTCTCTATAAATAATCCAGAGATATCTACACTCTACTCACACTTTACAAACTCTCAACTACACTCAACTGAAATTGTAAGTTTATCTCAGTTGAATAATCCTACTTTCAAAACATCAACTTAACAACTTCTATTTACTTCGATTTCAGAATATATCAACTCTTTGCATTCGGATTTTGCGTTGTTTCTCGGCTCTCACATCAAGGTTTTAAAATTTTTGTCGGCTTTTCACATCTCCCTCTTGCATTGTTGTAAGTTCTTTCAAATATGACATAGTGAAAGGATAAATTGTTTTTGTAGTTTTGATTTTACTTTGTTCTGTTATATTTTGATCTTTTCCTTCATTTTTGGGACTGATAAGTGTCATGGTTGTGTGATAATTATGATATTTAGGTCATTTTTGGGGATGATAAGTGTTGTAGTTCAATGAAAATTATGATAGTTAGGTCAATTTTAGATATGGAATAGTGAAAAGATAGATTGTTATGTACTTTTTATTTTAGTTTGTTCTGTGGGATGTTTTGATATATTTTTTCATTTTTCGGGATAGTGAAAGGATAAATTGTTTTTGTAGTTTTGATTTTACTTTGTTCTGTTATATTTTGATCTTTTCCTTCATTTTTGGGACTGATAAGTGTCATGGTTTTGTGAAAATCTGAGGTTTACGAAGGATTTTCGCATGTGTTTTGTGATGAATCGACTCAGGTTAGGTTCTGAATGTTGATTTATCTTTAATCTTGATGTGGATTTGTTAGTAGATGCGGTTATTTCCTACATCCGATGTTTTAGTTAGGATTTACCTTTTTAATTTTTTTAATGTTTACTTGTTTGTTTATATGTCAAATGCAGATTAGTAAGACAAAGGTGTTTCTAAGGGCCGGACAGATGGCAGAGTTTGATGGTTGTCGGACTAAGGTCCTAAGTTATACGACCTAGATGGCTTGG
The DNA here is from genome assembly GCF_002127325.2 of Helianthus annuus. Taxonomy (NCBI): domain Eukaryota; kingdom Viridiplantae; phylum Streptophyta; class Magnoliopsida; order Asterales; family Asteraceae; genus Helianthus; species Helianthus annuus. The sequence continues at coordinate 42,226,798 of NC_035446.2, read as the reverse complement.
ATGTTTCCCAAGTGTTCTATGATGCATAAGCTGAGCCTGTGAGGGTATGATGCATAAGCTGAGCCTGTGAGGCTATGATGCATAAGCTGAGCCTGTCGTCTCTATGATGCATAAGCTGAGCTTGTGTTCTTAATATGTCTGAACTGAAACTGTTAAGGCTATGATGCATAAGCTGAGCCTGTGAGGTTACATATGTGTTTCTTGTGCTTAAAACAGCTGTACATCATGCTTTAAAGGTTGTTTAAGTTTAGTGGAAAAATACTCTTGTACATCATGCTTTAAAGCGGGGTTACATAACACAATAGACTGTGATGATGATTGTATTTTGAGGGTACATAGAAGATCCGAGTAGCATCTTGGCGGGGCAATATCCAGGTTGCATAGTTCTCACTTTGCAACCGTGTGTTGCAGCCATGGCTTTACCCGTAGTTGTGTTCATCTCTCAATTACATGTCTGAGTCTTCCAGTTGTAAAAGTATTATCACAGATTCACAGATCTAAAAGTACATGTCTGATCCGTGTGATAAAGTTAAAAAAATGGTAATTGAACAAGGTGTTGAAAAAACACTTAATGCACAATGTACAACTGTTAAGGCACAAGAAAACACAAACCCTTTTACCCTTTACAAGGGTATACATCTGCCGTCCAATTGTTAAACTTTCTCACACGGATCAAGATCGGGACCGTCCATTTGACTTCACACGGATCACCATATGCTTTCTCTCTCAATGCTCACACATCTCACAAAACAACATCAGATCTTCTCTCTCTCTGGCAAGGGATCCGTTTTATCTGGCAAGGGATCCACAGATTTGAACAAGGGATCCGTTTGATGTTCTGATAAGTTGCTTTATCTTTAATCTTGATGTAGATTTGTTAGTAGATATCTTACCATGTTCTTTTGTGATTCTTACTTTTCAGGTGAAGCGGTTGACGGATGTTCAAAGGACGAAATCTGAGGTTTACGAAGGATTTTCTCATATGTTTTGTGATGAATCGACTCAGGTTAGGTTCTAAATGTTGATTTATCTTTAATCTTGATGTAGATTTGTTAGTAGATGCGGTTATTTCAAATTAGGTTGAAAGTTTTGTGATATTTGAATTTGTATTTTTGGTGATGATAGTTAGCTTAATTTCAGATATGACATAGTGAAAGGATAAATTGTTTTTGTAGTTTTGATTTTACTTTGTTCTGTTATATTTTGATCTTTTCCTTCATTTTTGGGACTGATAAGTGTCATGGTTGTGTGATAATTATCATATTTAGGTCATGCTTTAAAGGTTGTTTAAGTTTAGTGGAAAAATACTCTTGTACATCATGCTTTAAAGCGAGGTTACATAACACAATAGACTGTGATGATGATTGTATTTTGAGGGTACATAGAAGATCCGAGTAGCATCTTGGCGGGGCAATATCCAGGTTGCATAGTTCTCACTTTGCAACCGTGTGTTGCAGCCATGGCTTTACCCGTAGTTGTGTTCATCTCTCAATTACATGTCTGAGTCTTCCAGTTGAGTGTAGTTGAGAGTTTGTAAAGTGTGAGTAGAGTGTAGATATCCCTGAATTATTTATAGAGACTGAAGCAAGCATGCTGTCTTTCAAGCATGCTGTCTTTCAAACAGTGTATGGAAGAGTGTTGATATATTATAGAGACTGCAGCAAGCAAGCTGTCTTTCACACAAAAGTAAAGTGTTGCTTTTTCCTGTAGATTGTACTTCCCTGCTTTTGGCATCCCTTTTTGTGAGATGTGATGTTGTTTTGTGAGATGTGTGAGCATTGAGAGAAAGCTGAACTGAAAGTGTTTGAGGCTGTAAAGTGTGAGTAGAGTGTAGATATCCCTGAATTATTTATAGAGACTTAAAGGTTGTTTAAGTTTCGTGGCAAATTACTCTTGTTGTGTACTCCAGATTTTGTGTTCTTAATCTGTCTGAACTGAAAGTGTTTGAGGCTGTGATGCGAAAGCTGAGCTTGTGTTCTTAATCTGTCTGAACTAAAAGTGTTGAGTCTATGATGCATAAGCTGACCTTGTGTTCTTAATCTGTCTGAACTAAAAGTGTTTTGAGGCTGTGATGCAAAAACTGAGCCTGTGTAATCTATCCAACAACTCAAGCAAATGTTTTCTTTGCATTTTAGGGGGAACATGGGTGCTTCTCTCCCAGGGCATACAAAACATAGGTTATTGGCGGCAGCTCGCCAATGACCTGTGTCTTGTATGCCCTGTGGAGAGATCCACCGATTCGAGGCAAACGGCTCACTTATAAAAAGAGTTAATGCCTGATTTGCCAAATGATATCCTTAATAAACATATGTGAAGGACAAGATGGTAATTGAACAAGGTGTTGAAAAAACACTTAATGCACAATGTACAACTCTTAAGGAACAAGAAAACACAAACCCTTTTACCCTTTACAAGGTTATACATCTTCCGTCCAAATGTTCTTAATCTGTCTGAACTGAAAGTGTTTGAGGCTGTGATGCGAAAGCTGAGCTTGTGTTCTTAATCTGTCTGAACTAAAAGTGTTGAGTCTATGATGCATAAGCTGACCTTGTGTTCTTAATCTGTCTGAACTAAAAGTGTTTTGAGGCTGTGATGCAAAAACTGAGCCTGTGTAATCTATCTGAACTGAAAGTGTTTTGAGGTTGTGATGCAAAAACTGAGCCTGTGTAATCTATCCAACAACTCAAGCAAATGTTTTCTTTGCATTTTAGGGGGAACATGGGTGCATCTCTCCACAGGGCATACAAGACACAGGTTATTGGCGGCAGCTCGCCATATTTAACATATAAAAAAACTTTATATGTTAAATTTGGCGGGCTTCCGCCAATGACCTGTGTCTTGTATGCCCTGTGGAGAGATGCACCCATCTTCCCCCTAAAAAACATAGAAAACATTTGCTTGAGTTGTTGGACCGAGCGAACCTTGCATAATGCGTCAAGGGAAACTATTGGTCGAGCGAGACATTTGTTCAGGTATCCTTATTTCATGATAAAATGATTATGAATAGCTGTGCATAAACTAATCGCAAGTTTGTTTGGTATATGCAGGGTAAAAGGGAACAACAGTGTTCAGCACTGTGTCATTCTTGCTTGGTGCCATCACCTCAGTTGTCTCTGGCTTACCATCCGTGTACTTTACTAAAATTTGATCGGTGCAGTGAGCATGCGAGCGCAACAAGTGCAGCCGCAGCGGCGCGGTGAGGGCAGCCGCAACGAGCGCAGCGGCATGGTTAATAAAAAAATAAAAAAACTGCCACCTCTAAGTAGATATGTATCAGAACGTACAAATTCATATTTATTGTTTTGTTTATGCGTTTAATCGTTTGATTAACGACTCGATTGATTTGTTTGTAACCATTTGTCTGGAAACGAACTTATTTATCTTACTTTAATTTTTGTATTAAGCATCATCTATCGCGCCTTTGCTGACTGACTTTTATAGATCACTACTTTAGGGAGAATGAACAATTATCCAAATATGGAGATACTAAATCTGCTCGAGGTATGATGCTGGTTGAACTTAAGAAACTAATTGAAGGAAATCCTTTATTTTGTGACAAATTTCAGTTCCAAACCTTAGGAATTCAAGATTAAGGACTCTTACAAACCTAAGACTGTTTGGGAAATTTTTGACTATGTTTTGTACATCTTACAATATAGTAGTTAATGTTAGTTATTTGTGAATTTGTATCACAATTTGAACCAACAAAAGCCTAGGTAGTCCGTCTATTTCAGGTAACATAACTAGAATCAAACAATTTTCTTTGTTTTCTCCTGAGTCGCACAATAACCACCAAACGCCATCACGAAACCACCAATCGCCGCAAATCGCTGATTCTCACCGCTGAAGAAGGCCTCAACCGACCATCACATTCTGCTACACTACCACCATCGTCGTCACAAGCCACATTGGAAACTACATCCCCGTAGATAGCCCTAAACTCACCAACCTAAGTGATACCACTCCCGCCGCATCGCGCGGGTAAGTGACTAGTATATATATATATATATATATAGGGTAAGGTTCATGCGAGAACCACCCTTATTGCGAGAACCGCAAGAAACAATGTGAACACAAAATAAAATCTAAAAAAATCAAAAAAGCACTCAAAATTTTTTTTTTTTAATATTTTTCCTAAAAAATTCGCTATATTTAGTTACCAAAAAAAAAAAAAAAAAACGTTTTTTTTTTCGATTAACAGTTATCCATGCACATGTGCATATGTATCATTACTTCGACAAATTCGGTAATACGTTATCGGGAATAGACAATTGCACTTTAATTTACAATACCATTCATAATTCACTACTTTTTACATTACCAATATTCAAAATGCACATGTGCATCATTAGGTATAACCATGATATAACGTGTTTTGTTACAAAAAGTTTGTGATTTTGAATGGAGACGTAGGCCCATATACATGTTTTTTGGTTAGTTATATCTAGTGGTTGATGGTTTGGTTATAGTTGTCAATTTATGATGTAATATGTTGATTGGATGGTATAAATGGTGTTTACATACATCTAATAAAGTGAAAATATTGGTAATGGTATTGTATTATGGATGGTAGGAGGTAATGGTATTGTATTATGGATGGTAGGAGATAATGGTAGTGTATTATGGATGATATGATAGATGAAAGGGAAAGTGTATTCAAAGTAGTGTACCAAAACACCTTATTTCATGTTAATACAGATAGATGCACATGTGCATTTTTAATATTGGAAATGTAAAGACTATTGTATTACACATGGTACTGTAAATGAGAGTGCAATTGTCTAATAGTTGTATTGAATTACGGAATTTGTCAAAGAAATGACAAAAATGCACATGTGCATGTTTGTGTATTATGGATGGAATGATAGATGAAAGAGAAATTAGTGTACCAAAACACCTTATTTGATGTTGATACATATAGATACACATGTGCATTTCTAATATTGTTAACGTAAAAAGTAGTGTATTACACGTGGTAGTGTAAATGAAAGCGCAATTGTCTAATATTTGTAATGAATTACGGAATTTGTCAAAGAAAAGATACAAATGCACATGTGCATGGATAACTGTGACTCGGAATTTTTTTTTTTTTTTTGAAATTCTTTTTTTATTTTTTTATTGTAAACTAAATATAGCGAATTTTACAAAAAAAAGTAAAAAAATAAAAAAAAAATTTGGTGTTTTTTAGATTTTTTTAGGTATTACTGTTTGTGTTCACACTTGTTCTCGCGGTTCTCGCAATAAAGGATGGTTCTTAACGGATCTTTGTCCTATAGGATCTTTGTCCTGTATATATATATATATATATATAGGGGAAGGTTCAAATGAAAACCACTTTTTATTTTAACAACTCGAAAACTAATTAAAAAAAGCCAAAAAAACATACAAAAATTTTTTTTTTGTTTTTTTTTTTTTTGCAAACCAAAATTCGCAGGTTTTTTTATATAAAAAAAAATTTTCAAAAAAAAAAAAAATTTTTTTGTGTAGTGCACATGTGTAATAATACACATGTTAATGTGTAATAATACACATGTGTATTATTACACATGTGCACTACACAAATTTTTTTATTTTTTTTTTGAAAAAAAGTTTTTTTTATATATAAAAACCAGCGATTTTTATAAAAAAAATTGAAAAAAAAAATTTTTTTGTGTGTTTTTTAGGCTTTTTTTAATTAGTTTTCGAGTTTTCACAATAAAAGTGGTTTTCATTTGAACCATCCCCTATATATATATATATATATAGGGAGATGATCATGAGAAAACTACATATAAATGAGAAAAAACTAGAAGACTAACTAAAAAAACCTAGAAAAAGCATAAAAACATAACAATTTTTTTTTTTACAATTTTTTATAAAAAATCGCTAGTTTTTATATATAAAAAATTTCAAAAAAAAATAATAAAGTTTTTTTGTTGTACTGCACATTTGCATTATATGAGTACTACACATGTGCACTGTATCCGTAACAGTGCACATGTGCAATAAAACAAAATTTTTTTCTTTTTTTTTTTTTTTGAAAATTTTTTCCATGCATAAAAACCTGCGATTTTGTTATAGAAATAAAAAAAAATGGGTATGTTTTTTAGACTTTTTTAGTTAGTTTTTTGGTTTTCTCATTTAAACTAGTTTTCTCATGATCCATCCCCTATATATATATATATATGATCCCCCTGATGTCATTTTTCATTTCCTCATTTAATTTATTAAGAGTTAATTACATAGTTAGTCCCTGTGGTTTGCACAAAATAATATATTTAGGTACTAATAGTTTAAAATCACCTTCTAGGGTATTAAATTTTCATTTTGTAACGTTTGGAGGTATTAACTTCTAGGGTATTAACTTAGTTAGTCCCTATGGTTTGCACAAAATAACATACTTAGGTACTAATAGAATGTGATTTTAAACCTACAAATAACGTTAATACCTCCAAACGTTACAAAATGAAAAGTTAATACCCTAGAATGTGATTTTAAACTATTAGTACCTAAGTATGTTACTTTGTGCAAACCACAGGGACTAACTATGTAATTAACTCATTTATTAGTTAATATATTGTATTAAAATATATTATTATTATTATTATTATTATTATTATTATTATTATCATCATCATTATTATTAATATTATTATTATTATTATTATTATTATTATTATTATTATTATTATTATTATTATTATTATTATTATTATTATTATTATTATTATTATTATTATTATTATTTGTTTACTTTACTTTCATAAGATACATATCATTTTTTGATGTTTTCTTATCTTTGTTTTGTCTACTTCTTTCTTCTATAAAATAATAGTATAATATCACAATATCCAGCCTATCACTCTCCCGTGCTTTGTTTTTATTTATTATCATGTTTCTCATCTAATAGTAAATAAAAAAAACAACGTATCTATTATAACTCATATAATACACAAGTTTCAAACATAATAATAAATAAAAAAAACAAAGTAAAGTGTTATAAGAAGTAAATAGTACATGAAAGTTCTTTTCTTTGTTGAAAAGCATATCTTGAGAACTATATTTGTTAACCAATTACATTATACATGTAGGATTACATGCGTTTATTCATCACGTATAATAATTGAGTTTTTAAAAGATGTAACAATCTTATTACTTAGTATATAAACTTACATTTATTTAAGTGATGTAATACATAGCGTTCTAACCTAGTTATATATATACACACATAAAAATTACATTCGTATTTATAGTTTTATAAATACCACTCTATTGGGTTTGGCCAAATGTATAATTATATTTAATCTTGCTAGGCCAATCAACCCAGCAAAAGTTAACACTAAGTTTAATAGTAAAACCCTAAGTCGTGAAGCGACTTTCTTGACTTGTTTCTCTCATAAGTCATTCGTCATCAATCGTCTTCTACTATCACGTTACGCCACAATGCTACAATTGTTCTCTGCAGTACGCCCATCTCCTCACCGGCCTCAACCTAAGCCTCATCTTTGGACAGTAGGACCTCAGGCTTAGTATCATCCCTGGACAGTTGGACCCATGATCTAGTATACGATTTCCAAGTTCTGTATGATAACTTTAAATTCAATGGTAATGAAAAATGGTAGAAAAGTTGTTTCAAAATGTATTGTATTCTCTTTGTTTTTTTTTATCAGCAGTTTAAAGTTTAACCTGCTCTAATGCTTTAATCCCGAGTTTACTTAAGGAAAGAAAAGACTAGAGAAAGACCCCCATTTCCTTTCATTACTTTACCTTTTCTTTCCTTTCTTCTCCTATCTCTTCTCTTTTTTCTACTTCTTTTCAATTCGGATGGATGGAATTTAGCCCCAAACTCCATTCCCTTCCCTTTGTCTTCTTTTTCCATTTCTTTCCCAAAAAATAGGTGGAACTTAACTTTCTTTTCTTTCTTTCCACTTTTCGTTAGTTTCCGTCTTGCTGTATGTTTTGATCGTCTTCGTTTTTGGGTTTCCATCTTTGTGACTTTTTTGTTTCATGCGTTTCTTTTTTACTAATGTTATCCGAAGTTTGACATTAAGGAAGACGTATTTTAGGTTTTTTTACAGCCGACTAATGTTTTGGGTTTACCGATTGCTTTTGTCAGTTCGTATATGATGTTATCTTTGATGATGTTTTGTTTAGTTTAGTTTTTTTTTGTGTGTTTTATCATGCAATCAGATAGTTGCATGTGTTCAAAGGTTGTTGGATTTTGTGTCTTTGATGTAGCTTTGTTGATCATGATTAGTTTTTGCTTTTAAGAGTCTATGTAGACTGTCCGGTTGTTCAGACATTGTTTCTTGGGTCATGGGGTGTTAATGTGTATTCGGTCTATGAGGATAACTATTTTGTTGTCCGAGATTACTTTATTTTTGTGTATGTGTATATGATTGTATACTTTTGAGAATGTTGTTAATTCATTTTGTGTGTTCTTTATTGTGCGAAAAGGCAAGATAGATCTTCTGTTGAATATTGTATACTTGTGTATGTGATTAAGTATAAGAGGAGAGCAAGACTGTCACACCCCCATAATACCACCTGCGGAATCCACCACAGGGCATGTGACGTACTAGAATCTAGCCACTAATCACATTGAACTAATAGTAATATAATAAACTCGAAATCTCATTCAACGTGAAAAGTGTAATTCAAAACATCTGTTTAAAACAAAATACGTTCAGCGGAAGCATTTGAAATAGTTTTAAGTATTCGAAAACAACTTGTTCGTAAAACCTAGCATAACACTAGATAGGTTAACAACGTCACAACCCATGACATCCACAGCTCCTCCGATTGCAAGCTCTATTTCCAGAAATCATCTAACGACCTGCAAGCATGCAAAAAAAAATGTATCAGCATAAAACTATCGAGTTCACACTTTTGTTTAACAAAAATGATGTTAAGTGATTCAGGTTAAAGACATATAAATAACAAACTCGATACCAAAGTGAAGTATGTTTGTTTGCCCTCATCAATGCCTATCAACATTGGTCATGTGTTTAAGGTCATTAGTTCACGCCCGTCCTCCCCAGTAGAGTGTGAGGTTGTGAAGCCTAATAGCGCTATAAACTAATACCCCGTTGCCTCCCCGGCAACTAGTTCGGTAGTAAGTAGGGACTTTGGTGATACAGTTGAGTTTATTAATTAACATCAAAATTAAACCAATAGTAATAAAAGTATTCCTCCCTGGAATATTAGTTTGTTTGTCCCTCCCCGGGATGCATGCTTGTGAAAGAGTAGTGAACTCACCTTTGTTTGCTCGATATGATAATGTACTTCTAACTTTAATTAATGGTTAGACCTGTTACACGCAACCTAAAATATAATGTCATGTAAATCAGTATTCAAGTAGAGTTCTGCTTTACCCTAGTGTCCAAACAACATTGTGTTTAATGATTACACGTTATCAAGTCTAGCGTACCGTACACTCAGTAACACATGATTTCTCATGTACAAACACATTCCCAACGCCGTTAGATTCATTTAACGTTCACAACAAAAATTATGACCATGTGAATGATTTTTAAATGTTAGTCTATCAACAAATCGGCCCACTAAAGACATTTGCACATGTACCTCATTTGAACTAGGCATTCTAGTTATTTACAACATGGTAGGCCGGTCCACTTATTTGATATAATTCATATACATGAAATTTTCAACAAATGTGAACATGTGGGGTATCATGTGCACGTTTAAATTCAAAGACTTGATATACTCATGTATATCACATGTCGGCCAACTTCACTACTTCAGAATTCATATATATTTACATATACCAAGTCAGACCTATTAATTAAGAGTTAAGTGCAGCTCCTTTTAATCAATATGTATATGCGGCCACTTTAGTCTACCTATTTTGACCATACAATTGAAATATATATTCACATATTCTGACACTACATCAATACCCAAGTTCGGACCTCCTTAATTGTTTCACATATCCGCACACACTTCAACCCATTTGTTAATTAGGATACAAGGTCGGACACTTATTTATTAACTCATGTGCGGACGACTAATGTGTAACCATCTTTACAAGTTCGGACCTAGATATGAATTTGTTAAGTTCTGATCTTGTAAATCTTGATATGTTCGGACGCTATATCTACCATAAGTTCTGACATATATTTAATCACAAGTTCGGATCATTACTTATCAATACTCTAAGTGCGGACTATGTATAATCCACAAGTACGGACAATGGCTTTGTGACTTCACAAAGTCTGTCAAAAATTAGGGATTTCATTCCTTAAAGTATAGAATTCAACAATGTCAGGCATGAAACCAATCAATCAAACAGTTCCTATCAAGATACAATCATCTATCAATCATTACCCAATCATCTATTTATCATTCATCATCATAATCATGGCAAAAACACACCTTGTTTGGATGTCTAGGGTTTGTAGAATTCATGGACAAACTAGCATTTCAACACAAATACATACCTTTAATGGATGAGAAGATGATTCAAAGAAAAAAGAGAAATGGAAGAATCAAGGATCAATCTACACAATTGTGAGCCAAGGATTGGAGATGAGTTTTTGAAATGTTGAGAGGATTGGAGTTGGTTGAGTACGTGTTTTTGAGATGGGTTAGGGTTTTTTTTTTTTTTTGTGGTTAATTAAGGATTTTCTAATGATCACAAGACACCTCCTAACTATATAGTTTCCACACAAAAGCACATAATTCCATACAATTTGCAATTAACACAAGTAATTCATGTATTTATTATGCAGCATATAAGTTCCATATAAACATCCGTTTATATTTATTGTTCACATTAATTGCCAGTATCAGGTACGTTCCCCGGTAATTCCTCAAATTATCAACGTAAGCTTATTTAACTAACACTAGATAAATACACGTGTTCAGGCAATTCCCCAAATTGCCAACGTAGACTCATTTAACTAGCCTTAGTTAAATGCAGTGCTATGAATGTATGATTAAATTAACTGTGGTTAGGTTAAAGTAGTAACCTAAAGTTGCGGGTTGTCACATCATCCCCAACTTGAAAGAAATTTCATCCCGAAATTTGCTAAGCAGTCTCTGAGAGAAGGAACGACAAGTCAAGATGACTGTGGGTTTTTCGCGGGTACCACATCATCCCTAATTTGAAAAGGAATTTCGTCCTGAAATTCACTAGTTGTACCAAGGTTAGGTTCGACAGTTTTTAATAAGTGAGTATACTTGAGCTTCATCTGATCCTCGCGTTCCCATGTGAACTCCGGTCCACGTCTTGAGTTCCAACGAACTCTCACGATTGGGATTCGACTGTGTTTACAGACCTTAACTTCCCGGTCCATGATTTCGACTGGTTCCTCCATAAACTGCAGCTTGTCATTGATCTTTAGTTCTTGTAAATGAACCACAAGTGTTTCATCGGACAAACACTTCTTCAGATTAGAGACGTGAAAAACGTCGTGAACGTTACCCAGTTCATCGGGCAACTCAAGCCTGTAAGCCACTGTAAATCCCGAAAATCTAGATCAAACAACGATATCAAACAATCACCAAGGATGGGCGGAATCCAAAGTTGATGATCTTCAAGAAATAATCAAGAACAATATGAAGATTTGAATATTCAAAGGCTTAAACTTGCATACAAATCAATTGTCTAATATAAGTTTCTAAAATCAATGAACCAACCCTAACTCCTAATTTCCATCAACTATTTATAAGGAGGGTTTCCCCCTAAACCCTAGGCCCATAATTCTCTAAACATGCCCACTCTAATATCCACTAATCCATAAGCCCTCTTAATCATTAAGCTACTAATCCATAAACCTTCAAGGGCCTAACAATCTCCCCTAGGTTTACTGGATTAGTTGCTGCGTTAAACTCGAGGACCTGCTCAGAACTGGATTAGGATCAGCAAACAAGCAATTCCCGATGACGTATGCAACAACACTCGTCCAGGGCTTCGCACATTCTTCATTTTGTTGTTTTGGCGAATTTTGATGATGATTCAGAACCAAGATATCTTCCTCATGAAAACACATTTGATCCAACGTATCTGATATGCGAATATCTGATATGCGAAACACTGGTTTTCAGAAACAACCGCAGCTTCAGCCATCTTTGTATCATGCTTCCAGAAGTTGGAAATCATGAAAATTTTCTTCGCAAGCTTTCGAAAGATGGGAATTTCCTCTTCTTTGGCGGTTGGAGGCCAGATGTCAGATTTTAACTATCTTCTTGGTGAGAAAGGATTACGAACATCAGGTTTTTTTTCTGATCTTTGATTCAGTAATCTTCATGGAAGGGAAACTGTTATTGACTTCCTTCTCATGGAATATCCATCCTCTGCCTCTCTTGTTTGATCAGAATCAGCCACACATTCTTGTCATGGTCGTATCTCCAGCTAGCGACCACATGCTTGTTTTCCTCTTTATTGAAGTGGCTAGACCCTAACTTCATCACAAATCTATCTGGCCTATTTGTAGGATCTTTGAGCTGGAAGTTTTCATCTGGAGGATTCGAATCCTGATTCTTCATCATAATTATTCGCTTATCACACTGTCTTTTTTCATGCTTCTTGCTACTCTTCTTCTTTTGGATTAGCAGCTAGATAGGCATTCAAGGTGGCTCCACGTTCTGTGTCTGCTGCTACATTTGCTGCTGCTCTCTCTTCAGAAATTTACTCGTACAGTTGATCTATTGTTCGACCTCTGGTCAGAGACTTGTGACTGAAGACGAGAAAGCACAGTCCTGTTATAGTGATGAAAACTGAGCTTCAATCATTTCAGCATCATGTTCGAATACAACCACTCGTCGTCACAAACTAGCTACTTTTGCATCTCCATCATTATTACTATCACTTATGAGCTGCTAAGATCTCAGATGTAGTCTGAACAGGTACTCTAACGGCTTCCTCAACCTTTTCAGATGCAATCACTTCCACTTCGCGGTCGGAGTCAGGTTCTACTTCACTAGAGTATGATTCTGAATCTGAATCAAGTGTCTCAGCATTCTTGTCAACACGTGTATGTTGAATGTCACGTTCTTTTGGTAACTTTGGCATTCAAAGGGCTTTGGTTTGAAAAGTATAGAAACCTGCAAACTTTGAAATTCGAACAAGTGGTCCAAAGATAATGAGAGAATCCGTGATGATCAGGAGATGAGGTTAGTACGAAACGTGACTCGAAGGAGAAAATGATTGCCAGTTAATAGTGTTTCGGATTGGGCCCGAGATCAAACAGCCATGCCCCAACTCAGAACAATGGTCCGAATTATATTTGAGAGTAATGGGCCGGATCTGATTCGTGTTTTCACGACAGTGGTCCCCAATCCGAAACAGTGGGCCAGACTATTACTTTAGTGATTTGCTTTTTCATGACAGGAAACATCTTTCTCAAAATCAACCATCCAACCAACCGAGCAACCTTTTGAGTATAGAAATATCAATAACAGAACAAAATAAATTTATAATAGAATAATAATTGAGGGATAACATAGGGAGAACCTGTCATGGGATCAAAATCGTTTTCGAACCGATTAAGGAACACTTTTCAGCTCTTCGCTTACTTGGACTGGTCCACGCGATTGTTAATATGCTTGTCCTCTTAAATCTAACGCCCAATCTTCAACTTTTAGCTTTGTGATACGTTTAAGGTAGAATTATACTGTAACATCCGTGTGTCCCATTCCAAGGCATACCCCCGCGATCAAGGTAAGCACAACAGTTCGTCGTAGCACGTGAGTATACTGAGATCATCCTTAAATTTTTCAACGCCAGACTTCCAGGTGAACAGGTCAGTACTTCTGTACGGTAGAGAGACCAGAGAAATTCTGACGAGGGCGAGACATATACCTTTAACGGTATGGATCTGGCTTTAATAGCATACGGAATTCTCTTTTTAGTGAGATTTTCTTCCATTTTCAGGTTTTGGACCTTTTGTGGCTCTTTTTGCAAGATATCCTGACTGTGCCCAGGTCTGCATATAGTCTGGATGCAACAGAGGGATAAACCTGATATCCCGGATGATTCATCAGCATAAATACCCGAAACCTCAGAAGTTGGCTATCTATCAACGCACGATTTAAGACCATGAAATCATACACCGTTGGTCTGTTACCCACGAGATATCCAATCCATTATGTTTATATCACTTTGCCTCTTTTTGCTTTTCGAGTGTTAGACCTATCAACACATCGCAATGGATCCTAGCCTGTTTAGCTTCAAAACCTTACATGTGTTAATCAAGTTCTTTACCACGAAAATTCATTTCATTTCCCAACAACTTTTTCTCCCCCTCAAACAATGCGTAATTATATATATGTTTTTTTTTGCTTTTTTTCCCTCAAACTATGCATATGTACATATATGCCCCCCCCCCCCCAAAAAAAAAAATTTGTGCATCACACTTTATGCGCAAATTTACTTATTTATTTACATTAGTATAGAAACCCGTTTTTTTTTGTCGCTTGGTCGGTTATACGCATCACTTTCAAAAGATCCACAAGCACATTGAATCTCGAGACGCTGACAGGTTTTGTAAAAATAAATATCCGCTGAATTAGCATCAGTGTGGATCTGTTTGAGTTTAAAAAATTCTTTGTCATAGCAATATCGAATAAAGTGTACCTTGATATCAATGTGCTTGGTTTTAGAGTGAAAGACAACGTGAAAGACAGGGTTTTGTTAATCTGGATAGCGGCATCATTATCAAAATAAGTAGTAGAGTTTAGATAAATCAAACCGTAATCCTTGAGCTGGTGTTGTATCTAAAGAACCTGAGAGCAGTAGGTAGCAGATGCTGTGACGCACTTTGCTTTCGCTGCAAAAGTGAGTTGTTGCTTCTTGCACTGCCATGAGATGAGACTGTCCCCCAAGAATTGGTATCCAGCTGATGTACACTTCATATCCCTGTTTTGATGAACTTGTATGCCCAAAAACATTTTCACTTCTCTCAACGAGCGCGTTTCGAAATTCTTTCACATCATCCAAAAATACGAATGGCATCCAGACGTGCCACCAGTGCGTATATCTCAACATGATCCCGACCTTCAACTTGTTCAAACCTTGAACTGCCAATCGTGCCTTGTTTCTCACTATCAAGTCGGGGTCATCTTGTTTGTTTCTGAAGCGTCATGAGTTGATGCCCCTTGATTTTGAGATTGAGAAACTTCTAAATATTATATCAGATTGCTCCACCTCACATGATGTAGTAGCGATGTTGATCACAAGAGGATCTACAATGCAATTTGAGGGAATTGCTCTCAGAAACAGAGAAGTTCCTTGAGCATTTGAGGGTCCTGAGGAAACTTCAGTGTTATGGACTGCATCATCAGGGATAGCTATCGCAGGTTCCGAAACTGTGACAACTCGAGTTTCCGAGATTCCACTTTCGCATTTATTGCACGTTCATTGCTTGTTTAGTGTTTACTTGCATAATTGGTTTACCTTGTAACTGTATATGTTTTGGATTCAATAAAGTGTTTTGTGATTATGCATGGTTATGTGTTAAGTGTGACAAATACTTAAATGTGGTGATGAGACTGTAAATTGTATATCTTGTGCATGCAATATGTGATAGATAATTCTTAAGGGTGCTTAGTGCTAATAGTGAAATTCTAATCATTCTTAACCCTAATCCCTTTCACTAATCATCACCCAAGAATCAAAACACGTACTTTCACATTCTCTAATCCTCTTTGGCAATCATCATCTTCATCATTGGCAAGCTCTCAATCATCACTCTTGATTCCACACTTTATCTAGAATCAATCCAAGGTAATTGTTTATTGATTGTTTGTTATTATCAATTCTTGATTATGTGATTCATGTAAACCCTAGTTCTTCACATACTAGTTCTGTACTTCCTGATTGAACTCTGATTATTGTGAGATGATGTTGATTAGTTGTGTAATCGGTTGCCTGATGTTAAAATACAAGGATTGTAGAATGATTGATTGATAATTGGATTACTGCAATACAGATGCAATGAAATTAGGGTTTCTTAATCGTGAAAACGTGAAAACGTAACTGTTACAATTACAATGAACTTGAATATTCGTATGTATGACTGATTGTTTGTCTGAGTTTCATGCTTACAAGGTCCGAACTTTAATTGCTTGTTGATGTCCGACTTTTAAAGATGATAACATAGTCCGAGTTTTATGGTTTGATCTTGTCCGACCTTTGAATGATAGGTCTCATATGTCTGAGTTTTGTTTAATTGATGTGGTCCGAATTTCAAAAGAATTATAAGATCCGAGCTTTAATTAACCTTACATGGTCCGAGTATTATGACTTTGTGATATTGTCCGACCTTTATTGGCTTACATGGTCCGAACTTATGAAACCCATGATGTCCGAGTTATAGTGAAGCCCATGATGTCCGAGTTTTTGGGCTTGGAGCCCTGTCCGATCTTTTGAGGGCACAAGGGGGGGGGGTCCGAGTTTTAAAAGGGACAAGCCCCCTTATCCGACTTTTGAGAGGGGAATAACCCATTGTCCGAGTTTTAGTCTACAAACACAAAGCCTTGGTCCGACCTTTTAGTATATGTGCACCATGTCCGACTTTTGTGATATTAAGGCATGTAGTCCGAACTTTTATAAGAATGCTTGATTGTCCGAATTTTGTAATGCATACACACATGGTCCAAGTTCTTTGTTGATATGCATGATCCAGGCCTTTGGTTAATATGTAAGGTCCGAGGTTGTATGTGATATAGGGATCTGAGTTTACGTATAATGCTGAGTTCAAAACCTTGAATGATGAACACATTGCATGTTACTGTTTATGCCACTGTATATTACTGTATATAACTGTACGCTGCTGTATGTAACTGGATGATTCTACATGCATGAACAATCTATGTGATGTTATTCTGTACACAACTATCACACAAACCACAATTGTTTGGACATCAATGACTTGTAAACCCTAATTGTTTGCAATCACTTACATCGAATCATGTGCAATGTAACTTAGGTCGTGAGTAACGGACCTAATCATTATTAACACTAGAAGCAATAACATACCGAGCAAACCAAGGTGAGTTCACACAGCCAAGGCATGGGATTCCCGGGTTGGGAATTGGGTTGGAAGATTTGAATTGGATAATTACTCATACTTACGCTATTGCTAGACTATATACCATCGTCCTCAGGTTAGTCAGGACACTTACGTAAAACCTATGTAAACTAGTATCTACCACTTTCTCCCGGGTCGGGAGGACACTTACGTAAAACCTACGTAAACTTATACCTACTACTGTCTTCCGGGTCGGAAGGACACTTACGTAAAACCTACGTAAACCCCACGCGTACCACTGTCCTCGGGGAAGGGCACTCACGTAAAACCTACGTAACCTTGTACATATTCCTGTTCTCGGGTTATAAAGAACACTCATGGTTACAATAGTCTAGTAAGGATAAACATGGGAAGCCCCCGGTAGTAATAAATATAATCATGGGAAACCCCCACTAGTAGTACATACATATATGGGAAGCCCCCATTAATGAACATACGAATTACCATTACGTACTTACTTTCTGTGAACTCGCTCAAGTAGTTGTTGACTCTCTGCTGCATGCCTTGCAGGACCTTAGGTACATATGGAGCTTGCACAGGGAGGAGCAGGTCGTTGTGGAGCATGGATCGTGGATGCCATGTTAAACTTTATAACACTTGAACTTATTACATACATTGGGTTTTCATATTATGCTTCCGCTACTTAAACTACTTTAATTATTATATGCTATGTTCAATATGATTGGTGGCTTGATCCTGGTCATGTCACGCCTCCAAGCGGTAGTACTCCGCGGGTGGATTTTGGGGGTGTGACAGATTGGTATCAGAGCCATTGGTTATAGAGAACTTGTTTTAATATGGGAAAAACGTTTTTATTAAAACCAGACTATAACCAGAACAGTGCTCTCAACGATCCACAACGACGCTTCGCTCCACGTGCAAGACTCAACATCCTAGGTAATAAGGTTTATGTTTATTGCCTACATGCTAGAATTACATAGAACATTGCTCATGGTATGCTTAGATTACATTGCTCACTATTTATTATTGCTTGAGAACACTTGTGTGCTTACACTCTTCTGTCATCGCACTACTCGCGAACCATTCTCACTTATTCTACTTTTACTATGAAGATCATGTATGGACGTGTGAACATGACTCAAGCCCAGTTGACGACTCTTATCAATGAACATGTAGCTGCGGCACTTGCAGCTGCCCAAGCAGGTAGTATACCCTGCGGATGTAATTCACACTAGGATCTTTAGATCCTACAGTAACTTTTGTGTTTAACTTTGTCCTATTTGTACACAATAGGTCAACACGCCCCACAACCTATCTGCACATTCAAGAACTTCATGGACTGTCATCCAAGCACATTCAGGGGCACAGAAGGAGCAGTGTGACTCCTCCATTGGTTTGAAAAGCTCGAATCGGTGTTCGAGATGTGTGAATGCCCTGAGGCTCGCAGGGTCAAGTACGCCACTGGCACGTTGGCAGGAATAGCGCTAACTTGGTGGAACGCGCAAGTACAAATCCTAGGGTTGGCAGCTGCTAACGCCACCCCTTGGAACGAATTCAAAGAACTGATCAAAAGGGAATAATGCACATGTGATGACATCCACAAGTTGGAAGTGGAGTTTTATCATTTGAAAATGACAGGGTCAGAAATCAAAGCTTACACGAAACGGTCGAACGAACTGGTCATCTTGTGTCCAACCATGGTGGACCCTCCAATCAAGCGCATTGAGTTGTACTTCAAGGGTCTAGCATCAGAAATTCAGAGCCATGTGACATCGGCTAATCTCTACAATATCCAAGACATTCAGCGTCTTGCTCATCGCCTCACAGATCAGGCGGTGGAACAGAACAAGTTGCCGAAACGCATCAGTGCTACCACTACTGCTGTTACTACTTCTGCTACTCCCAGTGACAACAAGAGAAAATGGGATGGGGATTCCAGCAAGGGTTCAACAACAGTTCAGTCTCAGGCTCAGCAGCAGAAGACTGACCACTTCCAGAGTCCTAGTTAGCTATCTTCTGGTGGTCATAGGCAGAAAAGGTATCAAGGATTTCACCCCAAGTGTCATAACTGTAACAGGCATCACAGCGGCCAGTGCAACAAGGGTCGTTGTCAGAGGTGCCTCAAGATGGGTCACGAGGCCAAAGACTGTAGGAGTCCACGACATGCGAATCAAAACCAGCAACCGCAACTACCAGCTCCACAAAACCCGCAGCAGCAACAACGGGGCAACAGGGGATGTTTTCAGTGTGGGGCTGAAGGTCATTTCAAGCGTGATTGCCCCCAGTTAATCCAGAACCAGAATCGCAACAACAACAACCAAGGCAATGGTAACAACAACGGTGGGAACAATAACGGCAATGAAGCTAGGGGTCGTGCCTTTGTACTGGGTCGAGGTGACGCAAGGAATGATCCTAACGTGGTCATGGGTAAGTTTCTTCTCGTCGACTTTTACGTTACTGTTTTGTTTGATTCGGGTGCGGATACCAGTTATGTGTCTTTAAAAGTTAGTCAAATGTTAAAACGTGCACCAACACCCCTAAACACCAAACATGTCGTAGAGTTAGCGAATGGTAAAAGTGTAGAAGCCGCACATGTAGTCAAGGGTTGTAGCATTGTCTTAGCTGGTCAGACCTTCTCGATCGATCTCATACCCATAGTTTTGGGTAGTTTCGATATCGTCATTGGTATGGATTGGTTATCCCAACATCACGCAGAGATCTTATGCAAGGAAAAGATAGTTCGCATTCCTCGTTCTGGTAAAGAACCTCTCAAAGTTCAAGGCGACAAGAGTGGTGCTGTGGTTGGTATCATTTCCTTCTTGAAGGCTCAGAAATGGTTACGAAAGGGGCACACCGCCATTTTGGTGCTTGTCACTGATGCATCAGCAAAAGAAAAGAAATTGGGGGATATCCCAGTTGTACGCGATTTTCCTCAAGTGTTTCCTGAAGATTTACCTGGTCTACCGCCTCATCGCCAGGTCGAATTTTAAGTCGAACTAGCTCCAGGAGCAGCACCCATAGCCCGAGCACCGTATCGTTTAGCTCCAACTGAATTGGAAGAACTGTCAAAGCAGCTACAAGAGCTCTTGGGAAAGGGCTTTATTCGTCCAAGCTCTTCGCCTTGGGGAGCTCTAGTGTTATTCGTGAAAAAGAAAGACGGTACATTCAAAATATGCATAGACTACCGCGAACTGAACAAGGTCACAGTGAAGAACCGCTATCCTCTTCCTCGTATTGACGACTTATTCGACCAGTTGCAGGGGTCGAGTTACTACTCCAAGATAGACTTGAGGTCAGGTTACCATCAGCTGAGAGTCCGGGATAAGGACGTCTCCAAAACCGCATTCAGAACTCGCTACGGTCACTACGAGTTTCTAGTCATGCCATTCGGGCTAACGAACGCGCCTGCAGTTTTCATGGACCTTATGAACAGGGTGTGCAAGCCCTACTTAGACAAATTTGTGATAGTTTTTATCGACGACATTCTGATCTACTCCAAGAGTCAAGAGGAACACGAGCAACACCTGCGTCTTATCTTGGAACTTCTTCGAAAGGAACAACTGTACGCTAAGTTCTCAAAATGTGACTTTTGGCTTCGTGAAGTCCACTTCCTAGGCCATGTGGTGAACAAGGATGGGATTCATGTTGATCCATCCAAGGTAGATTCGATCAGGAACTGGCCTGCACCGCGTACACTAACAGAAATACGCCAATTCTTGGGTTTGGCGGGTTACTACAGACGATTTATCAAAGACTTCTCGAAGATCGCACAGCCGCTTACACTACTGACACAGAAGGGTGTCACCTACCGTTGGGGAGATTCCCAGGAAACCGCTTTCCAGTACTTAAAGGATAGGCTTTGCAGCGCACCTATCCTCTCATTGCTAGAGGGCACATACGATTTTGTAGTCTATTGTGACGCATCGATACAGGGGCTTGGTTGTGTATTGATGCAACGGGATAAAGTTATTGCCTACGCCTCTCGTCAACTCAAGGTTCATGAAAGGAACTACACAACGCACGATTTAGAGCTGGGAGCTGTTGTTTTCGCGCTTAAGATATGGCGACACTACCTGTATGGTACCAAGTGCACTATTTACACCGATCACAGGAGTCTCGAGCATATCCTTAAGCAAAAGGATTTGAACATGCGTCAACGAAGATGGGTCGAACTTTTGAATGATTATGAATGCGCCATCAAGTACCATCCAGGCAAAGCCAATGTTGTGGCTGACGCCCTCATTCGGAAAGACACTACACCTAAGCGCGTACGAGCATTGCAGCTCACCATTCAGTCTAGTCTTCTAGCACAGATACGAGATGCTCAGGTAGAAGCATTAAAACCAGAAAACGTCAGGGCTGAAGCCTTACGCGGCTCAAGGAAACGATTAGAACAGAAGGAAGACGACGCTTACTATGTAACAGGGCGTATTTGGGTCCCACTTTATGGAGACTTACGCGAGCTGGTAATGGATGAAGCTCACAAGTCTCGCTACTCGGTACATCCAGGGTCGGATAAAATGTACCACGACATCAGAACTACTTATTGGTGGCCTAGCATGAAGGCCCACATCGCTACCTATGTCAGCAAATGCTTGACCTGTGCTAGAGTCAAGGCAGAGTATCAAAAACCAGCGAGCCTACTCCAACAACCAAAGATACCACAATGGAAATGGGAGGAAATTTCCATGGATTTTGTTACAGGCCTACCTAGATCCCAGCGTGGGAACGATACTATTTGGGTGATCGTGGATCGACTCACCAAGTCCGCTCATTTCCTGGCAATCAAAGAAGTGGTCTCGAGGCACGGGGTGCCCACCTCTATCATTTCGGATCGCGATGCACGATTCACATCAGAACTATGGCAAGCAATGCACAAGGCTTTTGGCTCTCGGTTAGATATGAGCACGGCTTATCACCCTCAGACGGATGGGCAGTCAGAGCGCATGTGTTATCGATTTTGGCAACAGCTAGGAAAAGCATCTTCCTTTGGTGGAGTTCTCATACAATAACAGCTATCACACCAGCATACAAGCCGCTCCATTTGAGGCATTGTACGGGCGTAAATGCCGGTCACCTCTCTGTTGGGCAGAGGTGGGGGATAGTCAGATCACGGGTCCAGAACTTTTAGTGGACACCACGGAAAAGATTGCACAGATAAGGCAACGCATGGCGGCAGCACGCGACCGTCAGAAAAGCTACGCGGATAAGCGTAGGAAGCCATTGGAATTTCAGGTCGAGGACCGGGTTTTACTTAAAGTCTCACCCTGGAAGGGTGTGGTTCGTTTTGGGAAACGGGGCAAACTCAATCCGCGGTATGTCGGACCGTTCGAAATCGCAGAAAGAATAGGCAAAGTGGCCTACAGACTAAACTTACCAGCTGAACTCGGTGCAGTTCACAATGTTTTTCACGTGTCGAATCTGAAGAAGTGCCTGTCAGATGAGACCCTCATAGTTCCTTTGAAGGAGCTCACTATCGACGAGCGGTTGCAGTTCGTCGAGGAACCTGTTAAAATCACGGACCAGGATGTTAAGGTCCTCAAGAACATGAGAATCCCTCTTGTTCGAGTTCGTTGGAACTCCCGTCGCGGCCCAGATTTCACCTGGGAGCGTGAAGATCAAATGAAACTGAAGTATCCCCAGTTATTCGAAAACCGTGCAACCACTACTGAGGCTGAAGCTACTACTGTAGAATTTCGGGACGAAATTCCAAATCAACGGGGGGATGATGTGACACCCCAGGAAAACCAGTAAACGACACAACTTACCTAGCTTCCTCAGTAACCGCATGCTAAATTTTGGGACGAAATTTCTTTCACATTGGGGATAATGTGACAACTCGAGTTTCCGAGATTCCACTTTCGCATTTTTTGCACGTTCATTGCTTGTTTAGTGTTTACTTGCATAATTGGTTTACCTTGTAACTGTATATGTTTTGGATTCAATAAAGTGTTTTGTGATTGTGCATGGTTATGTGTTAAGTGTGACAAATACTTAAATGTGGTGATGAGACTGTAAATTGTATATCTTGTGCATGCAATATGTGATAGATAATTCTTAAGGGTGCTTAGTGCTAATGGTGAAATTCTAATCATTCTTAACCCTAATCCCTTTCACTAATCATCACCCAAGAATCAAAACACGTACTTTCACATTCTCTAATCCTCTTTGGCAATCATCATCTTCATCATTGGCAAGCTCTCAATCATCACTCTTGATTCCACACTTTATCTAGAATCAATCCAACGTAATTGTTTATTGATTGTTTGTTATTATCAATTCTTGATTATGTGATTCATGTAAACCCTAGTTCTTCACATACTAGTTCTGTACTTACTGAATGAACTCTGATTATTGTGAGATGATGTTGATTAGTTGTGTAATCGGTTGCCTGATGTTAAGATACAAGGATTGTAGAATGATTGATTGATAATTGGATTACTTCAATACAAATGCAATCAAATTAGGGTTTCTTAATCGTGAAAACGTGAAAACGTAACTGTTACAATTACAATGAACTTGAATATTCGTATGTATGACAGATTGTTTGTCTGAGTTTCATGCTTACAAGGTCCGAACTTTAATTGCTTGTTGATGTCCGACTTTTAAAGATGATAACATAGTCCGAGTTTTATGGTTTGATCTTGTCCGACCTTTGAATGATAGGTCTCATATGTCTGAGTTTTGTTTAATTGATGTGGTCCGAATTTCAAAAGAATTATAAGATCAGAGCTTTAATTAACCTTACATGGTCCGAGTATTATGACTTTGTGATATTGTCCGACCTTTATTGGCTTACATGGTCCGAACTTATGAAGCCCATGATGTCCGAGTTATAGTGAAGCCCATGATGTCCAAGTTTTTGGGCTTGGAGCCCTGTCCGATCTTTTGAGGGCACAAGGGGGGGGGACAAACACAAAGCCTTGGTCCGACCTTTTAGCATATGTGCACCATGTCTGACTTTTGTGATATTAAGGCATGTAGTCCGAACTTTTATAAGAATGCTTGATTGTCCGAATTTTGTAATGCATACACACATGGTCCAAGTTCTTTGTTGATATGCATGATCCAGGCCTTTGGTTAATATGTAAGGTCCGAGGTTGTATGTGATATAGGGATCTGAGTTTACGTATAATGCTGAGTTCAAAACCCTGAATGATGAACACATTGCATGTTACTGTTTATGCCACTGTATATTACTGTATATAACTGTACGCTGCTGTATGTAACTGGATGATTCTGCATGCATGAACAATCTATGTGATGTTATTCTGTACACAACTATCGCACAAACCACAGTTGTTTGGACATCAATGACTTGTAAACCCTAATTGTTTGCAATCACTTACATCAAATCATGTGCAATGTAACTTAGGTCGTGAGTAACGGACCTAATCATTATTAACACTAGAAGCAATAACATACCGAGCAAACCAAGGTGAGTTCACACTAGAAGCATATATACCATCGTCCTCAGGTTAGTCAGGACACTTACGTAAAACCTATGTAAACTAGTATCTACCACTGTCTCCCGGGTCGGGAGGACACTTACGTAAAACCTACGTAAACTTATACCTACTACTGTCTTCCGGGTCGGAAGGACACTTACGTAAAACCTACGTAAACCCCATGCGTACCACTGTCCTCGGGGAAGGGCACTCACATAAAACCTGCGTGACCTTGTACGTATTCCTGTTCTCGGGTTATGAAGAGCACTCATGGTTACAATAGTCTAGTAAGGATAAACATGGGAAGCCCCCACTAGTAATAAATATAATCATGGGAAACCCCCACTAGTAGTACATACATACATGGGAAGCCCCCATTAATGAACATACGAATTACCATTACGTACTTACTTTCTGTGAACTCGCTCAACTAGTTGTTGACTCTCTGCTGCATGCCTTGCAGGACCTTAGGTACATATGGAGCTTGCACAGGGAGGAGCAGGTCGTTGTGGAGCATGGATCGTGGATGCCATGTTAAACTTTATAACACTTGAACTTATTACATACATTGGGTTTTCATATTATGCTTCCGCTACTTAAACTACGTTTGGTTTGAACATCAATTGTATTGAGTTGGATTTTTATGAACTACTTTAATTATTATATGCTATGTTCAGTATGATTGGTGGCTTGATCCTGGTCATGTCACGCCTCCAAGCGGTAGTACTCCGCGGGTGGATTTTGGGGGTGTGACAGAAACCGGCTTCTGAATCGGTCGATGAACGAAATTACGAGTCACTCTCGGTGAAGAAAACCTCCATTCTTATGTTGTGCATCTGTGATGTGCTCAATAGGTTGTCCTTCAGATCTTGGAATTAATTGACATCTGAAAAAGGGAGAACTCCATTATAGACCGTGCTCTTCCTAGTGAAATTTCTAGATTCTCCTTTGCGAAGTCGACACATCCTTCGTCGAATATTTTTATGCCATTCAACTGGGACACGTCTCCTGTCATGTGCATGTAACAACCACTATCAATAAACCAAAGTCTAACGATAGCCCTCCATAGCTGTTCCTGCACAATCAGTGGAATCAGTTAGACACTGGAACCTAGGCCATAGTGGACCCGAGTTGACCATTACTATCTGTGTGTGAGACTTCGCGAAAGATCATCTGGCTTTTAACATCGCCGGTTGTTTTTGGCGATGAAGTAGATGTTGATGGTTCCGAACACGGAGACTGGGATCCAACATGAGTTTTAGGTTTCCAATTCCTAGTGTCTGAAACACTTTCATTTGATGGAAAAACTTTTGTTTTTCTTTGAAACCTGTTTATGTTTAAAAATTTTTGATTTTCCTATTTGGCAAGATTCCAGTCTCTCTCAGAAGGCCTTGCTTTGGGAGGACCGTTTGATGCTGACTGCTTGTGTGTATGTTTTGTCTTTGAAGAACCCTGCTTACATGTCACACCCTGGCTTTGCGGAAGCGTGGGTTATTTGGTGTGACTTCTTAATACCATAGCAACAACCATAACAATGCTATATGATAAAAACATGAGATATTCACCCATTAATAAAGTTTAGAAAAATACCATATTATACTTGTCTTAAAACAACAATCGCCAAAATAAGTTACAACCCATGACTTGATTTAATAAGTTCGTAAAAACTTAGCAAAAGACTTTAAACGATACTAGGTTTAGAGATATGTAACCCGTCCAGGAAGAGGTTACACCTTCTAAACCCTGGATGACTTCCTTATTCAAACGCGGCTTGAAAATACGTGCATACCGTGCCAGATCCATTAGTTTCCTGAAATACATGTAGTTTGAAAACATCAACAAAAGTTGAGCGAGTTCATGTGTATGTGAGTCTGTATAAATCGTTTGAATGTGTCTGTATAAATGTATGTTCTTGGAATGTATCAATAAGGAAAAAGAGATCAATTAATGTGTAGCTAATACATTAATAAGTGAAATGGCCTAGGAAGCACTCAAACCTGTAAAGCGTATTTCATACCGGTCCTTCCGGCGGAACGACATAGTCACCACATGCAGCCACACGCTGGCCCATGTGTGGGGCTCGCATCACCCGATAGATCTATCACTTATGCCTCTCGGTCCTTATACAAGGATTAATGGTCGTACGATAATAGCCTATCCATTCACGTGATCTAGCAGTGATTTCCTTAGAAAATCATACCATGTTTAAAGCATTTGTAAACAGTATGTAACATGTATTTCACCCCTGAAGTTGTAAAATTGAAAACAATTAAAAGAAAAGGGGGACATGAACTCACCGAAGTGCGTCTCTAACTAGAAATCTCCCAGTCAACCTGCTGCGCGACGACCTACACGTACTAACTTCTATTAGATGGACGGCCGTGCCTTAGCTTAAGGTTTAATGTCTTTGGGAAATAGTTAGACAACTATTTCGTATGTACACTTCGTAATTATTTGGTAAGTATATTCCTTCCCAAGGATGGGGGTTTTAATATATGCGCGTTCGTATAACTTTAAAATATATTATTAAGTCTCAATTATTAAAATATATTTTATTTCATTTGTCTAAAATACTCTACTTCCAAAATATAAATATTTTTCCCAAAAATATTATATTTTATTACATGTAATTCCCAAAATAACACTTGAAGTTCGGGTGGTAATAATAATACTGGTGTAACTTAAATATTTATTGTGAAGGCGTTAGTATTATTTTGGAGCCGTTAATATTCATTGTATTCTAGTAATATTATTTTTACCCTAAAAATAATATTTATGTAGTTCACAAAATAATCATAAAAATTTACACAAGTATTGTTAGAAAAAATATATATTCTAAATATATATTTAGCAAGTTTTATTTACGAAAACCCACCTCCGACACTTGGTAATCTTGTAACAAAATCATGGCGAAATTTATTTGGAAAACAAGTTAAAAATATATTCATAACACTTGTTGTAAAAATATTTCCAAGTGTTAGATTTTTGGAAAAATTTCGCCAGAGTTTCCCCTGTAACTGGAGGTGGCCACGCTTACAAGCGTATCATTTTCTTTTCAAAACTCAATCAACAATTTTCTCAACATCATCGAACAATATTCCAACATCAAACTAGTCAAATATACATAAATCACAAACACATGAACTTGTGGGTTATGTAAGAGTGTGTAGTGACCTTCCAGTATTTTTAGTAGATCTTTTCATCCTTGTAAATAAAATCGGTTTCTTGAAAATCTTATTTTTAAAGGAAGTGCAAGTTTACAACTTCTTGGTCAAAAGTTACAAACATATTTCTTTGTTAAAACCTTTCGTTACACAAGTGTCTACACACTTGTGTGTTCACAAAATCACCTTTGTTTCAAGAAAGATCCGACTTTTAAACAAGATTTCATTTTACACTTGGTTCTTCGAAAATACCACTTGTAGATCCTTAGATCTACTAGTTTAGAACTCCATTTTATAAGAAAAATCGCTTTTACACGAGTTCATGTTCATATGTAGTAGTGTTCATCATCTGATCATTTTCATACTTTAACATACACTAATTCATGTTCCATGAACATGACCTAGCCGGGTTAGATGACGATCCGAACTTCTACTAGCATCAAACAACATAAAAGAATCATAACAAAACAAGTTTCAAGAGTTTTACACTAATATTTACTCATTAACCACCATGTTCATCATTTTTAGTAGACTTTAAACTTTGATCTTTAGTGTTTATGATTTTTATCCAACAAATCTCTTATTAACCACTTAGACAAGATCAAGAAGGTGATTAGAAGCACTTATAACTAGCTCAAGGCTAGGGAAGAAACTAGACGAAAAATGGGTGGTTAATAGCGTTGTGGTGAGGTCCTTGGCAATCCGTGAGCACCGAGCTTCCTTATACGTGATCCTTCACAATTGTAGGGATGTAAAATAACAAGATTGAAAATTGAAGGTGGTTGGGTGGGTGGCCATGGTTTCGGCCGAGATATCTAGGAGAGGGGAGAGAGAGCTTCAAGTTTTTTTGTAGTGTGGGTTAAATGAATGTTATGGACCTAGAGATATATTTATAACTCATTTCAACATAATTATCCATGGGATTATATGTTCACTAGGTAGGAAACAAGTGGGATTATTTTAATCAAATATGTAAGAGGGTGTCCCCTCATGGAACCAAATTCGTTGGGGGGGGGGGTATCATGGTTGAATTCCAACTAGTTAGTTAAATTCTAGTTATGTTAAGTTCGGAGGTTAATTAGTGTATATTGTGTGTTGTAAGTTATAACGGGTGTTAAGGTATTCGGGGACCCTAACTGGCTCAGAAAAAGAAAAACAATGTCAATATTTTTATGTCCTGGGTTAAGTCCAGTTGTTCGGTTGGATACTGATCCGTTAAAGTGCTTAATAAGCATTTAAAGTGTCCTTAATGTTATTTTTAGTGACACAATGAATTCCCGACACTTTGGAAAGTGTCTAGTATTATTTTCTCATGTTTTTGCACTTCACTAGTTTGCTAAAATGCTGAATTTGATATTAAAGTGCAAGATATTGTGTTTAAATCATATTTTTGGCACATCCAGTCACTATAACTATCACCTAGTGACGCAGTTCTACAATCCTCACTTTCCTACACTTCCTACTAGTGTAGCAAACTATTCCCGGCTCGTATTGGCCTTAGAGACAGTGTATGTCTGTATGTCTGGTGCTGGCTATGTCAGCACGTTTACTGGGTTATCCGTTCATTGGGTTACTGTGCTATTGTGCATTAAGTTTGTCACTATAGTTCTGTGTAAACAATGGAGTGACAACAATAAGGTGTGATGCATGTATATGTATTTATCAGAATTCAAGTAGTTGTTTAACCACAATGGTAAGCAAGCACAGTAATTAAGCAGTAATTAAATATTAATTAATTCGTACGGATACCTGGTTTGGTGAGGGTTGTCACATTCTCCCCCCGTTAAAGAAATTTCGTCCTCGAAATTTGTACTACCTTAACCCTCTATGGTTTCATCACATGTGTTTGTATATAAATAATATCGAGGTAGATAATCTCCAATCCGAATCAGCATTACTCACATTTGGTGATTCCAAGAATATATAACAACCCGAATCCTTGGGTTAAAAAAAAGTGTGTGCTTTTTAGCATTAGTTATCAAGGTACAAGACGTACTTGACGTATAATTTAGCGCAAACCAGCTAGTAGGGGGGGTTCCACAAAGAGGAGCCTTGACTAATAAGACTCCCAAACGATCGATCGCAATATGCAAACGAGTTTTCAAGAAACATAGCACCCGCTATATAAATTCAAAATCCACAACTCAAATATAATAGTAAATTGATCTGTTAACTCCCGAGTAGATGAATGGTAAAGTTTAGTGTTTTGACATTCTTAAAATTCGAAAGTACACTGATTGAAATACAGGCGAACCTGGTGTATCACGGTTCGTCGTATGCATCGGAAATGTTTATATGACAAGTCAACAAAAGTTTATGTATTTTTGCGTGAAATGGTTGACCATGATTAGCACAAGCTACAAGTCTGTAATGACACCACAAGGTGTCACAATGACATAATTCCATGATAGCGGTGATTGAACAAGTTCACCATGTTTGAGATCAGATGAAAGTGTACCGAAACAAGCCGGAAGATTTGATCTACACAATGTCATAAAGTTTTCGGTTGAATACGGAATCATCAAAGAGTCGTCGTTTATATTTGAAGGTGAGAAAGCAATAAGTGCCGCAAGGCATTCGATTGATTACAAAAGAATCGTTAGGCGGTACGCCGTGATATGAAATGAATTTATGTACCTTTGACTCAGCACGCAAGTGTGTCGAGAGTGATTTAATTGTGATAAACAAAACGGATTTAGGGCAAGTTGTCAAATAATTAATTAAATCCATGTACGAAGTGAGTAACCAAATAAGCGCAAGCTTCAATTCTGTGAAAGTATCACTGTAAGGTATCGAAATCTATCAACGATTTAATGGAGTCATAGACCAAACAAGTCTACTACGACTTGAAACAAAAGAATCTGTGCCAAAGTATTAGAATATGATGCTCCCAATACATCATATGGCGTCTCAAATCAAACATGTGATCTGGATAAGTTCAAGCAATCGAACTTAGTTTCAGCGTAACCCGACAATAAACGTACATATCAAAAAGGGAATCTTGGCATGATAGCAAACATGTAACTTGAAAGAAAGCGGTTTTAGGAACGTGTGTTGACTTGATAACAAAAGAGTCAACAATGACAATACGCAGGTCACTCGAATCACAAACCAGTAATTAGATTTAGCAACGTAACATTTGAACTTTAATGAAGCGTTTATTCGAAATGAAACCGCATGCATAGCAAAAGGTGCATGGGTTATGTATAAGTTTTCAAGTGATGAAGCGATGTGTTTCTACCAAAAGGGATACGCAGGTCACTCGAATCACAAACCAGTAATTAGATTTAGCAACGTAACATTTGAACTTTAATGAAGCGTTTATTCGAAATGAAACCGCATGCATAGCAAAAGGTGCATGGGTTATGTATAAGTTTTCAAGTGATGAAGCGATGTGTTTCTACCAAAAGGGAGAAGTGACCGAGTATACGCAGCAAACGTGTGTTCGCTCTCAGCGAAGGAAATCAACGTGATGCAACTACTTTGAGGGGAGTAGAAATGCAATATCTACTCGTTAGAAGTAAAAGTGAAGACTTCCACGGAAGCAAATTTAAGTACTTTCGGTTTTGTTAACTAAAGTGACAAGTTTGTCAAGTTGATGATGTTTGATTGAGTTGACAGATATGGGTTCTAAGTAAAGCCATCACGAGTTTGGTCCTGGGTTCCTAAAGGTCCTAGATATAAGTTTTCTAGATTCTCCAGATTTCGTATCCCGTGTAGATCCGGTTTTTACTTTATGTAGGAAACACCATTTTGTGTACGTCTAAGAACAAGCCATTGTCCCACAATTTCTCCCTAGTATACTTTCTTCCTGGAGTCACAGCTAATCACACTTGATCATCGGTTAGTCGTGAAATAGTAGTTGAATCCTCACAGTAAGTTAAATAATTTCGTTACTTCTTAGCAAGAGTTATCAACCACAGTTGGTTAGGTCGTTCGGCTCCCGGTTGTTTGATGTTAGTTCAGAAGGTATCGTCCTCCCCATTGAAGAGTAGAATTAGGATTACCCAAAAGGGAATCTTGGTCTGTTATCTTCCTTCTCTAGCAACCACTGAGGTTACACTGGTAATCCTTGCATCTCCGAAGGTGTATGTCGCTAAAGTGCATCAACAGCAGACGCTGCGTCTGGAATTAAATCGATGCGAAATTCAACTTGTCGTTGAGGAGATAATTCTGGCTAGTCTTCGAGGAAGACTTCAGGATATTCTTCGATCACGGGGGTATCTTCGAGTTTTAGTTCTTCGGCTCCCTTGTCCCTGACATGAGCCGGAGAACAACACATCCTTCCCACAACAACTTTCGTGCCTTCAAACAATTCGTGATCTGTGGAGGTGTATCCTGCTTCGTGAGTCCCAATCGTTTCTTCGTTCGTCACTTGGATGCGAACATCAATCTTTGTTCGATCGCTTGGCAACTAACCCATCCTAGTTACCACATTGCAGCTTCCCAACTCAACTGGCAATAGATCTAGCGTAAACCTACGCTCTCCAAGTTCTATCTTGCCAATTCCACCTACTTCGTTGGCTTCCACTAGCTTCTCGTTAGCTAGAACTATCGTTTGCGGATTATCTAACTTACTTGCTACTATACCAAGTATACTCTCACTTTAGAGATACGAAGCTAAAATTTACAGCAGTATCAAGTAGCGCAAATGCATAGCATTGGGTAATATGGGACGTACCGATATCCATGCTTGGATTCCTGGCGTGCTTCCCTAGCTCCGGTGTTAGACATCTTTCCCATAATTTTGTTTAATCTCCCTTGGGCAATCTTTCCTAGAGTGCCTCATATCCCCGCAGTTATAACATCCCTTATCTTTCCCCTTTCCTTTCTTCCCACGCTTCGTCTCACGCCAACACGTTTCTCGGTTGTATCCCACTTTGCCACAGTTGTCACACTTCCATTTTTACATCGCCCGGTATGATGACGTCGGCACCTGTCGCATTTAGGTAGTTTACCCATGTACTCTTTTCTCTTTTTGCCCTCGTTGTTGCTACTCGTCTGGGTACCCTGTTTGAAATTTGCCAACTTTCTCTTGTTATCCCCAGATGACTCTACATGAGTCTCCTTCTTCTCCTCAGAGATTGAAAATTTGTTCATCCTAATTGCCTCTTCAGTCAAGGCCACACTTAGATTGATGGCCTCAGC
Organism: Helianthus annuus; assembly: GCF_002127325.2. Lineage (NCBI taxonomy): Eukaryota > Viridiplantae > Streptophyta > Magnoliopsida > Asterales > Asteraceae > Helianthus > Helianthus annuus. Next base: position 42,194,044 of record NC_035446.2, on the reverse strand, counting down.
GATCGTTGCAGGCTTTGATGTCATCACCATGCTCATGATTTGAGGTGCCAATCCCCAAATGAAACGCTCAATCTTCTTACACTCTGGATCTACCATGTATGGAACAATACGCGACAGAACTTGGAACTTCTCCATGTACTCAGCTATTTTTGGACCTTCCATCTTCAAGTTCCAGAACTCAGTTTCCACCCTCTGGCTTTCTGTTCTCAAACAGTACTTTTTATGCATTAGCTCTTTCAGTTCGTCCCATGATAAGGCATACGCAGCAGCCTCGCCCATCGTCTGAACCTGGAGTTTCCACCATGACAGAGCCCCATCTCGGAACAGCCCGGAAATGTACGTGACCTGATCCTCTGGGGCGCATTTGCTTGCACGCAAATCAGAATCCGTCTTCTCAACCCAGCGCATGAAGGCTACGACACCCCCAATGCCGTCGAAATGTAGGGGCTGGCAGCCCAAGAACTGCTTGTAGGTGCACCTTGCAATATAAGAAACAATATTCGCATAAGGTATTAGCAAAGCACTCGTGGAAATGTCCAAATGTTTTGTAATGCGTCTTAAAGGACTAAACATTACCGTTGGGTGGTTTATTTCCTGAGGTACCTCCGCTGCACTCGGAGCGAAAGGCCTCGTACTGTGCGGTGAACTGCAAGAGGCGTTCTTGAAATTCCGCCTCTGTCGTCGGCAGAGGGTTGTTGGTATCGGTGTTCCCTCGAGTCGACATCTTCCTAGAAGAAAGTCGGTTAGGTCGGGTCTTAGTAAGGACACGAGCACACAGGTCTCTATTTAACGAATAAGATCTCAGAGGTATATTACATTTACGTAAATACGCAATTGTTTAACAATTAATCACATATCATCAAAGTTATAGCACAACTTGTAAATAGGAACGTAGCAAGTGAACATGTGGCATTATAGTTATAGCACAAATAGGTAGATCATCAACGTGCCTAGTGAGAGCATAGCGACGATACTTTTCGTCAGTCATTAGTCATAAGTATTGTTGCGTGTTTAAAGATGATCGGGCTTTCATTATCCTCCGGCCACAATCACTGTGTCTTACAAAATGCATCACAACAGAAGGGACATAGGGTCACCCTACCCTTGTCCAACAAGTATATTAGTGCATCACAATTACGTAGTCAGAAGTGGTCCTCAAAAGTCTCCGCAATCCCGGCTTAATAGTAGCGTCTTTTCCCAAGCGTAATGCAATTCGCATAATCCAGAAACCAACTATACTAGTGACTAAGGTGGAGGAGGAAAGAAAAGTAAATTGTTAACATGCGTGAGTCCCTCCTCGAGCTTGTATATACGTTGAAGTAATTATCTAGCTCTGCCGCTCGATAGTATAGAAATGAACATCAGAATCCCGGGAATGGTGAAAGAGCAAAGGTCAAGAGCACAAAGGAGTCTTGATGTATGCGGCGGATCAAAGCATGCTGGTGATAGATAGGGTGGAGAACGTGGTATTTTGCATAAACTTTTCAGACAATATGCTGTCTTGTGATGTAGACACTCAAATCATGTTATCGGTTATGTAATGTTTTGCATTCGAAGTTGCCAATTGTGGCGTCAGCTCAAGCTCCAACATTCTGCGACTCCTATCCTTAAACTGTATATGATGTTACAGGAGCAACTCATCTCGCGTGGGGCCTTCATAATGTAAGGGTCTAACTTCAGCACAGTGTACAATAGGAATCGTCGAGATGGCTCGTCCGGCGTTGTAGAGGTGAATGTAGAAAATGGTGCGACCGGTGCAGTTGGGAATATGTTGTTGTAGCAGATGAATCGTTATGCGGGTGCTGACCTGAAGTACCTTCCCGGGGTGCGGTCATCTTTTGAAAGGAAGCTATAGGCACCCTGACGCAATGGATGTCGGTCGCCATAGGGGAAAGGAGCAATGTCAGCGGTTGCGGGTGTAAAAACAAACATTTCAACCAGTAAGGAAATTGTCAGGTGCTGGTACTGGGTTAGATAGTAGGGGTGCAATATCTGGCAGGCAAAAAAGAAACAGGATCGTGATCACGTAAAGGTGTAGGTTCAGCAGGCGCAACATCGAGCTGACCCAAAAGGTGTAGAAGCTAGCTCAAGAGCAGTCTTTGGGTCGTGTAATGGTGTGGTGTCTTTCAGCAGGTGATAGAGCAGCAGCCATGTCATTTTCATCTTGTGTCAGTAGTAGAATGCTGTATTCCAGCTGTTTGTAAGGTTGCAGGTATCACAGACTCAAAGAAGTCTGAATGCACGCTAAAAGCAGAGGATGGCTTGTTAACAGGGGTATTAAGAAATGAAGTTAGTAACAGTGTTCTCGTCTGATTTTCTATCGTTATGGGCGTCGGTAGGAGGACCATCGACAAGCATGCCAACGTAGTCATATATTGTTTGTCGAGTAGCCAACCTTCAGCAGAAATGTCCGTAGGAGGCGCATCATCGAGGATTGGAGCCATGGTGTGTCCATCATCGGGATGACCAGTGATGGAGAGGTCATGGATTGAAACAAGTGTGACAGAAAGATTCTTGTCAGAGAAACCATCAGCAAAGATGAAGTATCACCAAAGTCTGGTAGCGCGGACTGTTACAAGTTGTCCTCGTCATTAGCATATCAGGATCACTCTTAGTATCTGACGTAATTGTCTCTGGCGCAGATGTAGTCTCATTATCTGTGGCGGTGGTCGTAGGGTTATCAATGTCTGATAATTCATTCTCTAATTAGAGTGACTTGTGTGCAGGTGCGTAGCATGTATATTCATAGTAATTACTAACAATTAGTGTATGCGAACAACTACCACATATGCACGTACATCAACCTTAAATCAATAAGCATGTAAGTCTCAATTATTGTAAGCAAGTAATCATCCTAGTCTTCCCCAGACTATCCTCACAGCCTCTCAGACTGAACTTCCTAGTCTCTCAGACTATCCTCCCAGCCTCTTAGACTGATCCTTCTAGTCTCTCAGACTATCCTTCCAGCCTCTCAGACTGATCCTTCTAGTCTCTCAGACTGATTCCCCTAGTCCCACTAGATTACTCTCTCAGTCTCTCAGACTGATCCTCCTAGTCCCACTAGATTACTCTCTTAGTCTCTCAGACTGATCCCCCTAGTCCCACTAGATTATTCTCTCAGTCTCTCAGACTGATCCGCCTAGTCCCACTAGATTACTCTCTCAGTCTCTCAGACTGAACTCTCTAGTCCCACTAGACTAACTTCCAGCCTCCCAGACTGAACTCTCTAGTCACACTAGACTAACTTCCCAGCCTCCCAGACTGAACTATAAATTTAAATTTGGGAATGTGTATTTGTGCCTTTTTGTTTGTAAAAAGGTTTGTTCCCTGGATCTGGACGTATAGTGTATGCAATGTAAAAATGGTTTGAAAACATTTTCGTGAGAGCCCTGATGATCATAGTCTAGACTCGAGAAAGAATCATAGTTCGCTATGATCGAGGCTCTGATACCAAGCTGTCACACCCTGGCTTTGCGGAAGCGTGGGTTATTTGGTGTGACTTCTTAATACCATAGCAACAACCATAACAATGCTATATGATAAAAACATGAGATATTCACCCCTTAATAAAGTTTAGAAAAATACCATATTATACTTGTCTTAAAACAACAATCGCCAAAATAAGTTACAACCCATGACTTGATTTAATAAGTTCGTAAAAAGGTTACACCTTCTAAACCCTGGATGACCTCTTTATTCAAACGCAGCTTGAAAATACGTGCATACCGTGCCAGATCCATTAGTTTCCTGAAATACATGTAGTTTGAAAACATCAACAAAAGTTGAGCGAGTTCATGTGTATGTGAGTCTGTATAAATTGTTAGAATGTGTCTGTATAAATATATGTTCTTGGTATGTAGCAATAAGGAAAAAGAGATCAACTAATGTGTAGCTAATACATTAATAAGTGAAATGGCCTAGGAAGCACTCAAACCTGTAACGCGTATTTCATACTGGTCCTTCCGGCGGAACAACATAGTCATCACATGTAGCCACACGCTGGTCCATGTGTGGGGCTCGCAACACCCGATAGATCTATCACTCATGCCTCTCGGTCCTTATACAAGGATTAATGGTCTTACGATAATAGCCTATCCATTCACGTGATCTAGCAGTGATTTCCTTAGCTAATCATACCATGATTAAAGCGTTTGTAAACAGTATGTAACATGTATTTCACTCCCGAAGTTGTAAAACTTAAAACAGTTAAAAGAAAAGGGGGACATGAACTCACCGAAGTGCGTCTCTAACTAGAAATCTCCCAGTCAACCTTCTGTGAGACGACCTACACGTACTAACTTCTATTAGACGGATGGTTGTGCCTTAGCTTAAGGTTTAATGTCTTTGGGAAATAGTTAGACAACTATTCCGTATGTTCCTTAGCTAATCATACCATGATTAAAGCGTTTGTAAACAGTATGTAACATGTATTTCACTCCCGAAGTTGTAAAACTTAAAACAGTTAAAAGAAAAGGGGGACATGAACTCACCGAAGTGCGTCTCTAACTAGAAATCTCCCAGTCAACCTTCTGTGAGACGACCTACACGTACTAACTTCTATTAGACGGATGGCTGTGCCTTAGCTTAAGGTTTAATGTCTTTGGGAAATAGTTAGACAACTATTTCGTATGTACACTTCGTAATTATTTGGTAAGTATATTCCTTCCCAAGGATGGGGGTTTTAATATATGCGCGTTCGTATAACTTTGAAATATATTATTAAGTCTCACTTATTAAAATATATTTTATTTCGTTTGTCTAAAATACTCTACTTTCAAAATATAAATATTTTTCCCAAAAATATTATATTTTATTACATGTAATTCCCAAAATAACACTTTTTTCAAAATACGCGTTAAAGAGTATTTTTCCGAAAATACGTAAGTTACGTTTGAAGTTCGGGTGGTAATAATAATACCGGTGTAACTTAAATATTTATTGTGAAGGGGTTAGGATTATTTTGGAGCCGTTAATATTCAGTGTATTCTAGTAATATTATTTTTATCCTAAAAATAATATTCACATCGTTTAAAAAATAATCATAAAATTTTACACAAGTATTATTATGAAAAATATATATTCTAAATATATATTTAGCAAATTTTATTTACGAAAACCCACCTCCGACACTTGGTAATCTTGTAACAAAATCATGGCGAAATTTATTTGGAAAACAAGTTAAAAATATATTCATAACACTTGTTGTAAAAATATTTTCAAGTGTTAGATTTTTGGAAAAATTTCGCCATAGTTTCCCATGTAACTAGAGGTGGCCACGCTTACAAGCGTATCATTTTCTTTTCAAAACTCAATCAACAATTTTCACAACATCATCAAACAATATTCCAACATCAAACTAGTCAAATTTACATAAATCGCAAACACATGAACTTGTGGGTTATGTAAGAGTGTGTAGTAACCTTCCAGTATTTTTAGTAAATCTTTTCATCCTTGTAAATAAAATCGGTTTCTTGAAAATCTTATTTTTAAAGGAAGTGCAAGTTTACAACTTCTTGGTCAAAAGTTACAAACATATTTTTTTGTTAAAACCTTTCATTACACAAGTGTCTACACACTTGTGTGTTCACAAAATCACCTTAGTTTCAAGAAAGATCCGGCTTTTAAACATGAGTTCATTTTACACTTGGTTCTTCGAAAATACCACTTGTAGATCCTTAGATCTACTAGTTTAGAACTCCATTTTATAAGAAAAATCGCTTTTACACGAGTTCATCTAATCATTTTCATACTTTAGCATACACTAGTTCATGCTCCATGAACATGACCTAGCCGGGTTAGATGACGATCCAAACTACTACTAGCATCAAACAACATAAAAGAATCATAACAAACCAAGTTTCAAGAGTTTTACACTAATATTTACTCATTAACCACCATGTTCATCATTTTTAGTAGACTTTAAACTTTGATCTTTAGTGTTTATGATTTTTATCCGACAAATCTCTTATTAACCACTTTAGACAAGATCAAGAAGGTGATTAGAAGCACTTACAACTAGCTCAAGGCTATGGAAGAAACTAGACGAAAAATGGGTGGTTAATAGCGTTGTGGTGAGGTCCATGGCAATCCGTGAGCACCGAGCTTCCTTATACGTGATCCTTCACACTTGTAGGGATGTAAAATAACAAGATTGAAAATTGAAGGTGGTTGGGTGGGTGGCCATGGTTTCGGCCGAGATATCTAGGAGAGGGGAGAGAGAGCTTCAAGTTTTTTTGTAGTGTGGGTTAAATGAATGTTATAGAACTAGAGATATATTTATAACTCATTTCAACATAATTATCCATGGGATATATGTTCACTAGGTAGGAAACAAGTGGGATTATTTTAATCAAATATGTAAGAGGGTGTCCCCTCATGGAACCGAATTCGTTGGGGGGGGGGTATCATGGTTGAATTGCAACTAGTTAGTTAAAGTCTAGTTATGTTAAGTTAGAAGGTTAATTAGTATATATTGTATGTTGTAAGTTATAACGGGTGTTAAGGTATTCGGGGACCCTAACTAGCTCAGAAAAAGAAAAACAGTGTCAATGTCAATATTTTTATGTCCTGGGTTAAGTCTGGTTGTTCGGTTGGATACTGATCTGTTAAAGTGCTTAATAAGCATTTAATGTGTCCTTAATGTTGGGATTGAACCCTATCAGAGGAACAGATAATTAAAGCGAAAACTGGATCAGAACAGTGGATTCTGAATAAGCAGATGCTGATATACAAATCTCTCCCCTTGAAAGTGATTACAACTACTGATGACCTCCTATCTGCTGATCTTACCAAACTGCTGACTCATAACTGCTGCTCAACTAAAGATCTGATGGAAGACTAAAGTCCTGCTGATTCAATCTACTGCCTTGAGTCAAGCACTACTGATCCGGACAAGTGCTGATGGGTTCACAGCAGTAGAAGGTTGCAGCATCTGTTCTAAAGTTTGTTTTGTAATAGAATGTATTAGCAGTAGTTAACACAAGCAGTGTCTGTATAGATCAGAGGTTAGAGTTTGTTAGGAGGTTAGATGTCACTTTCATGGTGACGTCAGCAAAGATGCTCAGTAGTTTGCAAATGCCTATAAATAGTTCAGTACTTTGTGTTGTTCTATCAGCTCTTTACATCATTCGTCTTCTTTGCACGAACAAACTACTGAGCTCGGGCTGAGGGGGAGTTTGCATTCATACATCTATCTTTGAAATCGTTGTTGAAATTAAATTCAATCATTCGGTTCATTGTGTAAAAGATGTTTGATTAAAGTATTACTCTCATTTGATTGTATGCAAAGTTTGTTTTCATTTTAATTCCGCTGCACAACTCATCCATTTTCATCTTAACTTCAAACACAAAATACAATAAAAAAGAAACTCAGATCCAACAACTGGTATCAGAGTCTGGACAGTCAAATTTGATTTAACAATCATTTTGACGTAAATAGTTCAGCTCAAAACAGTTGATACTGATCGTTTGTTCGTCGTTGAAAAACAGAGTAAGGATTAATCACCACTAAAGTTGATTTCTCAGTACCTGTAAAACAACAAGAATGACGTCACAATCTCAGGACGATAAAAACAACATTGGTTCTCTCTTTAAACCACCTATGCTAAAAAGAAATGAGTACAACATCTGGCAGAGGAGGATGGGTCACATCCTCGCTCAACAAAGCACAGGTTGTTGGAAGTCTGTCATCTTTGGTCCTCATGTTCCTACAGTGCCAAACGCTGAAGATGCTAAAAAACAAGTTCCAAAACCTGTTGAAAATTATACTGAAACGGATTATCAAAAGTTTGAACTAGATGCTAAAGCATTTAGTATCATAGCATCAGCGTTGCCCAACGAAATATATGCTGGATTGTTACATTGTGACAATGCCAAAGAGTTGTGGGACGCGCTTAAGGAACAGTTTGGAGGTACCGAAGAGGTCATAGAAAACAATAGGGAAATCCTGAACCAACAGTATGAAACATTTTGTCATGTTAAAGGTGAATCACTGACGCAATAATTTGAGCGGTTCAGTTGTCTCATCAGTGAACTGAGGCTTGTTAAAACCACTTTTACAAACTCAACTCAAAACAGCAGGTTCCTCAGGTCACTGCCAGATAAATGGGACACAATAGCGTTTGTCACCCGAAATTCACTTGAGTTCAAGGATCTGACCTTGACCCAACTCCATGGTCGACTCCTGACCTACGAAAGGGAGTTGAACCAGAAAAGGAAGTTACAAGAGTCAGGGAAAACCGTTGATGATTATTCATTCGGTAACACTGCTCTTCTAGGTCAAGAAGAATCTGGTGGTAGTGGTAAGGATCAGGGTTATGATCACTTCATTGACATAACTGCTGGTGCAAATTTTAACAACCCTGATCCTCACTTTACAGGGTATGCATTCACTGCAAATGAAAACCAGATGTCAGACAATTTAAGCTTTGAACTAAATGATTTACAGCATTTTGACCCCACTGATCTAGAGGAAATGGACATCTTGCATCAACTTGCCTTGCTAAGTGTTAGAACTAGCAAGTTTTATAAAAGAACATGGCGAAAATTCCCAAGGTTGCATGGGAATCTAAGGGTTGGGTTGGATAAATCGAAAATCAAGTGCTATAAGTGTAACAGGTTAGGACATTTTTCTAGAGAGTATAGGAGTCAAACAACTGGTCCCATAATCACTCACCCTAGTTCAAATCCTAGACCTCAAAATCAAAACACTGTGCACTATGCCCAATATGCCCCAGCAGCACATGTGAACACTGCTCACTATGCTGTTGCTCCTGTGCCAGTGCATTATGTCCAAACAGCTGCTCCACAGATTCAATATGTTCAAACCCCTGCTCCTCAGGCACAAGTGCAACCTGCACCACAAACCACTGCTCCAGTAGCAGCACAACCAGATCAACAAAGTTTCTTTACTCAAGAGTTTGTTGACTGGAGCAGTATGCCTGAAGACCTCAGTGATGAAAACTTTGCACTCTAAGCTTCTAATGTTTCTTCTCATGATGGAATTTTGTTTGATGGCATTAGAGTCAATACCGGAGGGTGTTGAATCTGAAGAGAAACAGCTGGTCTCTGAAACAGTGGATGAGGTGATTGAAGCAGTGGTTACTGCTGTGGCTAATGAAGTACTGTTGGAAGAAAGTTCAGGTACCCTGATTGAACCACTGACAGATCTATGGTCTAAAGAAGATAAGAAAGAAGAAAAGGCAGGTGAAAAAGAAGAGAGAGCTGGTGATGAAGAGAATACTCAGTGTGTTTGTGCAATGATGGCTGCTGCCAAGGTATCACCTCAAGTTCTAGAAAAACTATGTTCTGACAATTGCATTATTGCTTTTGCTAACATCAAAGAGGTGAATGAAAACCTTAGGAACAAAATCTTAACTGATGAAGTCAAATTTGAAAGATCTTTAAAAGAACTTAAAAACAAATTGGCTGAAAAAGAGAAAGAGATTAGCAGCATGAAAGAAGAGCAAAGCATAACCAAAACCCAACTCCAAACTATGGTAGAAAAATACCAAGTTTGCAATAAGGAGTTAGAATCCACCCAGATCACATGTGAGAAATGGGTGGAATCATGCAAAGGGTATGAGGTTATGCTTGAGAAACAAATAAAAAGCAATGTGAAATTTGGGGTTGGTTATAGAAAACATGATGATGAAAACACTGCTTTTGAAAAATCTGTTTCAACCACTGATGTATCTGCTGAGTACATCCCCACAAACAAGAATGGCCAAGAAGTGAAAATCAATGACAAACTTGGTAACAAAATCACACTTGACAGACCAATGGGCCCCTCTACTTTTGAGGAGATTGAAAATCATCAATTTAAACCAAAATGGTCTGATGAGTGTGATATTCTTGAAAATTTCAAGCCAATGGACTTTACATCAACTGATGGTGTTAAAGCTCCAAAAGCTAAAGTCATTCCTCTTAAGGACATCCCAGCAGTGGTTAAAACCTCTGCTGCAAAGGAGTCTGAAAAAAGGAAGAAGAAAGAAAAAATTGATAACTTGTTTTGTGAATTTTGTGAGAAAAGAAACCATCTAACAAAAGATTGTTTCCACTTAAAAGCTTATGATATAAACAAAACAAGTGTCATAGTTTCAGCTGAAAGCTGCATTGTTTGTGGTAAAACAAACCACAAAACTCAAGCATGTGTGTATCTCAAAAACTTTGACATCAAAAAGAATGAGTACCTTGCTAAAACATCCTTGAGTCCATCAGCATCACCATCTGTCAAATTCACAAAGAAACAACCACTGTTTGTGCCAGTTCAAACAGCTGTCACAAAACAGCTGAACCAAACATCTGTTAAAAGAGATGTTCAGGTTACTGATGCACCTCCTGCCAATCAGTTCAGAAAAGGCAAGGAAAAACAGTCTTACCAAAGGATTCCACACGTTTATGAGGTCTACAAAAAGCCCTCTAAACCCAGAGTGAATAGGCATCCTTTCGGTTACCAGCAGGTGATTGGGCAAGACCCTCAACAGTGGTTAGCAAGGAACAGTACTAAAACTGTCCAAACCCCTGACTTAACCACTGTCCATCACACTGCATCCATGCCAGACACTGTTGAGACTCCATCCAAAGCCCTGCTGGCTTTGGAGTCCTTAATGAACTAATCCTTTTACTTCATGTGCAGGGAGCTTCTGCATGCTTTGATAGTCTTTGGTATGTAGATAGTGGAGGCTCCAGGCACATGACAGGATGTAAAGCCCTCCTCAAAGACTTTAAAATCCATGGTGGGGGTGATATATCCTTTGGAAATAATAGTAAAGGGAAGGTTTTGGGGTCTGGAACAGTGCAATCTGGCAATGTAAAATTTGAAAATGTCAATCTAATAGACAATCTAAAATTCAACCTTCTGAGTGTATCTCAAATGAGTGACAAAGGGTTTGGGTCATTCTTCACAAAAGATTGTTGTAGGATTGTTGGACCAGAAATGGTCAAAAAGATTGAAGCAATAATCAAAAATGGTCAAACTAAACTTGTTGCTCAACGAAGTGGCAATGTTTATGTTGTTGACATGTCAAAAGAGTGTCCCAGAGCTGATGCCTGTCTGTTCTCAGCTGCCTCTAACAAAGAGACAGAACTGTGGCACAAAAGACTGGGGCACACAAATCTTAAGACAATAACAGAAATTTCAAAAAATGGTTTGGTGAGAGGCCTACCACAAAAATTGTTTTCATGTCCTGAACATTGCATTTCCTGTTTAAAAGGAAAACAACATAAAAGTTCTTACAAGTCCATTGAAGAGTCCAAAACAACCCAGTGTTTGCAAATGCTACACATGGATTTGTTTGGCCCAGTTCAAGTCATGAGCCTTAAAAAGAAAAGATATTGTTTGGTTATAGTTGATGACTTTTCTAGGTTTACATGGACTTTCTTTTTGCACTCTAAAGATGAAACTGCAGGCATTTTGCAAGACTTCGTGACACAGGTTGAAAAGCAATTTGACCTTCCAGTGAAAAGCTTTAGGAGTGACAATGGCACAGAATTTAAAAATAGGGAGTTGGATGCCTTCTGTGTGAAGAAAGGGATTGTAAGGCAGTACAGCATCCCTAGAACACCAGAGCAAAATGGGGTTGTTGAAAGAAAGAACATAACTTTTATTGAGGCTGCCAGAACCATGCTTGCAGATTCAGGTTTGCCATTAACTTTCTGGGTAGAGGCAGTAAACACTGCTTGCTATGTCCAGAACAGAGTTTTAATAAACCGCAGGCACAAAAAGACTGCCTATGAAATTCTGTATAAAATCAAACCACTAATCTCATACTTTAAGGAATTTGGCTGCCCATGCTTTATTTTGAATTTAAAAGATTCCATTTCAAAATTTGCAGCCAAAATTGATTGTGGTTATTTTCTGGGATACTCAGCCACTGCCAAGGCCTACAAAGTGTTAATGCACGGACCAAGGTAGTGGAGGAGTATTTGGATGTAAAGTTCAATGAACTTTCATCAATGAAAATCCCAGCAAATCCTGCTGAACTGTTTGATCTTGAAAAATTCACTTTTGAAAATACTGCTGTCAAGACTAACAGTGCAGGTCCATCAGAGGATACAACACCAGACTATGGGTATGAAGTCATCATCCCTCAAAGGTCTGCCACAAAGGGAAAAGCATCAGTTGTTCAAAACATCTGTCATAGCTCAACCAATGCTACATCAATAGTTGTTGACCAAAGTAGCCCATTCACCACTACTTCCACATCCTCAAACACTGCTGACAAAAGTCCTCAAACAGTGGATAAAATTCAGCAGTGGTCCACTCCATTACCACCCATTCCACCACCTTTTGAAGCCACTGCTGGGTCATCAAAGTCATCAGCAGTGGTTAGCTCAGATGTACACATTTGCAGCCTTCACCAACAAATGCCATCATACCATACCAAGGAGATTTAATCTTCTTGAGATCTCATCCACCTGATTAAATCATTGGCAACATCAATGAAGGGGTGCTTACAAGAAGCCAAACCCAAAACATTTGTCTTTTTGCTGGTTTTCTATCACTTCATCAGCCAGTCAAGTACCAAGAGGCACTAAAAGACAACAGCTGGGTAGAAGCCATGCAAGAGGAGCTCCAACAGTTTAAGAGACAACAAGTATGGGAGCTTGTACCACTGGGTTAGTCCCATTGGCACAAAGTGGGTCTTCAAGAACAAAACAGATGAAACGGGCATTGTTGTCAAGAACAAAGCCAGGCTTGTGGTTCAAGGTTACAGACAGGAAGAGGGGATTGATTATGATGAAACATTTGCCGCTGTTGCAAGATTGGAAGCTATCAGACTGTTCCTAGCCTTTGCTGTCAACCACAACATGAAGGTGTTTCAGATGGATATCAAAAGTGCTTTCCTCTATGGTACATTGCAAGAAGAGGTATATGCATGTCAACCTCCAGGCTTTGAGGATCCATTTTATCCTGATCATGTCTACAGGATAAACAAAGCCTTGTATGGCCTGAAACAAGCACCTAGAGCCTGGTATGAAACTCTTTCCAACTTTCTACTCTCAAATGGTTTCAAAAGAGGTACCATCGATAAAACACTGTTTCTTAAATGGAGAGGGAAAGATTTAATGATTGTCCAAATTTATGTGGATGACATTATTTTTGGAAGCATATGTACCAAAATGTGTGAAGAGTTTAGAGAACTCATGACAGCTGAGTTTGAAATGAGTGCAATGGGTGAGCTGCAATGCTATCTTGGTCTCCAAGTACAGCAATTGCAAAATGGAACTTTCATTCATCAAAGCAAATATGCTAAAGAACTTTTAACCAAATTTGATATGAATGATTGTAAACCATGTAGCACACCCATGGCCACAAATAAGCTGGTCATGTCTGATGAAAAGGATGAGCTGATTGACCAAACACTCTATAGAAGCATGATTGGGTCCTTATTGTACCTAACTGCATCCAGACCAGACATCATGTTTGCAACATGTGTCTGTGCAAGAAGTCAATCAGCTCCCAGAAAATCAAATCTCATTGCTGTAAAAAGGATTCTCAGATACATAAAAGGTGCTCCCACACTTGGTATCTGGTATCCAGCTAATGGGAATATCAAGCTTTCAGGTTTTTCAGACAGTGACTTTGCTGGATGTCACACCACAAGGAAGTCCACTTCAGGAGAGTGCCAGTTTCTAGGTAATTGCTTAGTCTCTTGGCAAAGCAAAAAGCAAGCAGCAGTTTCAACATCCACTGCTGAGGCTGAATACATTGTTGCTGCAAGCTGTACAGCCCAACTCCTGTGGCTTCAAAATCAGTTACTGGATTTTGGTATCACTGCCTTAAAGACACCACTCATGTTGGACAGCCAGGCAGCAGAAAATATCATCAAAAATCCAGTTTCCCATTCTACCACAAAGCACATCGACATCAGACATCACTTTGTGAGGGATTGCTATGAAAAAGGTTTGATTTCTCTGCATCATGTCCCAACTAAAGACCAGCTGGCAGATGTGCTCACAAAAGCACTTGATACAGCCACTTTTGAAAGCTTGGTCTATAGGATTGGGATGCTAAACACGGAATAATAAGCAACATCTTGTTTTTCTATGAATAAAAGCAACAAAATGTTTTCAGAAAATCAAAAATCCATCCTTAAAAATAGCTTAAAAATGAAAATTTCTTTAAAATCCTTAAAAGTCTGCCATAACCACTGATTGTCCAAAAGTCTGCTCTACTTCAAAAAGTCTGCCCACTGCTGAAAGGCAACCTCTGTTCTCTCATTCCTTGATAACCACTGTTGTTCATAAGCAGTGTCTTATCCACTGATATGCTATCCACTGATAGTGAAAATCATCCACTGCCCCCTTTCCACTGCTTTCATCAGTTGCTTTCACCAAAAGTACTGTCCTTCATTTTCACCAGTGGTTATCACGTGGGCAGTACATAGCAGTCAGACCTTTTGTAACGGCTGCCACATCAGCATTCATTCTCTTTCCTATAACATCCCCACTCACCATCAAAACAGGGTTTTACTGTCGAATTGAATTCTTAAAAATTCTCTTCTCAAAGCAGTTTTTCTTCTCATTTCTCACAAATTTCTTCGATCGTTTCATATAAAAAATGACAAAATCGAAGTTCTCTGCAAAACCCACATCAAAATCATCAAAAACAGCCTCTCAAAAGGCAACTTCCACTGAAATTCCATTCAAAAAATCTCACAATCTCCTGGGTCTTCTCACAAAACCAGGAACCACAGATGTTTTCGATTCCATTATCACCATCATGGCAAAATCAAAGTACAAAACTTTGCTCAGCGCCGACGCACCCATCCACTTGGCGACCCAAAGGGAATTTTGGAAGAATGCAACCCTTGAAAAACAAGGAGACATTGCAACTGCAATCCAATCTTCCATAAAAGGTAAAGCTGTCCACATTACACCACAATCCATCTACGAAGTCTTTCAACTCGATGACCAGGCAGGTAAAACTTCCTTCACTAAAAACGAGTTGCACATTGACTTCATCGAAAGGGGGTATGAAGTCACAATGATGAAGAAACTAACCTTAGAAAAAGGTTATTTTCCTCCTGCACCAAGATTTCTATTTCATACCCTCCTCCTATGTGTTTCAAACAAAACCACTTATTTTAATGAGATCCCTATAAAGATTCAAAATCTGGGATATGCAATTCTTCAAGAAGAAAATTATAATTATTCTCGGGAAATCTTTAAAGATTTGGTTGATAATGTAGAAAGCAAATCATTCTTACTATTCCCAAGGTTTTTAAGCTATTATTTTCAAAAGAAATTTAGTAAGGATGATTTAGCTTTAATAAACCAAGGTGAAATAACTGCAATAAACTGCCTAACATCTGAAACTTTTTCACGAATGTTAGCACCTTGCAAAACACAAGCAGGGGTACCTGAGCAAAATTTAGCAGCAACCACTGCTCCTCAGGTATCTGCTGCTGAGCCTACTGCTCTCGGTGATCAAAGCAGCAGACCAACTGTTTTGAAACCCACACCTACCAAACCCAAAAGGCCATTCAAAAAGAAAAATCAAAAACCCCCCAACCCAATCAAAAAGGCAACTCTAGAGGATGAGATACCAGAGTTAATGCCTGTGACAACACAAATGTCACAAGAAACCATTGCTTCTTCTTCCTCACAGCAGTTGGTACAAATATCTCAACCCATAACCATAACTCCTCCTGCTTCTTCACAAAAAGAACAGGTTGTACACAAAGGGCCACCACATCATGATGCTCTGGATACACTAATCTCCATCATCCACAGCTCAATGCCCGGAGCAAATCTGATTTCTACACCTACCATCACATCCTCAATTCCACCAAAAACACAACTACTGTTGGATGCAATTGATTTGAACCAGGCATTACTCAGTCCTTCTCAATCACGTGTCAATGAGAATATACCTCAACAAATGACTGAGCCTGATGTACCATTCATTGCTAACCCACCAACACAACCTGAGGAGGTTACACCCATTGAGTTACAAGTAACTCTTTGTGGTAATCCAAGTGAAGCAGCCACTACAACTGTTGAACCTACAGGTTTACAGTTGGACAGTGGTTACATCAATAAGACTTCCTTGGAGGCAATTCCTTTTATAGCACCTCTGCCAACCACCAGTGGATTTATTTATCCTACTGGCAACATCAAAAGGTTTTCAAGTGTTGAAGGAAGAAGACCCAAGTACCAAGAAAAAGGGGCATCAGTGGTTAAGGTTTGGAGTAAACTCCCTACTTCTACCACTGATAAAACCACTGTTAGTGGGAAATCAGATGATCCCATTAAATTGGGTGATGGTTTAAAGTACCAGAAATTGACGGCTCGTGTTGAAAAACTTGATAACTCTGTTGCAGAACTCAAAGATATGCTACAACAGTTGTTACAAATACAAAAGGTACAATCCACTGCTGTTCCACCTCAAGCACCTGCTCTCCAACAGGCACCTGCTACAAATGAGCTCTGGAATCTATTTCAACCTTTTCTCCATCATCAAGCACAAATAGCAGATCAGCAACATGAAAAACATGTTCAACAATTGAGAAATGCTATGGAGTCTAGGTACAAAGACACTCAGGCTGATCTAAAGGCTCTCAAAACTCAGATCTTGCACTCCACTGGCACTGCTCCTCCACCAGTGTTCTTCATTGATCAACTCCCCGAAGATAATGCCAAAAAGGGGGAGAAAATTCAGGAATGGAGAAGGAAAGGAATAACAGATGGTCTCTACCTCGCACCAGAAAGTTCCAATATGACCAAACAGATTCCTTTGCCAGATGGGAGTAAGAAAATTGATGTGACCACAAATGCACTTGCAGAAGCACTTGCATGTGTAAAAAGGGATAGAGAGGCCAAAAAGAAAGCCAGGGTGGATTATCCGGATCAGGGTACTTCAGGGTCAAGAGATGATGAAAATCTCATTGATGAAAAGAAGAAGCCTACTAGAAAAGTAAGGCTACCCAAATCCATTCCGGTCAGACGTTCAAAGTCTGCTAAAAAACCACCACCTAAAATAGTTGTTGTAACTCCTGGTGTATCAGCTGATGTTGGTACTTCAGTAGTTTGAACATCTGTTCCCACTTCAACACACACCACTTCAACACACACTACATCCAATGCTTTACCTCCATCACCACCAAAATCACAATCACCTCCTGTCAAAAGGCAGAAGACAACAGTTGTTATAACTTCTGCTGTAAAGACAACAGTAGTTGGAACACCAGTTGTTTCAACAACTGTTAGTCTATCACAAACGACTGCCACTACAACCACCTTTCCATCCAAACCATCATCAGTCCCTCCTCAAATAAAGAGGAGAAGGCTAATTCCTAAAGATGATGTCACTTCACCATCCCCAACATCTTCAAAACCTTCAGCTCTTGTCAATATACCAAAACCAGTTCCACTCTCTTCTGTTCCAATGCACAAGCTCTTACCTCCTGCAGGTGTTCAATTTCCTCTTGAACTGGAAGCAGTTAGAGAAGAAATAAAGTCCTTTTATACTGAGGATGACCCTGCCAAAAGGAGTTTGCCTTCAATCAAAGGATATCCTGGCCCAAAAACATTGAAGAATATTTGAAGATAAAGGCCAAGCAAGCAGAGGATATCTCGAAAAGAAACACACAAGGGAAATCTGACAAAGAAGTATCAAGATACTACCAATATCTGCTCACAATCCCTAGAACGCTGTGCTAAAAATGTCAGTCAACAAATTTCAGAAAGAGCAGCTGAAACTTTAAAAAGGGACTACATTGAAAGCATTATGTTCTACAAGAAATACAAAGGAGAGAGACAGATGTACAAAGAGTGGACTGTTCCTGAACTTGAAGTTGAAGCTGCAAGAATTCAAGATATAATAAAAAGGAAAGTCACTCACACTCCTCCTGATTGGGCAAGGTTCAAAAAGAATGTACCTGAGAAGCAGTTGGAACTAAAAAGAATGAAAGAAGAATTGGTTATTGCTGAATTTGGCACCAAAAGACAAGTTGCTAGATGGAAAGAAGATGTGGTCAGGTCAACCTACAAAAGGTTAGAGGAATTAAGAAAGAAAGATCCAAAAATTCCTCAAAAACCTGATTACCCTGAAGCAGCGGTTTCAAAAGGACCATCAAAGCTGCAAATCAGGAGATCCACTGCTCCAGCTGGTAATGCCATCTACAAAAGAAGGACACAAAGCCAGTTAGGAGCTGAAACTGTTCAAGAAATTCTTGCTGGAAATGTTGTTTTAAAAGAAGGCTTGTTAAGAACGTTAAAAGAAGAAGTTGAATAGGAAAACTCTGCTACCACTGCTCAGCCAGTGATGAACAGGCCAGCCTCACCAAATACTTCTGCAAATAAACATCTCCCAAGAAACCCACCAGGCTCAAAAATACAAAAGTGGGCAACTGACAAACAGACCTGCGTATTGACTTTGCTCAGGTCTGGTGGAGAAGTGGAGAAAATATCAAGGGAACAAGCTCTTGGCCTGAGTCTTGAAGATTTGCAGGATCTCCTTGATCTTCCACTTAGCAGGGATGATGAAGATACAGATGCCCTTGACTTTGAATTACAATTTAAAGGTCAGATAAGGGAGCTGTTAATGAGGCAATAAAATATCCACAAATAATGAAGGGTTTTGGCATTATCTGTTCCAGAGGGAGATTGTTGGGATTGAACCCTATCAGAGGAACAGATAATTAAAGCCAAAACTGGATCAGAACAGTGGATTCTGAATAAGCAGATGCTGATATACAAATCTCTCCCCTTGAAAGTGATTACAACTACTGATGACCTCCTATCTGCTGATCTTACCAAACTGCTGACTCATAACTGCTGCTCAACTAAAGATCTGATGGAAGACTAAAGTCCTGCTGATTCAATCTACTGCCTTGAGTCAAGCACTGCTGATCCGGAGAAGTGCTGCTGGGTTCACAGCAGTAGAAGGTTGCAGCAGCTGTTCTAAAGTCTGTTTTGTAATAGAATCTATTAGCAGTAGTTAACATAAGCAGTGTCTGTATAGATCAGAGGTTAGAGTTTGTTAGGAGGTTAGATGTCACTTTCATGGTGACGTCAACAAAGATGCTCAGTAGTTTGCAAGTGCCTATAAATAGTTCAGTACTTTGTACTGTTCTATCAGCTCTTTACATCATTCGTCTTCTTTGCACGAACAAACTACTGAGCTCGGGCTGAGGGGGAGTTTGCATTCATACATCTATCTTTGAAATCGTTGTTGAAATTAAATTCAATCATTCGGTTCATTGTGTAAAAGATGTTTGATTAAAGTATTACTCTCATTTGATTATATGCAAAGTTTGTTTTCATTTTAATTCCGCTGCACAACTCATCCATTTTCATCTTAACTTCAAACACAAAATACAATCAAAAAGAAACTCAGATCCAACACTTAATGTTATTTTTAGTGTCTAGTATTATTTTCCCATGTTTTTGCATTTCACTAGTTTGCTAAAATGCTGAATTTTATATTAAAGTGCAGGATTTTGTGTTTAAATCATATTTTTGGCACATCCGGTCACTGTAACTATCACCTAGTGACGCAGTTCTACAATCCTCACTTTCCTACACTTCCTACTAGTGTAGCAAACTATTCTGGGCTCGTACTGGCCTTAGAGACAGTGTCTGTCGGGTGCTGGCTATGTCAGCACGTTTACTGGGTTATCCGTTCATTGGGTTACTGTCCTATTGTGCATTAAGTTTGTCACTATAGTTCATTGTAAACAATGGAGTGACAACAATAAGGTGTGATGCATGTATATGTATTTATCAGAATCAAGGAGCTGTTTAACCACAATGGCAAGCAAGCACAGTAATCAAACAGTAATTAAATATTAATTAATTCGTACGGATACCTGGTTTGGTGAGGGTTGTCACATTACAGTTATCAGCACAAGAGCAAGTATCGACATCTTTACCCTTCAGCTTGAGTTCAGTTTGCTTGAGAGTCGGGTTTTCCTTTTGAACTTTCTTTTTCCGTGGTCTTCTTTTTTTACGTGACCTTCTTTTCTTTAAAGGAGCAGATTCAGTAGGGTTTGCTTTATTTGAAATTCTTTCTTCTAAATCTGATCCTTTGGGATCGAGAGTTGAATCATTTGTTGAATTGACTTCCACAGATTCCTTTTCCTTAGAAACTATGTTCTCATGAGGTTCTGCAGAATTGGTTTCCACATATATCTCTTCTTCAGTTTCATCAGTTGAATCAACTATTGAATTGATTTTCATGGATCCCTTTTCTTCAGGCTCCGAGATCTCATAAGTTTCCTCAGAATTGGTTTCTACTAACATCTCTTCTTCAGCTTCATCAACCTCTGAGTTTTTGACATCAGCTGATTCTGGTTTCACAGACGAAGAGCAATCTATGTTTGAAACTGTTTGACTCTCTTCGGGTGTTGCACTACTTGGTTGTGAGTGTTTATCACACTTAAAATTCCCAGAAGCGCTACGCTCATTATCTGAGATACCAGAATCTGCAACTTGATTGTCAGGTTCATCAGATGATCCCTGTTCATCAATTTCTTTACTAACACAGTTAAACATATCAACTTTCTCGTCTTTATCCTGTTTATAAGTTTCTGATGTATTAGTTGATGTTTCAGGCACATTAGAATAGTTACCCGAATCAGCATAACTGATTTCTGAGTCACTTGAAACAGGTGTTTCAAGTTTATCAGACAAAACATCAGATTTCCCTATTAAAGCATTTTCGTCACGATCATAATCTAAAACCACAGCACCTGAATCATCAGTTTTAATCGGAATACCCCGACTCTCAGCATACCAAGACATAACACAGTTCCAAGCATAATGATCGGGTTTGGTAGCATCCGAATCATCAGCGACATCAGCAACGATTGAATGTGGTTCATCATCCACTGCAGACTGCTCTTCAACTGTCACTGATTCTGCACATGTACTAAAACAGTTAATGTTATCTACAGAATCAGAATCAGAACTTGACATAATTTCTTGGTGCTCCTCAGTTGACGTTTTTACTGTTCTGTTTCATTGGTGCTGTGGTTTTAGATTATCTTCTGTTTCATTTGAGCAATTTTGATCCGCATTTTTAACAAAATTCATTGGTTTTCGAAAATCAGCGGGTCTGACATTCTTTGGTTTGAAAGGCTCCCATGGAACATAATTGTGACAACTGTGTTCTGTAGTCGTGGTTCAATATGAAACAATGTGCTTTGGTGTTATTATATGTGTTTTTGTGTTATTATGTGTATTTGTGTTTGGTGATTTTGCAATTTAATTAGATTCCGATTTCAAGCTCTAAATCGCTTCTAGAAGGTTATACGCGCACTGATGCGTAAATATAACCGGTTTAATGCAACAAACACTCCGAAATAGTGAAATAGGCTTAACATACCTTAAATAACCTCCACATAACTTAGAAATAAATTTTGGATGGTTTGGTGTGTTGAAATCAAGTTTGTTCGAACGCATGGACTATTTGTGTCAAACTGTGAAACTATACCGATTTTTATAGTAACGAACATTCCGGAACTTGATCATAAGTTAAACATAGCCTAAATATCCTTTACATAGCTTAGAAATAGGCTTTGAGGGGTTCGGTATGCTAAAATAAACTTTATTGATCAATAGGGACTAAAAGCGTCAAAAAGTGCACAAGTTTGCATTTTCGCGCATATCTTACGTTCTGAATATATCCGGACATCCAAAAAAAAATTTATGTAAGCACTAAAATATTTTGTTATAGTGTTTGGCATAAGAAAGTTCCATTCGTCGCTTGATTTGGATCGTTTTTGAGTCCGTTACGACTTCTGTCGTAATGAAGCGAATAACGCAACCGTACGACCAAACGAACTGACATCCGAGATGTTTTTGAGCATATTTTAAGTTCTCTATACTTTAACTTTATTTTAGATCCTTGAAATGGGGTTAACAGGGCTTAAAAGTGCCAAAAAATCAAGTTTTACAAGTGTAGGGACCATTTTTGAAATTTCTAGCAGATTCAATGAACCTTGTCCATTTTGAAGTGTTGATGGTTTTCACCCATGGTTTTGCAAAACCATGGGCTGGTATTCAATGAACATAGTCCACATTAGGGGCTCCCATGGTTTTAGAAAACCATGGGCACACATGTAAGGTCCAGATCAAAGCTCAGTTTTCGAGGAACGATCTTAACGGTTCTAGAAATCCTATATATACCCCATCCATTTCACTTCAAAACCCACAATTTGAAATCTGATTTATGCTCTCTAAGTGGAAGTATATGCTTCCTACCTGAGAGAAAAATCGGAATCAAATCTTGCGGGGACCTTCTATAAGTATTCTTTCGTTCTTTTCATTCGTTTTATCGTTATAGTCAAACTGTGTTTGACTTTCTGCTTTGACCAGTTTATGGTCAATGCGAAGCTCATTTGAACTTCATAACGTGAGCGTAATCACGATAGTTATAGTCCTTAGTGACTATACCAACTGATTTCCACATTATCTAGGCTCAGTGACGAGTCGTAGTTTCGGCCAAAATGCGTTTTCTCGCGTATTTTGTAACCAAACTACTCTAGGATATCAAAACCGTTTGTTTTGATATCAAAACCTGTTTCTAACTTAACTAAACATGTTCTAGCATGTATAGCTCGTCACTTTTTAGATTAGTGCTTATGTAAAGTCGTAAGTCAAGCGGACTAAACACCCGCTTAGACTTTCGAACACGACCCATTTGGTCGATCATTAGGATCCGACCAAACATGTTTAGTGACCATAGTAGCATAGGGAATAACCTTCCGAGGTTATACCTCATGGTCACCTAGTTTTAAGTAGTTTTATGATAAGTAGTTTATGTGCCTTAGGTAAATTACCAAAATACCCTTTTCATGTATAATTGGTAATTAGGCATATGTAACCTAAGCTTTTTCCACGTAACTGATTATGTAACATATTGAAACATAAAGAGGCATATAATACTTGTCATAGGACTAGTTAGACGTCTCGAACGCGCTTTTGCGCGCACGACGCGTTAAAGTAGCGTAAGCTACCTTAATGGGTCACGATGGGTCGAAAGCATTTAGGTTAGGTCCCGATTTAGGATGTAGACTTTGTCAAACCATATCACATGTGTTCCAACACTCATTTGGTTTACAAGACCTCATTCTGTCCGATCGTCCGATTTAGGCGTCTATTGTTTGACTAGTGGTTTGATTACTAGGTGCTACTTGATTTCTCTGGTTTGCTTAAGTTCTCTTGAGTTCTATTGATCGAGGATACTTTGCACTTCATGTGAGTACATAGTTCCCCTATTTTACTGTTTTCAAATGTTTTGGGGTGATTCATCTGTACGAAATGTTTTCAAGGTTTAAATGATGATTTCAAAAACGATTAAAACAATTTTTACTAAACTAATAACGGTTTCAATAATGTGAACAAAACTTGATGGTTGTAGTTACAAAACAAATGACATTCATTAGCATTGATCAAGCCGACCAGTATTAGGTTATGGTACCATAGGATCTGACAAATCCCGTTACTTTACTACACCCATGGTTATGTGTGGGGGTTGTGGGTAGCGACTGAATCTAATGTTTGTTAACTTACCCTTTGGTGGTTTGTTAATTCGAGAAGCGAGAAGCGAGGTGATCGAGTCACGAAGGTTTGAATGTTGTTAGCGAGACGACCATAAATAGTTTTTCACAAATTAAAACGAGGATGATTTAAACGATTTTAAACGAGTTAACGATTTCGAAACGATTTTAACAAGTTAAACGATTTGGGTAAACGATTGGTTTTTGGTTAGTGTTTAGATAACGGGACGGGTGTAATGTGATGAAAGTATGGTGGATACGCCGCTGGTACTTCCTATATAAAAGTGTTTTCATCACACTTCATATCGTGGCGTTATTTAGTTCACTTGGGTAAACAATTTTGAAACCATGTCACACAACGAGGTTTTTCTAAGAGATATAAACTATACGAGTTCTTAACGAGTTTTTACAAGATATTTTACAAGTTGGTTTTCTAAAACAAATGTTTTGGGGTTAAGAAGCAAGGCTACGAGATTTTATAAACTATAATCAACTTGATTTGAGTTGGTTAACTATGCTGCAATACATTTTTCAAAACAAGGTTTGTATTTTGACTCTTTTAGTCTAATAAAGTACTGCAACATATAAATGAGCCATGATTCTGATACTCTTATAAAACATATGTACTCGCCAGCATTTCTTTGCTGACTAAGTTTTTACATATGTTTCAGGTGTTGATGCTTGATTGATTTCTAGGATGCATGCGTCACATAGGATCTGGACGAGGCCTTAGTGACATAATAACGATGATAGACGATATAAAACTTGTTTGTTCTATGTGTTAAGACAAATGAAATGTTTAATTTTATCAATAAAGGGAAACTATTTTGTATC
Source organism: Helianthus annuus (assembly GCF_002127325.2). Lineage (NCBI taxonomy): Eukaryota > Viridiplantae > Streptophyta > Magnoliopsida > Asterales > Asteraceae > Helianthus > Helianthus annuus. The sequence continues at coordinate 42,169,700 of NC_035446.2, read as the reverse complement.
CATGGTTGTGAAACAATAATTCTGCCACGACACTCCCCGACGTTTCCGCCGCGGTTTTGTTGTTTTAACGCGGTCGTAGGTGTGACAGAAGAAGTTGGTATCAGAGCCAATGGTTATAGGGAAATAGGTTACTAGTAATGCTTTGACCTAGACTATAACTTTTAGGACCCTAACGCAAGTTTCTTGCGTTTAGATTTTAAAACAATACCGTCACCTATCCTTAGGTGATAACCACAATAGGAACGCTAAGTTCGAATCCGCTTTGAAAACTAATCATCTGTTCTAGGATGATTGATTACTAGGTTTTGAACCCTCTGTTATATGGTTTTAAACCCTTTTGACTTTTCAAAATCTCGTCAAAGTTTGGGTCTAAATAGTGTGAACACGTGCAAACTGGAAGAGTGGGTGCCTGCACTCTGAGTTTTCTGTCTAAGGCTAGAGTGTTCGTACAAATCCGCAGTATCGGACTAGTCACTCTTACCTGGGAACTCTTGGGGTGAGTGTCCACTTATAGGCGAGCATGTCTTCGGCGATACATTATTTTTGATCCATTTACTTTGATTAGTCTCCCCGTGTCGTTTGTTTGTTCGAGGTAACGAACAAATGATCGCCTTTCTGGTATTTTGACGGTACTTTCAATAACTCTTTTGCTTTTCAACCTCACTCGTTTCTCTTATGTCCTTATTAGACAATGCCTCCTCGACGTGAAGCAATCTTTCACTATTAAAGAAATCGCAGCCTTGGTTTCTCAGCAAGTGGCTGCTGTGCTTCCAGGCGTTGTGACCCAAGTCCACGAGATATTCAACAACAATAATAATAACAACAATGCGCCGTGCAACTTCAAGAGCTTCAATTTTGCTAAGCCTCTAAAGTTTTCTGGGTCGCAAGGAGCAACTGCGCTCTTGCAGTGGTTTGAGAGTATCAAGAGCACATTCAGACACGTCCAGTGTCCAAATGCGCGGAAGGTTGAATTTGCTTCTAGTGTGTTTGAGAAGCGAGCGCTTACCTGGTGGAATGGTGTTATGCGCGATAGGGGTGCTGAAGTGGCATTGGCACAAACATGGGATGAGCTTCGGGCTCTCATGATGAAAGAGTTTTGTCCCCGTCACGAGATTCGGGCTTTGGAGCGAGAGTTTGACGATCTAAAGCAAGATGGGGCTGAACACCGTGCGTACATGGATCGTTTTGAGGAACTCAGTCTATTGTGTCCTACCATGGTTACCCCACCAGAGAAAGCAATCGAAAGATATATCGATGGTCTACCCGATTCTATGCTGGATATTGTGACCGGTGTTAATCCTACTACCCTTCGTCAAGCAATCGAGTTATCAACCACCCTGGCTGAATCTCAAGTCAGGAAGGGTAAACTCACCCGCAAGGGTGATAAAAAGAAGGCGACTGATTCTTGAAAAGACAAGAAAAAGGGTAAGGGTAAGGAAGGTGAGACGACAAAGAAGTCGAGGATGCGGAAGGATGCTCAGAATTTCGTTGTTACGGCACAGACTGATCAGAACCCACCGGCTCAGCCTCCTGCGAAGAAGGCGTATGCAGGTACCGCACCTCATTGTGCTCGCTGCAACGGTCATCATGTTGCACAGCAAGCTTGTAAGCAATGTACGACGTGTGGTAAGCTTGGGCATTTGGCCAATATTTGTCGTCTGGGACAGAATCAGGCTGCTCAGGTTCAAGCTCCGGTTCATGGGAATGCTGCGAGATTCCCACCGGGTTCATGTTTCAACTGTGGAGAGTTTGGTCACTTCCGCAACAGCTGTCCAAGACTGGTGAATGCAAACGCGAATTCTAATGCAAACCCGAATGCAAACGTCAACGTCAATGTGAATCCAGCACGAGGACGAGTGTATAACATCAATGAGGCAATCAACGATGCAGCAACAAACGATTAGTATTTTGTATTTCCTCTGGTTATTATCTTTTAACATTTAAAGACAATGCGGTTGTTATATAAATAAAAAATTTGTGGTTTTTACTTTTGTAAACCAATGCAATTGTATGAATGTTTGATGCAACCTTATAATGTCAATACAAAAATAAACCACTCGTGTGGTTTTGTCATTTTTTTTTATGATCACTTGTGATCTCTCCAAGAACCTTAAACGCCCGTTTCTTTTAAGAAACAAAAACCTCAGAGTTATTGAAGAAAAGGATATGTTGCTTTCATAGCACATGTCACCGAGAAGAAAGACAAGCGCAAGAGTATACAGGATATTCCAATTGTTCGGGATTATCCAGAGGTGTTTCCTGACGAACTGCCTGGTTTACCTCCATTTCGTCAAGTCCAGTTTCATTTTGACCTTGTACCCAATGCCAACCCGATTGTGAAAGCACCTTATCATCTTGCACCATCAGAGATGCAAGAGTTATCGAAACAGCTTCAAGAGTTATCGGATAAAGGATTCATCCGTCCGAGCTTTTCACCTTGGGGAGCCCCTGTCCTCTTCGTGAAAAAGAATGATGGGTCTTTTCGAATGTGTATCGATAATCGTGGGCTTGATAAGCTTACCGTCAAGAATCAATATCCCCTACCTCGAATTGATGATCTCTTTGATCAGCTGCAAGGTGCTTCATGCTTTTCAAAGATCGACCTACGTTCTGGGTATCATCAACTTCATGTTCTCGAAGAAGATATTCCCAAAACTGCTTTCCGCACAAGATATGGGCATTATGAGTTCTCTGTCATGCCTCTTGGTTTGACAAATGCTCCAGCCATCTTTATGGACTTAATGAATAGGGTCTATAAACCTTATATAGACAAGTTCATCATTGTGTTCATTGACGATATTTTTGTCTATTCGAAGTCTCGAGCCGAGCACGAGCAACACCTTCGCTTAACATTGGAACTCCTGAAGAAGGAACAACTTTTTGCTAAATTCTCCAAGTGTGAATTCTAGCTTAAAGAAGTTCAATTCTTGGGTCATATAGTCAATGAGCAGGGTATTCATGTGGATTCATCCAAGATTGTTGTTATTAAAGACTGGAATACACCAACAACACCAACAGAGATTCGATCTTCTCTTGGTCTTGCTGGATATTATCGTCAATTCATTTCAACTTCTTAAAAACCGCGGTTCCACTCACTGCTTTGACTCAAAAGTATAAGCCTTTTGAGTGGGGACCCAAACAAGAAGAAGCGTTCCAAACGCTAGTTAATCTTCAAACTCGTTTTCTTCAAGCTCAGCAATTTTGTGTTTCACAAAATTTGATGGGTACGGAATTACCACATCAGCTTGAGCTTAAACTCGAAACGAAGGACGGTGGGTTGCTCTATTTCGAGGATCGTTTATGGATTCCAAAACAAGACGATCTTCGCACCTTGGTAATGGAGGAATCTCGCAAGTCTCGATATTCTATCCATCCTGGTGCTGATAAAGTGTACAAGGATCTTCGTACTCAGTGCTAGTGGCCTAGTATGAAAAAGGATGTTGCCTTGTATGTATTAAAATGCCTAACTTGTCTTAAAGTCAAGGCTGAACATCAACGACCTTCTGGTTTGCTTATACAACCAGAGATACCGGTTTGGAAGTGGGAGAGCCTTGCGATGGATCTCATTACTAAGCTACCGCGTATATCTAAAGGTCACGATGCTATTTGGGTTGTTATCGTCGATTAACGAAATCAGCTCATTTTATTCCAATTCGCGAGGATCTATTTGCTGATAAACTTGCAAAGATTTATGTTGATGAGATTGTATCACGACATGGTATGCCTTTGGATACCTTTTTTATTCGTGATGCTCGATTTTCATCTCATTTTTGGCAGACCATGCAATCTGCTTTGGGAACCAAACTGAATCTAAGCACTGCTTATCATCCCCAAAAAAGTAGTCAATCTGAGCGAACGATGCAAACTTTGGAGGATATGATTAGAGCTACCTCCAGAGCTTGGGATATTCACCCGACTTTTCACATGTCCAATTTGCGAAAATGTTTAGCTGACGCTGATCTTCACATTCCTCTCGACGAGATCCAAATCGATGAAACGATGCACTTTATCGAGAAACCCGTGGAGATCATGGACAATACATTCAAACAGTTGAAGAACAAACGGATTCGATTGGTAAAAATTCGCTGGGAATCCAAACATGTCCCAGAGTTTACTTGGGATCGTGAGGACCAGAAGAAGGCGAAATATCCGCATTTGTTTTCACAAGCTTCCTCTGGTTAAAAATTTCTGGACGAAATTTCCTGAAGTAGGGGAGACTGTGACAACTGTGTTCTGTAGTCGTGGTTCAATATGAAACAATGTGCTTTGGGGTTATTATATGTGTTTTTGTGTTATTATGTGTGTATTTGTGTTTGGTGATCTTGCAATTTAATTAGATTCCGATTTCAAGCTCTAAATCGCTTTTAGAAGGTTATACGCGCACTGATGCGTAAATATAACCAGTTTAATGCAACAAACACTCCGGAATAGTGAAATAGGCTTAACGTACCTTAAATAACCTCCACATAACTTAGAAATAAGTTTTGGATGGTTTGGTGTGTTGAAATCAAGTTTGTTCGAACGCAGGGACTATTTGTGTCAAACTGTGAAACTATACCGATTTTTATTGTAACGAACATTCCAGAACTTGATCATAAGTTAAACATACCCTAAATAACCTTTACATAGCTTAGAAATAGGCTTTGAGGGGTTCGGTATGCTAAAATAAACTTTATTGATCAATAGGGACTAAAAGCGTCAAAAAGTGCACAAGTTTGCATTTTCGCGCATATCTTACGTTCTGAATATATCCGAACATCCAAAAAAAAAATTTATGTAAGCACTAAATTATTTTATTATAGTGTTTGTCATAAGAAAATTCCATTCGTCGCTTGATTTGGATCGTTTTTGCGTCCGTTACGACTTCCGTCGTAATGAAGCGAGTAACGCAACCGTACGACCAAACGAACCGACATCCGAGATGTTTTTGAGCATATTTTAAGTTCCCTATACTTTAACTTTATTTTAGATCCTTGAAATGGGGTTAACAGGGCTTAAAAGTGCCAAAAAAATCAAGTTTTACAAGTGTAGGGACCATTTTTGAAATTTCTGGCAGATTCAATGAACCTAGTCCATTTTGAAGTGTTGATGGTTTTTACCCATGGTTTTGCAAAACCATGGGCTGGTATTCAATGAACATAGTCCACATTAGGGGCTCCCATGGTTTTAGAAAACCATGGGCACACATGTAAGGTCAAGATCAAAGCTTAGTTTTCGAGGAACGATCTTAACGGTTCTAGAAATCCTATATATACCCCATCCATTTCACTTCAAAACCCACAATTTGAAATCTGATTTATGCTCTCTAAGTGGAAGTATATGCTTCCTACCTGAGAGAAAAATCGGAATCAAATCTTGCGGGGACCTTCTGTACGTATTCTTTCGTTCTTTTCATTCGTTTTATCGTTAAAGTCAAACTGTGTTTGACTTTCTGCTTTGACCAGTTTATGGTCAATGCGAAGTTCGTTTGAACTTCATAACGTGAGGCGTAATCACGATAGTTATAGTCCTTAGTGACTATACCAACTGATTTCCACGTTATCTAGGCTCAGTGACGAGTCGTAGTTTCGGCCAAAATGCGTTTTCTCGCGTATTTTGTAACCAAACTACTCTAGGATATCAAAACCGTTTGTTTTGATATCAAAACCTGTTTTCTAAGTTAACTAAACATGTTCTAGCATGTTTAGCTCGTCACTTTTTAGATTAGTGCTTATGTAAAGTCGTAAGTCAAGCGGACTAAACACCCGCTTAGACTTTCGAACACGACCCGTTTGGTCGATCATTAGGATCCGATCAAACATGTTTAGTGACCATAGTAGCATAGGGAATAACATTCCGAGGTTATACCTTATGGTCACCTAGTTTTAAGTAGTTTTATGATAAGTAGTTTATATGCCTCAGGTAAATTACCAAAATACCCTTTTCATGCATAATTGGTAATTAGGCATATGTAACCTAAGCTTTTTCCACGTAACTGATCATGTAACATATTGAAACATAAAGAGGCATATAATACTTGTCATAGGACTAGTTAGACGTCTCGAACACGCTTTTGCGCGCACGACGTGTTAAAGTAGCGTAAGCTAACTTAATGGGTCACCATGGGTCGAAAGCACTTAGGTTAGGTCCCGATTTAGGATGTAGGCTTTGTCAAACCATATCACATGTGTTCCAACACTCATTTGGTTTACAAGACCTCATTCTGTCCGATCGTCCGATTTAGGCGTCTATTGTTTGACTAGTGGTTCGATTACTAGGTGCTACTTGATTTCTCTGGTTTGCTTAAGTTCTCTTGAGTTCTATTGATCGAGGATACTTTGCACTTCATGTTAGTACATAGTTCCCCTATTTTACTGTTTTCAAATGTTTTGGGGTGATTCATCTGTACGAAATGTTTTCAAGGTTTAAACGATGATTTCAAAAACGATTAAAACAATTTTTACTAAACTAATAACGGTTTCAATAATGTGAACAAAACTTGATGGTTGTAGTTACATAACAAATGACATTCATTAGCATTGATCAAGACGACCAGTATTAGGTTATGGTACCATAGGATCTGACAAATCTCGTTACTTTACTACACCCATGGTTATGTGTGGGGGTTGTGGGTAGCGACTGAATATGATGTTTGTTAACTTACCCTTTGGTGGTTTGTTAATTCGAGAAGCGAGAAGCGAGGTGATCGAGTCACGAAGGTTTGAATGTTGTTAGCGAGACGACCATAAATAGTTTTTCACAAATTAAAACGAGGATGATTTAAATGCTTTTAAACGAGTTAACGATTTCGAAACGATTTTAACAAGTTAAACGATTTGGGTAAACGATTGGTTTTTAGTTAGTTTCTAGATAACGGGACGGGTTTAATGTGATGAAAGCATGGTGGATACGCCGCTAGTACTTCCTATATATAAGTGTTTTCATCACATTATATATTGTGGCATTATTTAGTTCACTTGGGTAAACGATTTTGAAACGATGTCACACAACGAGGTTTTTCTAAGAGATATAAACTATACGAGTTTTTAACGAGTTTTTACAAGATATTTTACAAGTTGGTTTTCTAAAACAAATGTTTTGGGGTTAAGAAGCATGGCTACGAGATTTTATAAACTATAATCAACTTGATTTGAGTTGGTTGACTATGCTACAATACATTTTTCAAAACAAGGTTTGTATTTTGACTCTTGTAGTCTAATAAAGTACTGCAACATATAAACGAGACATGATTCTGATACTCTTATAAAACCTATGTACTCGCCAGCATTTCTTTGCTGACAAAGTTTTTACATATGTTTCAGGTGTTGATGCTTGATTGATTTCTAGGATGCATGCGTCACATAGGATCTGGACGAGGCCTTACTGACATAATAACGATGATAGACGATATAAAACTTGTTTGTTCTATGTGTTAAGACAAATGAAATGTTTAATTTTATCAATAAAGAGAAACTATTTTGTATCCATGGTTGTGAAACAATAATTCTGCCATGACACTCCCGACGTTTCCGCCGCGGTTTTGTTGTTTTAACGCGGTCGGGGTGTGACAATAATCACTCGGTTTACCGTAAATCATTGTATCATAATTTTCTTGTTCTTGCTCAGTAGTAGGCATTTGAGTAATTATGATTATATGGCGGTGGAACCTGTTTGTAGCCCAAACCCTTACCCTTATTTTCTTTATAAGCAAGTTGCACATCGCACAGGTTACGAACAGTGTCACTGGAAGTATCAAACTGTTGGTGTATCTAGTGTCTGTTAACTTCGTCTTAATCGAGTCTTATGTCTAGATCTAGATAGATTAGGTTTGGAAATCAAGAAAGTGGTATTTAGATGTAATTCTACTTGAAATGACACTAGGTCATTTCAAGCGAAATCAGAAGTGTTTAATTCCGCTTGAACGTTATTTGTTGATTTCGGTTGAACGGTTTGGAGCGAAATCAGGTTCCGCTTGGAGATGTTTCAAGCGGAATCACCAGCCTTATATATAGGTGTAGTGTGTGTTCATTTGGAGCGGAATTAGGTCATAGTTAGTTTCTGAGTCGAGGTGCTGTCCGTTTGTCATTTGAATGTGTTAAAGCTCAGGAAATCAGTAATAGAAAAGAATTGAAAAGGAACAAGTTGTTTGACTTTGTTTGCATTGATTCCGCCATTGTAAATGATGATGAACTACTCATACTGACTGTTTAGGGTCACCGGACGATCCAACAAGTGGTATCAGAGCTTAGGACTAGGAGTTCATACCAATTTAGCTTGATTTCATCGGATTCTCTCACTTCTACCCTTTCTTTTCTGATTTGAACAAAATTCAACGTGGCCTGATTTTGACATATATCAAGCGAAACATAGTGTTAACTAATCCCTGAGAGTTTTGGACCTTAATTCGAACAAATTCAGACAAAATTGACTAATTCCGCTTGAAAATCAGTTCGAAAATGCTGACATCATCTTATTCTGCTTGAAATACTTGTGTAATTTCAAGCGAAACCAGCTTAAAATCATACTCTGATTGAAACTTGTGTCTGATTTCGCTTGAAATCAGATTTCGCTTGAAATCAGATTTCGCTGGAAAATATTGTCCGGATTCCATTTGAATTCATATTCCGCTTGAAAATTCAAGCGAAATAAGTGATTTCGCTTGAAAAGGCTGATTCCACTTGAAAAGCTATTTCGCTTCAAACTGATTCCGCTTGAAATTGTTGTTTTTAAAAATCTCAAACATTTTCTAAGTGTTTGTTGATTGTTTCAGGTACGTGAAAGATGGACGAATTCATGAATCCTTTTAGTGATATGTATGCCTTTGCTGGAAACTCTGGAGATGATACTTCTAGCAACACTAATGAGAACACTTCGAATGCAAAGAAAACTTTGCCGGATGCTTTAAGGGTGGAGAGTGCATACGGAACATATAACAAACCTCCAAAGTTGATGGCAATCGAAGAGTAGAGTCGGTGGGCCAAGAAATTTGAAGAATGGTTAAAAGCATTTGCGTATCCCAGCTGGAAAAGTCTAAAGAATGGATACAGTGATGGAGGACAACGTGGTGAAAATCTGACACAAACTGAAGATGTAGAGAATTTTGTTGCCGAGCAAAAGTGCATCGCATTGCTGTTTCAGTCTGTCAGAGAAGATATAATATCTTTAATTGAGTATAATAATGCTAAAGATCTCTGGAAAAAGTTAGAAGTGAAATGTTTGGGAAGTGCTAAAATAGTAAAAAACAAAAAGATACTGTTGAGAAAAGAGTTTGATTTATTCAGTTGTTTAAAAAATGAATCTGTTTTTAAGATGATTGAGAGGTTCGGGCACTTGAAGTTGGAGCTGGCGAGACATGGGATTGTATATTCTCAAGAAGAGTTAGTCGACAAATTGTTTGACTCGTAGCAAGATGAGATGGATTGGCAATACTTTGCGTTGATGTTGAAGAATACGATCGAGTCAGAGAAGCTTACAGTTGATTTGTTGATTGAAAGACTGGAGAGTCACGAGCTAGAGATAAAGAAATCATACAAAGTCAATCATTCTTCATATCAGCAGAATTTGGATTTGTATTATCCAAAAAGCATGATTCCCAAGAATACGTCTCCCAAGACAGCTTTTTCTGCTGAAAATTCCAACACTTCTAGCAAAGAAAGTTCAAGCAGTGGATTTCATAGTGGATCTTCTTCAACTTCAAACCAATCAGCTGCGAAGAACTTATTTCAATGCAACGTCGCTGTGGATTTAAAGAACGCTCAAAACTTCAGCGAGGAATCTGCAAAGCAGCAGATGGTTATCTTTGCTTCTGTGCTAGAGTTGTATGAGAGCCTTGTGGCAGGCAAGATAGGCAACACCAACCTAACAAAGGAAGACTACGATCAAATAGATCCTGAGGAGATGGAATTGATCGATATAAGGTGGTGCATGGCCAGTGCAGTGAGAAGGGCACAACGTTTCATGGAGATTACAGGAAGAAAGTCTATTGGTGGACCATCTACCAAGTTAGGCTTTGACAAATCGAAAGTCACTTGTTTCAAGTGTAAACAGAAAGGTCATTTTAAAAGAGAGTGCCGAAATGCTTATGCTGATGATTTTGAAAATCCGTTCAAAGAAGTTTATTACAAGACAGCGATTTATCATCAGAACAAATCAGAACCGCCCAGAATGAAGCAGCTGGAGGATACATCCAAAGAAAAATCCAGAGCTCTTGCTGTAATTCATAACGATGAAGGTTTTGACTGGAGCGAGTTGTTACCTGAGGAGGATGCGGTTGGATATGCTTTAATGGCAAAGACTGTTGAGCCTGTTCCTTTTAAAGACAACAGAAATGAAGAAGAGAAATATGTCAACAGATAGATGAAAGCTCAAACCAGGATGATCAGAATATCTGGTATATAGGCTGAAGCAAAAAGGGCGAAGAGATGGGATCCAAAACAGAGAATGTTATCTTGACACCATGGGAAACATTGCTATTGACTCAATGACCCTCGATCTTGATACCATAATTCAACAAATTGCTGAAGAAGAAGAAGAGGGTTGGCAAAGAAAATGGTGGGGAAGCGGAGAAGAGAAAGAAGAGAAAGAAAAAGAAAAAGAGGAAAAGCCAAAGAAGATAGATGATGGGATCATTGATATGTCACAAGAGTTGACAGCTGAAAACTTTGGAAAGATGGCTGACAAGGTGCTAGCTGCTAAGGAACTTGAGGTAGACTCTAAGTCTGTATCTGAGTCTAAAAGCCAGGTCAGTTCAAATGCGTCAACAAGTGAGTCAGGTAAGAACATCAAAGGTGACAGTGACTGCAAAAATTGCATCAAAAAGTGCAATGTTTGTAGTGCAATCACTTACCTGAATGGTAAGAAAGTTGAAGATCTGACTAGTAGAGTTAGAAGTGTGGAAGATCAGAGCCTTAACCGTGATAAAATGTTGAAAGCTTCAAATGACAAATTAAAAGAATTAACTGACAAAATTGAAAATGATAAAATTGACAAAGAAAAAGTTAGGAAAGAAAATGAGAAGTTAGTTCTTGAAAATCGTCAGATTTCATAAAAATTTGAGAAGCTTAAATGAACGGTTAAAGATGCTGATGAAAGAAATGGTAAGACAACTAAGGAAAATATTCATTTGTTGGGAGTCCTTCGGGTAAAAGAAGAGTTAATCAACCAGCAACTGCAACTCGATGAAATTGCAAAGTTGAAGCTTCGGTTTCAAGAAGCTGAAATTGAAAATGAACGAATCCAGTTGAAACTAAAAAGTTACAACTCCGCAAGCTTTGTTTTGCAACACATTGTTCCCTAACCCATCGGGAAAAACAAAGCAGGCGAAGATGTCTTTTCGGATGGAACCGGGGTGGGTTATCATCAAGTTCCACCACCAATTCTAAACAATTATTCGAAAAAACAATCAGGATTGGCTAATATTGAAGATGATAATGAAGTAAAACTTCCAGACACGATTGATGTCACATTCACTTCATCTTCTGAGGACGATAGTGTCCAAACTGAAGTGGTGAAAAGTGTGGTTGAGAATCTTCTAAAATCTGAAAGTGACACTACTGAGGAAGATGAATGTTTGTTGGACAAATACATTCCGAAATCAAAGTCCAAAAACAACTTAAATGAAGAACCTAATCTTGTCATGTATAAGATGTTGGGATCAGATAAGTTGTATTCGGATTCTGATTTTCCCCTGGAGAATGTAAATGTTGCTAAATTGACAAATGTGTTTAAATTGATTGAAATTGATCTATTTGAAGTGAAAAGCTTAAACCAAACAAAAAGACAAATGAATTTTGAAAAAAATAAAGCATACTACAAGAAGCCTGTTGTTCCACCACGTTTTTATAACAACAATCGAAACAGATGGTCGGGTGGTTATCAGGGTGGTAAGAATTATCAAAAGAAAAATGTTCAAAACAAGAAGTTTGTTGAAAAGAAAGTGTTTGTGAACAGTTCAAGTTCACTTTCTGATGAAGAATCAAAGATTTTTTCGAAATCAAACAAAGAGTTCTTTGAGAAGAAGGCTTCACAGCCTCAGTCTGAAGGTACAAGTCGGGTAGATGACACCCAAACATGCTTCAAATGAAATCAAGTTGGACATATAGCACGAAAGTGTACCAACTTGAAGTCTAAGACTGAAGATGTGACGAATTCAAGAAAGAAAGATGATGCTAAGGAAAAAGCTCCATTGATTGTTGAGAAAAAGGTCTTGAAAAATGAAAACATTAAAATCAAAACTGAACCTGCTAAAAATGTGGTAACTAAAAACGACAAGTTTTACAAGCAGGTTGCGTCACCTCAACAAACACGGAAGCCAAAAGTAGTTGAAAAGAAAGAAAGTGTTTCAAAACCAAAGGTTTCTGAGACTGAAAAACAATCATTTTCTACCACACCGGTAAAGATGGATGTACCTTTGGATTACTCTGAAAAACCCGAAAAATCAAAATCCATGCTTTCTGAAAACAAAGAAGTTTCAAAGAAAGACCAACCATCTGGTCAACCTCGCAAAGATGAATTTTTCCTATATAAAAAGGTTGAGGTTGGGTCTGAAGAAAGTTTGAAAATGAATGACAAAAATTTTCTGCCACTTTATACTACAAAATCTCACATCAAAATTGAGTTACCTGAGTCAAAAGAGGCTTGGGTAGCATCCAAATCTACTAAAGTGTTTGTGGTTTATGCAGGAGCTTCCGAGATCCGTTTCAAGATGGATTATGGATAGTGGAGCTTCTCGGCACATGATAGGGAAAACAACTTTGCTGTATGATGTTAGGAAATTCAATGGAGGTTATGTAGGATTCACAGGCAATCAAGGTGGTAGGATTATTGGTGAAGGAACGTTATCCATTGGGATTGTTACGTTTGAAAGAGTTAATTACATTGCCGAGCTTGAGAATAATCTGTTGAGTATCTCGCAGATTTGTGATAGGATGTATACAACTCACTTTACTGACAAAGAATGTTTGATCTTGAAGCCAGGATTTGTTATCCCTGAAGAATGGATTATCATGAGGGCACCAAGAGTCAATGATCTGTACGTGTTGGACATGAGCGTAGCTACTACAACCACGGGTCAGGCTCATTGTTTTGTGTCTAGAGCAACGGAGAAAGAATCACAATTGTGGCATCGAAAGATGGGCCACATTCACCTATGAAAAATGAATCACCTGGTGCATAACGATTTAGTTACTGGTGTTCATGTGAAAGGTTTTCATCTGGAAGGAGAGTGCATTAGCTGTGTTAAAGGCAAGCAGAAGAAAAAGTCACACCCGAAAAAGCAAGTCAATTCAGTTTCAAGACCTCTGGAGAGACTTCACATGGATTTTTTTGGTCCTGTGAATGTCAAAAGTATTACAGGAGATCGTTACTGTCTTGTGGTTACTGACGATTATTCCAGATTTTCGTGGGCATAATTCTTGAAGACAAAAGATGAGATGTTTGATAGCTTGATGGCGTTGTTCAAAAAGATTGAAAATTTGTACCAAAGGCGTATCAAAAGAATCAGAAGTGATAATGGTACTGAATTCAAGAACATCAAGATGGAAGAATTTTGTGACGAAAGAGGTATATTGCGTGAGTTTAGTGCTCCATACACTCCGCAGCAGAATGGAGTCACTGAAAGAAAGAATAGGACACTAATCGAAACGGCCAGAACAATGCTTGCTGATTCAAAGCTACCGATAAATTTTTGGGCAGAAGCCGTTGCAGCCGCATGCTATACGCTCAACAGAGTTCTTACTGTCAAGAAATTCAACAAAACATGCTTTGAGTTGATCAATAACCGCAAACCAAATCTGAAGATTCTTGGGTCAATGCTATGCAAGAAGAGTTGAGTCATTTTGAAAAGTTGGGAGTGTGGAAGTTAGTAGATTTGCCTGATGGTCACAGGAAGATCAACACAAAATGGGTGTTTAAGTGTAAAAGAGACGATCGAGGAGTTATTATAAGAAACAAAGCTCGACTCGTAGTCCAGGGTTTCAGTCAACAGGAGGGTATAGATTTCACTGAAGTATATGCTCCTATAGCTCAACTAGAAGCAATCAGAATCTTCCTGGCATTTGCATCATGGAAAAACTTCAAAGTATATCAGCTAGATGTGAAATCGGCGTTTCTCTATGGGAAGGTTAAAGAGGAGGTATATGTTGGACAACCACCGGGCTTCTCCGATCCAATCCACAAAAACAAGGTTTATTTGCTAGACAAAGAGCTGTATGGTTTACACCAGGCCCCGAGAGCTTGGTACGAGACATTGTCTCAACACATACTAGCCAACAGCTTCATTCGTGTAAAAGTGGATGCCACTCTCTTCACCAAAGAGGTCGACGGACATCTTCTGATCGTTCAGATATACGTAGACGACATAATATTTGGGTCTACAAATGAGAATTTGTGCAAAGATTTTGAATCAGTTATGAAACAGAAATTTGAAATGTCATCGATGGGGGAGATGAAATTCTTCTTGGGACTTCAAGTTGTTCAACTACCTGAGGGAATTTTCATTCATCAAACGAAGTACGTTCATGATATTCTAGAGAAATTTGGGATGTCAGGTTCTACTCAAGTGTCAACCCCGTTAGCAACGAATCATGGGATACACCCAGATCTCACCGGAGACAGGGTAGATGAGACGCTTTATCGTCCATGATTGGTTCATTGTTGTACTTAACAGCTTCAAGACCCGATATCATGTACCCAACGTGCCTCGCAGCAAGATTTCAATCTAACCCGAGAGCTTCGCACATGATTATTGTGAAGAGGATATTACGCTACCTGAAAGGAACTCCATCATTGGGGTTGGGGTATCCAAGAGAAGGCGATTTCACGCTCGAAGGGTATTCTGATTCTGATTTCGGATGCTGCAAATTTAACACAAAATCAATAACAGCGGGTTGTCAGTTCTTTGGACCACGCTTGGTCACCTGGCAATGTAAGAAGCAGACCTCTGTGGCTCTATCCACATGTGAAGCTGAGTATGTATCTGCTAGCAGTTGCTTTTCTCAGATCTTGTGGATCCAGCAACAGATGCGCGACTACGGTTTGCAATTTCTTAACACCCCTATTTTTGTTGATAATGAGGCCGCGATAAGTATAACGAAAAATCCAGTACATCATGCTAAAACTAAACACATAGAAATTCGACATCACTTCATCCGAGATTGCTTCGAGAAGAAGTTGATACGAATTGAGAAAATCCACACTGACATTCAGAAAGCTGATTTACATACCAAAGCTTTTGATAAAACACGGTTTAAATATCTTTTAAAACTGAATGGTATGATGAAGGTACTATAGTAGATGATGATGAGAAACAATCTGCAATGGTTTATCGATTTTTTACTTGTTTTGGTATTTAGGGGGATTAAATATGTTTTTAGAAAATACAAAAACAGTAAAAAAATTAAAAAAATCCAAAAACAATAGAAAACTGAAAAAGAGCTTGTGTAAAAAGGGAAAATGATAGTACATCGGCTTGAGTGTTACGGTACGCTAAAGATTTGTATAGTTTAAAGCGTTAAACAGTCTCGCTGATGCTGTGCCGGTAGGTTTTTACACATTTAGTAGGTTTGTTCGGGATATAAACATAAAATTCAAACTTGCTTATTTTGTGGGGAACACTACTTGGATATATAGGCAACCCCTGAAATCTCGTTTGAAAGGTCCCTCTTTCTGAAATAATAGGTCTTTATACTTAGTGGTATCTGGGGTATTATTCCGGGACTTCTGCTGAATGGAAGTTCTGACCTAGTCCCCGAATAATACTTTCTGCATTGCTTGAAATATAGCTCGCCCTCAGCATAAAAAATGATGAAACATTGAAAAATGCTAATCATGTGCTGTTGAAACAAAAGATCCTCTAAAGGGGACACACCGAAAGTCGAACCGTCATCTCTCTGCTGAACGGAAGTTCTGACCTGAGCTCTCACGGTTTCGCATCTAACCCCTTACAGATATCATCTGTGGTATACTCACCTTAAGACTGAATATTGGGATCTGGATACGGGAGTATATTCAAGATGTGGGACACATGAATGAGTTTAAGTTCTTAATTCACCTAATTCGTATCCTGAACAGATTGAAAAATTGTGTGAAAATTTAAGTGGATCAGCATATCGACAATCTAAGCGAATTGTTTAATTCTGAGTATGTAATTAAAGCTTAACGGTGCTTGTAACTTGTCTGATAGCTGATATGATTCCCTAACACGCTCACCAAAGATATGTTTGTAAATAGTTTACTTTCATTACATTCTATTTCTGTATTTCTTTTCTAGTTTAGAAACTTTATTGAAAATCCAAAAAGATTTTTCATTTCTGCTTTATTTTCCGACAAACTAAAGTGGAAAGTTGATCGTTAGATTCTCAAAGTTGAAGCAGATGTAGGAAGTTTCTGGACTGGAGGATGAGGAGAGCTTATCTTTTTAAAATCTGATTGATGAAAAGTCAAAAACAAGTTCATTAATTTGAAACTTGTAATTTTCAGAAAATGTTTGAAAATACTTGAACAAAAATCAGTTTATTTTGTCTGAAATCAACCAAGGTCGTTAAGCTGGACTTGGTAGATAAAATTGAGTAATCAGGGTCATTAACTTGGACCTGAATACTTAAGTGGATTTCTAAACTGATAGATTATGAGATTTTTGTTGAAAGTCAATAGATTGTAATGATACATGTTTGAGTAACAGGAATCCCCATGGTAATGGAAATATCAAAGTTTGAGCCAGAATTCAAGTCCCAGCTGATTGAGATGGGGAGTTTTCGAAAGGGGGAGTCAGAATTCCGGATCAACATTCAAAGGGGAGGTTATAGATTAAAGTTTGGAGATTGAAGAAAGCTTTTACAATGTGAAGACAATTTGGAAAGAGACAACGACTGAAGACTCGACGCCAAAGACTTTGTCAACATCCAAGGGGGAGTCTGTTGGTGCATCTAGTGTCTGTTAACTTCGTCTTAATCGAGTCTTATGTCTAGATCTAGATAGATTAGGGTTTGGAAATCAAGAAAGTGGTATTTAGATGTAATCTAGATAGATTAGGGTTCGGAAATCAAGAAAGTGGTATTTAGATGTAATTCCGCTTGAAATGACACTATGTCATTTCAAGCGAAATCAGAAGTGTTTAATTCCACTTGAACGTTATTTGTTGATTTCGCTTGAACGGTTTGGAGCGAAAACAGGTTCCGCTTGGGGATGTTTCAAGCGGAATCACCAACCTTATATATAGGTGTAGTGTGTGTTCATTTGGAGCGGAATTAGGTCTTAGTTTCTGAGTCGAGGTGTTGTCCATTTGTCATTTGAACGTGTAAAAGCTCAGGAAATCAGTAATAGAAAAGAATTGAAAAGGAACAAGCTGTTTGACATTGTTTGCATTGATTCCGCCTTTGTAAATGATGATGAACTACTCATACTGACTGTTTAGGGTCACCAGATGATCCAACACAAACTTTTTGATGTTTAACTCATTTTGTTTATACTTTACAGTGAGGAGCTCTAGCTCACCCTTCACAGAGTCACATTCAAGAGTTTTAACTGTGACTCTATGTTTACCCAACATTGCTGTTGATTCACGTCTCTGTGAAGCTTGTGACAACTGGCAAAAATAATGGTAATTCCGTACAACTTAAGCACTTGATTTAACGTTTAATTACGTTCATTACGATTCAATTATTGCATGATTAGGTCGTACAAAGTCTAAAAATCATACGACATGGTTAAATATGCTAAACCATATTGAAACATTCACTGCGTCACGAGAAAACTGCAAACTCTGTCCTAATATGTTGGCAAAATGCTGAAAACACTATTCACCTGAACACGTTATTCATGCCAGCAAGTTCCGAAAACTGTCTGAACGAGCGACGTAGGGCATGAACGCACTTTATAGACGCCATAACCTCTACGATAAATTAAAACCATAGCTCCCGGTATTAAACTCTAACTTTCATATAACACCCGATATCGAACCGGTGAGCGAACTAGTGGTATTTTTACCATCCAAAACTTATACCCAATATACTAGTAAACTAATTAAACTTTATTTAATACCCTAAACTATCATTAACCCCTAATTACACTAACTAGATTAATTACCTAAATATCTAGTAACTTAACATTTATTTCACATGTTTTAATTCATTAAAAAAAAGGGGGCCATATCTTGTGACCATACTTTCGGCCATAACCCCATAATCTCCACTAGATTGATTTAATGAAAAGTATGGCCTTGATTGATTTATTTGACTAAAGAAAGATTGCATGTTATAATTTACCAATGTCCATAACATTCTCACATTTTCTTACACTTCAAAAGTTGCAACATCTTCTTCTTCCTTCCCCCACAAAATCTCGGCAGCCCAAACACCCCTATTTCTTTCCATTTTCATTCACTAAACATCCCACATTAAACCATTTTAAACAATTATAAGTTCATCCAAAGTATAGACAAGCATGGAAGGTCATTAAGGAGCACTTTAGAGCTTTTATCATCCCTTAATCTTCATCCTAAGCTTTGCAAAATTGTAAGACCCTACACACCCATTTTTTTTATGCATAATTTATTATGTAGATTATGTACAAAGTGTTCATCTTGAACCCTACAACAAAACCAACCTTAAAAACTCTAATCTCACCATAAAAGTCTAATAAATAAGATGTATATTATGGTTGTTATGTTAATATGTGTTAGAATATGCTTATGTTAATGTTGATTATGTTAAAGTAGGGGGTTTACAAAGATGATCTTGTGTAAATTAGGCTAGTAATGATGATCTAAACACTTTTATGTTTAGATCTTAATAAGATCATCATCCATATAATACATGAACTTCATATTAAACTTGAGAATTATTTATGGCCAAAATAACTTTTACAAAAAAAAAATTAAACAACATAATTTACACTATAAAAGTGTTAAAGTTATGTTAAACAAAGTAGTTGAAATGAAGTATCAAGACTTCAAAGTGTGTTAAATTTATTTTTCTAGTAAACTTGTTAAAAGATTTAGTAAATGCTATCATTTTCTTATTAAAAATGTGATTAAGAATATATAAAGTTCAAAAGTTATATGGAAAATTATGTGGAAAATATTACTTGAAAAAGTAGTGCTTTGGAACTTGATTTGAAGTTGATTGTGATAATGGGCTAGTAAAAGCCCATTTATTTAATAAGTTGGGCTAAGCCCATTAACATGTAAAATGGGCTAGGCCCAAATGCACTAATAATATGGATTAAGACCAACAACTTAAAAGACATGGGCTAAGGCCCACTGAAAAATACATGTATATTTTTAATAAAATATATTCTAAAAATACATTACAAATACGGTTTACCTACACCTAGAAATACGGTATACCACACGTATAAATACGGTATACCTGCACGTATAAATTCGGTATACATACACGTATGAATACGGTATACGTATACATATGAAGTACGCGAATACATAACGATGTACTCATATACACTTGTTAAAGTGTACACTCACAATGAATACCGTACATGTACATTATCATATATACAATGTTAAAAATAAATATTTTTAACAACTATATCTTAAAAAGATATACATATACATATATATTTGTGAAACAAATATATACCTAAAACAAACCGATCATACGTATACATGTGAACAACGTTCACCGAACTTAAAGATATATATTTTTGAGGAATATATATTTCATACAACAAACATGCGTCGTGCACGGCACAAAGACGCTATTGGACCCGGTCCACTTATACTTGTACGACACAAGGACCTATACATGCTATACCCATAAATACTCGTGCGAAGCACGGATACATACAAAGGGCGATGCCTGTTCTAACACATTATGAACTCAAGAAGTGTATATATATATAATAAAATGAACATACGAAACAAATGTCAACATATTTAAAATACACAAGGGTTCCATATACAATAATGTTCAAGATGAGCAATGTGTACATAAATTAACATAAACCCAAGTGTCTAATGAGTTAGAGCACTTGTAGGTTATTACGCGCTAATTGGATACCCGAACTGCTAGCATACATACGGACGCAAACTTGTGAGTTCATGTCCCCCTTTTCTTTTAAACGTTTTTGGTTTTACAACTCTCGGGGGGAAATACATGTTACTATGGTATGGTTAAGCAACAAAATGAATTAGTAGATCACGTGCGAATAGGCTGATACTTAAAGCACCATTAATCTTGTTTAAGACCACGGAACAAAGGGGGTAGATCTATCGGGTACAGGGCGAGCCCCACTCATGGGTCCTTGTGTGGCCACATGGAGTTTCCTTTGTTACCCTCGCCGGGTGGACCGGTACTAAATCGCTTACGGGTTGGTGGCTTCCTATGTCGGCACACATATTAATGTCCTAGCTACACATTAATGATCAACATGTTCATTTACGCTTTACATACCAGATTTCGATACTTGAACTTTCAAATGTTTTACAAATTCATTTGATGATTACGAACTTAAAACACATGAACTCGCTCAACTTTTGTTGATGTTTTCAAACTTACATGTATTTCAGGTAACTAAGTGGATCTTGGTGCAACGAATTATGAAGTTTCAAGTTTACTATGAAGACGATGTCATCCGTATTTTGGAGGGTTTGATCCATATATTCCGTCTTCGAACGAGACATAGGATGCAAAACCTCGTTATTTCAAAAACTTTATTTTGAACAAGTCTTGTTTGTAAAACTTATAAACTTATGTCGTCTTTTGCTACAAAACAACTTATGACTTGTATCTTTACATTATGGAATGGATGAACATCGTGTATGTTTTATATCATATAGTTTGTTTACTTACATCGTATGCTGTGGAAACCGATCAAGTCACACTACGCGCTTCCGCCTTTGACACGGGTGTGACAGGTTGGTATCAGAGCTTCGATTGTAGTGAACCAGGATTCCTTCTTGAGTCTAGTCTACAATCACTAGGATCCTCTCATGAAAACGGATTTACAAACTGCATGGTTTTCATTGCATACACAAAGCACAAGATCCACTACCCAAAACGTATTTCAAAAATAAATAAATAGATAATGTCCTCGCATTGTTTAGGCGACATTAATTGGGGCTTAGTCTATGTGGGATAGACTTGATAAACTAGATCGACTCACACAACTTACGTGGTTATATTTGACAAACATATAATTGTACATACATATATATATATAATAAATAATGAGATTATTTATTGATATATACATACATGTTGTGCGGATTATTTTTGCCTGGGTACTATAGCTTCATCTGCTAGTATTGGTGGTTACGACGACCCTGACTTTATGGATACCTCTTTGGACTAGTTCATGCACTTTGCGGAAGACGTCCCTGTGGAGGACGATGTTTTAGCCGCACCACTCCTGTTCCACGAAAGCATCATTATTGGCCATTCCGATGGCGATCATCGCGTAGCGATATTGCCAAATGTTGCGATCCACTTAACTGTTGCTCCCTTTATTATGGAGTTATTTAATGACGAGGACGAGATCCCCACCTTGCAGCTATAGGTTGAGACTCTCTGTAGGGGAATCTGGAGATGGAGCGTCATGCTGACGCAATGCCATCATCACCCCTAGCCTACCATCCGCCATCTATTCCACTACCACCATCATCACCACCACACCATACCTCACCTGTTGACCTTGACATCTTCATTAGAGCACACGTCTTAGCGCTCTAACAGCAGACAAGTGCCCTTTCTTGCAGTATTTGTTTTTAAGCTTGGGGAGGAGCGTACCTATCTTCGTAGTCTAATCTTCTCTACCCCTCTCCCATCCCCCTACCCTTAAGGTATTTATTTGCAAGCACTTATGCTTGGGACTAGAAGACTCACTCTTGTGGGATATATGAAGACTATGTACTAGCTACGACACTTGAAGACCTTGAAGAACAATGTGGAGAAAAATATTTTGCCACTTTTATATATATATAAACTTGCACGACCGGGGTAATGTAGCCTCGTGCCCTTTTGTTTTCTTCACAAAACAATGTATCAAGTTGTCGATGTATATATATAAAAGTTCAGTATTATATTTTCTTTATTTGCACATTGTGCTTTATTCTATGCGTGATTGATTGGTTGTGGATTATTGTTGGGTTGGATGGTGTGATGATTAGTATTTATTTATTTATTTAATTTTTTTTAGCCGACAATATTTATCATTATTAAATATTTGTCTAACCCGTTCGTTACTTGTGTGTGGAAGACTATGGCACCGAAACGGAGGAACCTTAGGCGCGACACCTCAGACCCTATGCCTACTACACAGGCAGAACTGAATCAGCTCCTTGAAGAGCGAATCTCGCAAGCAATCGCCCAATATGAGGCCAACCGCAATGAACACAGTGGCGGATCTGGCGGAACTGGCGGCCAAGGTCAGGGAGGCACATCTGGTGGCAACGCCACAAATGGTAATAGAAAGTGTTTTTATAACAACTTAAATGTTACATCTCCTATTCTAATCGTGCGTTCTCAGGTTTGTCGTTTATATAATATGTCTGTTCAACGTTTCAGGGTGCACGTACAAACAATTTCTCGACTGCAAGCCTCTCAATTATGATGGTACTGGAGGTGCAGTGGCATTTGTACGATGGACAGAGAAAACTGAGTCCACTATCCGCATGAGCCGATGCACTCCTGAACAGACAGTGGTTTACGCTACAGGGCTATTTGTGGACGAAGCTCTAACTTGGTGGAACCTTCAGGTTCAAACTCTAGGAGACATTGCAGCTTACGGGCTAACTTGGGAAGAATTAAAGGAACGCATGAGAGAAAAGTATTGTTCTAGAGCTGAGCTGCAAAAGCTGGAGACAGAATTTTGGCACCTTGAAATGGTAGGTGCCGACGTTTCAGGATACACCCAGAGATTTCATGACTTATCACGAGTGATTCCGTATATGGTCACTCCGGAATTCAAAAGAGTCGAACGATACATATGGGGTCTTCACCCTGAGATCAGGAGTCTAGTCAGCTCGGCACAACCTACCACCATAACTCAAGCTGTTACCTTAGCAGTGAGCCTCACTGAGGAGGCAGTGAGAATGAAGAAGACTCCTGCAAAGGGTTCAGAAAAGAAGGAGACTCACGTAGAGTCTACTAGTGGTGGAAAGCGAAAATTTTCACACTCTAACAAGGGTATGCGTGTGAACAACAACGACGGCACCAATATTAACAAACGAAGGGAAGTAAACCCACCAAGAGGTGGCAAGGCTTTCACAGCAACCAACGAAAGTAGGGGTAAAGGCTATTTAGGCACCCTGCCTAAATGCGACAAGTGTAAGTATCATCATGAGGGCCGTTGTGCAAAGTGTGATAAATGCGGTAGAATAGGCCACTATAAGGAAACATGCTGGGTAGGAAGGGGAAAAGGAAACACAAACTGTGGAGGAAATGGTAACAACAATCAAGGTAGAAATGACAACGGGAATGGAACTGGAAACAGAAATGGAAACAACAATGGCAACGGAAATGGAGCTGGAAAGGGGCAAGGATGCTACAACTGTGGTGATAACGTGCATTATAGGAAGGATTGCCCTAAGGAAAACCAGGCTCGTGGGAGAGCTTTTGTGATCGGAGCCCGAGATGCACGACAGGACCCGAACGTTGTTACGGGTACGTTCCCTATAAACCAACACTTTGCATCCGTTCTATTTGATACTGGCGCAGATTTTAGTTTCATATCTATAGAATTTAAGAATATACTTGGCCTAGATTCGAGTAAACTAGATGTCCCGTATTCTATAGAATTGGCGAACGGAAAATTACTCGAAGCGGATGAGGTTATTAAGGGTTGTACACTCGAGCTTGGGGAGCGAAAATTTTCTATCGACCTTTTACCCGTTGGGTTGGGTAGTTTTGACG
The DNA here is from genome assembly GCF_002127325.2 of Helianthus annuus. Classification (NCBI taxonomy): domain Eukaryota; kingdom Viridiplantae; phylum Streptophyta; class Magnoliopsida; order Asterales; family Asteraceae; genus Helianthus; species Helianthus annuus. Next base: position 42,145,857 of record NC_035446.2, on the reverse strand, counting down.
TAAGTTGTCGGAATGGATTGGTTGTCCGACAACCGGGCGGAAGTAGTTTGTCATGAGAAAACTATCCGCATCCCACTGCCAAATGAAGAAACGCTTGTAATTCATGGGGAGAAGCTTGAGACACCCCTACGAATCATTACGTGTATGAAGGCGCAAAAGTGTCTCCGAAAAGGCTGTATAGCTTTCCTCGCCCACGTAGTCGACAAGGAAACCAAAGAGCTGAAGCTAGAAGACATCCCTGTCGTGAAAGAATTTCCAGAAGTCTTTCCAGAAGACTTACCTGGACTGCCTCCACAGCGCCAAGTGGAATTTCGAATTGATTTGTTGCCAGGAGCGGCACCAGTGGCGAAATCACCATATCGGTTAGCTCCGTTAGAAATGCAGGAGTTATCTACTCAACTACAAGAGTTACTAGATAAAGGATTCATTAGACCGAGTTTCTCACCTTGGGGAGCTCCAGTACTATTTGTCAAAAAGAAAGATGGTAGCTTTCGCATGTGTATAGATTATCGGGAATTGAACAAACTTACTATTAAGAACCGATACCCACTACCGAGAATCGACGACTTGTTCGATCAACTACAAGGCTCAAGTTATTACTCCAAGATTGACTTGAGATCGGGATACCATCAGTTGAGAATACAAGAAGAAAGCATCCCCAAGACGGCTTTTAGAACTCGTTACGGACATTACGAGTTTCTCGTTATGCCATTCGGCTTAACAAATGCGCCAGCGGTGTTCATCGACCTCATGAACCGCGTGTGTAAGCCGTATTTGGACAAGTTCGTGATCGTATTTATTGACGAACAACATCTAAGAGCTATATTGGAGCTTTTAAAGAAGGAATAATTGTACGCGAAGTTTTCTAAATGCGAATTTTGGATTCGTGAGGTGCAATTTCTCGGACACGTGGTGAACGAGAAAGGAATTCATGTCGATCCGGCTAAGATCGAGGCGATAAAGAACTGGGAGGCGCCTAAGACCCCCACCGAAGTACGACAATTCTTGGGATTAGCAGGCTACTACCGAAGATTTATAGAGAATTTCTCAAAAATTGCTCAACCGCTAACTTCCCTAACGCAAAAGGATAAGAAATTTGACTGGGGAGAGAAACAAGAGGCGGCTTTTCAGCTACTGAAAGATAAACTTTGTGACGCACCTATTTTATCCTTACCTGACGGTACCGATGACTTAATGGTCTATTGTGATGCATCGCATCAAGGTCTCGGTTGTGTGTTGATGCAACGGGACAAAGTCATCGCGTACGCGTCTCGCCAATTGAAGGTGCATGAGAAAAATTATACCACGCATGATCTTGAGTTAGGTGCGGTGGTATTCGCGTTAAAGATCTGGCGTCACTACTTATATGGTACTCATTGTACAATCTTTACAGATCACAAGAGCTTACAACATATATTTGATCAGAAGGACTTGAATATGCGGCAACGACGATGGGTCGAATTATTGAACGATTATGACTGTGAGATAAAGTATCACCCGGGCAAGGCGAACGTCGTGGCGGACGCCTTGAGCCGCAAGGAACGTGCAAAACCTCTGAGGGTGCGGGCCTTAGAGATGACCATACAAACCGATCTCACCTCTCGGATTCACAATGCTCAACAAGAAGCGCTTAAACCAGAAAATATACGAGCCGAATTTTTACGAGGAATGGAGGCACAATTGGTGCCAAAGGAGGATGGAACACTGTACTTTATGGGACGAATTTGGGTTCCATTATTCGGTGACCTACGGGCAATTATTTTGGATGAGGCTCATAAGTCAAAGTACTCTATACATCCGGGATCGGATAAAATGTACCAAGACTTAAAAGGATTTTATTGGTGGCCTAAGCTTAAAAGTGACATTGCTACCTATGTCGGAAAATGCCTTACATGCGCCAAGGTTAAGGCGGAATATCAAAAGCCTTCAGGATTACTGCAACAACCTGAAATTCCCGAATGGAAATGGGAACAAATCTCGATGGACTTCATTACTAAGTTACCCCGAACCTCAAGAGGTCACGACATGATTTGGGTAATTGTTGATCGACTTACAAAGTCCGCACATTTTCTGCCGATCAGTGAGAAGGATAGCACTAAGAAACTGGCTGAAATATACCTCAAAGAGATCGTGGCACGACATGGAGTCCCTGTTTCTATTATATCGGACCGAGATGGTCGGTTCGTGTCAAGGATATGGCAATCATTTCAAAAGGCCTTTGGATCACAACTGAATCTTAGTACGGCCTTTCACCCTCAAACGGACGGCCAAAGTGAACAAACGATACAGACTTTGGAGGACATGTTACGCGCTTGTGTGATGGATTTGGGTGGAAATTGGGATACCCACTTGCCCTTAGTGGAGTTCTCATACAATAATAGTTATCACACTAGCATTCGGGCCGCCCCGTTTGAAGCTTTGTATGGACGAAAGTGTCGATCCCCGCTATGTTGGGCAGAGACCGGGGATAAACAACTCATTGGTCCGGACTTAGTTCAGGAGACCACAGACAAGATCATTCAAATACGAGACCGTATCAAGGCGGCTCGCGATAGACAAAAGAGCTACGCAGACAAGGGGCGCAAACCATTAGTTTTCGAGGTCGGAGACATGGTATTGTTGAAAGTCTCGCCTTGGAAGGTCGTAGTAAGGTTTGGTAAACGTGGAAAGCTGAACCCACGCTACATTGGACCTTTCGAAATACTGGAAAAGATCGGAACAGTTGCTTACAAATTGAAACTACCAGAAGAGCTTAGTAGTGTACACGACACGTTTCACGTGTCTAATCTCAAGAAAAGTCCTACTCAAGAAATGGTCGTCATCCCAGCGGACGAGATACACGTTAACGACAAACTCCAATTTACAGAGGAACCTGTTGAGGTTACAGACTGGAAAGTGCACAAGACACGGAGGAGTCGTAGGAAGTTGGTTAAAGTTCGCTGGAACTCGCGTCACGGACCCGAGTATACGTGGGAACGTGAGGATCAAATAAAATCCAAGTACCCTCACCTGTTTCAAGACTCCCCTGTAACTAGTAACACGACTTGAATTTCGGGACGAAATTCTTCTAACGGGGGGAGAATGTGACAACTGGCAAAAATAATGGTAATTCCGTACAACTTAAGCACTTGATTTAACGTTTAATTACGTTCATTACGATTCAATTATTGCATGATTAGGTCGTACAAAGTCTAAAAATCATACGACATGGTTAAATATGCTAAACCATATTGAAACATTCATTGCGTCACGAGAAAACTGCAAACTCTGTCCTAATATGTTGGCAAAATGCTGAAAACACTATTCACCTTGATGTGTGTAAAATGCAACATATAAAACACATCAATTAAGGCATAAAACTAACCCTTTTTAAGTACTAATGTTGGAAAAAGAGTGTTTTTGTCTTCCTTTTGTATTTTCAGGATGAAATGAGCTCAAAATCACAAAAAGAAGCAAAAAGACTACTAAATCTACCATAAATACAAGAAAAGGAACAAAAGTGAACTGCCCGGACCCTCAACGGCACCTCCCAAGACAAAGAGAAGAGAAACAGAGTCTGAACACGCCCCGTGTCCAGCGAACACGGGGGCGTGCCCAGGAAGCAGCAGAAAAGACAAACCAGTAGAAGCTTCCATTGCTCACCACGGGGCCGTGCCCAGCGGGCACGGGGGCGTGTTGAAAGTACAGCAGGCGCATTAATTGTAATTCGCAATTACAATTAATGAAGAGAGAGAATGTCAGACGGGCACGGGGCCGTGTTCAGCGAACACGGGGCCGTGTCCAGCGTTCTGTTCAGCCTATAAATAGAGGAGCTTGGTTTCATTCTCTCTCATCCCTTGGCACACCACCTCTCTCACACTTCATCCACCACCCATCACCACCATAACACCATCATCCACCACCATCATCCATTGTCCATCATAGAGTGTGTGAGTCGTCTCGGGATCCAAGATTGATCGTAAGAGTTCTTGACAATCAAGGCCATGTTTGCCTAAGTCTCTTACATCACTTGGTGAAGACAAGTGTTTAGTATAATACTTTTTATTTTTAATCTTTTGCACTTTTTATTTGGTTTTGTATTAATGACTTTAATAACTAGTTACTTATGTTGAAGGTGATCTTTCCTTATCGTTTGTCCGTGGTGTCTTGGCGTTATTTTACTGTCTATATAAAATAAAAGATTTTCACCATTCATATCTCCACGGTCTATATGGAGGTATGTTGGCTACCTGGTCGGGGGTTAAGGGAACGGTTTGGTAAAGGTCTTGCCCTTGTTCAGCGTTTAGAGGTCCTGCTTGGGACCTGGGTCAAATTTAGTAGGATCTCCTTCAATGCCCATAGGTATTGGATGGCGGGGATCCAAACTCTTTGACCCCCTCATAAGTTAACTACTATTAATACTATAACCCGGCTATTTAGGACTGTATCCCTGCTGACTCAGACTACTTAGCCGAGGGTAACGTCACCGCCAAAAGCGGGGCCTACCATAATTTGCATTAATAACTTAATTCATTATCTTTCAATAATCCGACCCTTTAGGATTGTATCCTTGCTGACTCAAACTACTGGGTTGAGGGTAACGTCACCTTCAAAAGAGGGGCCTACTACAATAACTAAGATAATCTCTTAAACAAGTGCAAAAGTGCGAAAATAATCAAAGGTTATACTAATACACGTGTCGGATCCAAGTGATTCATCTTGTCTATCTGTTTTTATTTTATTTTATTTTTCAGCATTTAGTTAGTTTTTATTTTTCTTAGTTTAAAACATTTTTCTAACTTTTTGATTTGATTAGACGTTGAGGATAAACCGGTATTAAAAGCTCTTGTGTCCTTGGACGACCTCGGTATCTTACCAACACTATACTACGTCCACGATGGGTGCACTTGCCCATATGTGTGTTTAGTGTTAGTAAATATCGTGTTTTATAAATTTAAAACTTGGCTAAAAGTGTAAAAAGGGCTTAATTATATATCTAAAAATATAACACACTTCACGCACATCAAGTTTTTGGCGCCGTTGCCGGGGACACAAGGATTTTAAGAAAGTTAGGAATCAACGGCCTAATCATCTTTTTATTTTTCTTTAATTTTTTAGGATTTTTTTTAGATTTTTCAGCTTCTGCAGAGCTCAGCACGGGGCCGTGCCTGCTGAACACGCCCCCGTGCCCAATCATTGGAACTGGCAATCCTGTTTTATATCAGACAGTAGGCTGAACACGGGGCCGTGTCCACTCAACACGCCCCCGTGCCCAAGATTCAGTTGCTGAAAACAGAACCGTTTGATCCCGGCGGTTGGTAACTTCTGATACAAACATGAGTAATAGTGATTCTTTTTACTTTCGGCACTCTTATGGTTTGTGGTGTCAAATATGTGGAGGCGAACACGAGGAATTAAAATGTTTCTTCCTCACTTATAGGCCACACTATATAGACCCACCCATTCCTTGTAGCCTTAAGAGGGGCGAAAGTAAAAATAAACACTATTTCTCCCTCGAATGCGCCCAACCGGATATTCTAGGAGATATGCTCCTTGACGAGCTATTTCAACTAGAAGAACTACTTCTAAATTGGTCAAAAGAACTTAGGAAGGATTTCTTAGATCCATCCCAAGACGATGACCATGAGGAAATGTTGGAACCGCATTCTGACAACCTCGTGGCTCCCGAAAATACCTTTCTTCCTAGACAAGACGTGGACGATAGTCGTCCCTGTGCCGATTGTGCCGTGAAGGACTCCCCATCGACCTCGTTCGGTGCATACATAGACCTAAGCGATTCGGCATACACCTTCTTTAACGAGAGCCCGGAAAAGGGTTGGACTTGTCCACCTAGAATGAAAATAGGAATTACCCTCACCGACAACCTCTTGCGTTCTCGCCTTAGTATAGGACAATTAAGGTATCTTAGGCACTTTGGGGTTGTTCCAACAAGTCAGGAGCCACCCGATAAGAATTAGCTCCTTAATAAAGACAAAACTTCATAAATCAGCTTTTCGACACGGGGCCGTGCTCGGCCAACACGCCCCCGTGTCCATCAAAAGATTCCCTTCTGATCATGACGTCAGAATACGGACAAACTGTGTCAGAATTTTCTCTGCACACGGGGCCGTGTCCAGCGGACACGGGGCCGTGTCCAGCAGGCTGTCATTTTCTATAAATGCAGCCAAAAATCCTGCACATTTGGACCAACTTGGGGACAGAGATTTGAAGGAATCTTCTCTCAAACAATCCTAGGTAAGTCTAAAAGAAGTTTCCAACAACTCATCTTGTCCTTTCCTCTTCTAGACATTTCCTTCTTCTTCATCTTTCTTCAAAAGCCACCATGAAAAGTTTGAATTTTCAATCTTTATGGTAGGAAACAAGGAGTTTTGATCATAGAATCTTGGTAAAAACATGTTATGTAACATTGTTTAGAGTTATTTACTGTCAAAAAGCTTGCACAAACTCAGAAAATAACTCGAAAACCCAAGGTTCCTTGCTCCAAAATTCTGCAGAAAGATGAACACGGGGCCGTGCTCAGTGAGCACGGGGCCGTGTCCAGAAACTGTTTCGTCTTATAAACTATTTTTGGTTTATTTTTCGTAGAATGGCGAGTGAAAACAGCGAAACATCATCCGTGCATTCCTCAAACAGCCGAAGGGGAAGGAGACCCTCCGTTGAAGCCACACTTGTGCACTACGTGGTAGCACTAAGAGAGGCTCTCGACGAAATGACGTCCGTAGAGGAGGTCCTCATTGACCGTATCAATGATCTTACAATGGGATTGGAAAGCAGCTTCCAAGAGATTAACCTTTTGCACCAAAGGTTAAACATTTTGGTGGCACCTCCTATGGAACCAGTCCTTCCACAAAAAGACTGGAACTTAACACTCGGTATTAACAACCCTACCGGGTGGGGAGACATCCCCGCGGAACCTCCTATGGAAATCCCACAAGAAGTCCCGGCGGAAATTGAAACTCCTCAAACAAATGCGAACGAGCCTTCCTTCCTCCTTCCAAGGGAGGTAGAGGAGTGGCTTGCCGACATATGAGGAGAAACGCATCCGAAAGTTGGAGCTCTACAAAGCCTTGTCTAACCAGGATCAGTAGATTCTTGGAAATTTTGCTAAAATTAAAATAAAACATAGGGCTAGAACTCCATAAGCTTACTATCTATGTAACTTTTATCTTTATGTATTATCTCTCTATTAGCAATGTTATGATGGTTTTTATGATTTATGGACTCATGGTGGTAATGGATGAAAAAGGGAACGAGAAAAAATGGAACCATGCAGAAGAACAGAACAAACCGACAAAAATCTCCATAACAGAAGGCTCCACACGGGCCGTGCCCAACCAACACGGCCCCGTGCTGAGCCCCCTGCAGGAAATCACCCAGTTCAGGTAACTGGACACGGGCCGTGTTCAGCGAACACGCCCCCGTGTCCAGGCTTCTGTTTCAATTCTATAATTTTTGTTACTGGCACTTGACCACGGGGCCGTGCCCGGTCAACACGGGGCCGTGTCCAGAGCGCCAGTAACACAAATCTTTGTTTTTAAACACACTTTTACATATTCTAATCAACCAAAAACTCTATTTTTGGACACATTGAGGACAATGTGTAATTTAAGTGTGGGGGGGATGCTAAAACCTTGGAATTTTGCAAAATCCTAAAACAAGCCTTACACAAAACTCTATTGGAACCGCTAAACACCCCAAATTTTTTTCAAAAACTTTTTCATTTTTTTTATTTACTTGTCTTAGTTTAAGTTGGGAATAACAAGTTATAAAAGGGTTATATTTTTACAAACTTACAACCGATAGCGTCGTGATAAAAAGAACTAACATAAGAAAATTATGAAACGGTATAACAAGTCTAGCTAAAATTCGATTATATATGCTTGGTCACATTAAAAACCCATTCCCACAAAAAAGTGAGTTTTGAGCCTTTATTGAGCACAAAAATACACATACTTAGATTAAATGCTCATTTTTCGTTTCTTGTGTGAATAGCCACTCGGTCTTTACAGATCTAGAACTTGCCACGACGATACATTCCCGGTCCTTACCAACTTAAACCCAAGTAAGTAAATGATGGAGGCATTAGGACTAACTATTTTTCTTTCAAAACCATTATTTTTCAATTTTTTTACTTACCCAAAATCCCCCTAGAAAACCCCTTTGAGCCTAAACCTTTCATTTCATTACCCCAAAAACAATTTTTTTTTTACCCACCAAAAACCTTTTTCATTTTTTTTTCACCTTTATTTTAGTAACAAACTCGGTTTTTCATAAACATACCTTTACGTGAAAAAAAAAAATAAAAAAAATAAAAAATAAAAAATAAAAATATGATGAAGTCAAAAACAAACATAAGCTACAAAAAGCTTGTTTGGAGAAATACTTCAAAAATAAATGTCACCAAAAATAAGGTATTTCACGAAAACCGACATTTGTTACGATTTTCGCCCTTTTTACTAACCACTAACCAACCACCCACCTTTAAACCCAAGCCTTCACCCCAAAAGACCTCTTGATATTTACAAAGGTAAAAGTTAAAAAGGAGGAGGATTGATCGCTTGGCAAGCATATGGAAAATGTAAATCCGTGCCGCTCTCGAGCGATTCACTTAAATATACACCTTCGGCCGAGTGATTGAGTGATCTCCCGTGAGGTATGTGAACTTGTATATAAATGGAATTTTAATAAGGCATGTTATGCCCAAATAAGTAGTTTATCTTATGAAAAGTTCAAAATAAACCATGACGAATAAGATTGTAAATAAAATAAAAATAGAACCTATCTAAACCTTGGATTCCCGACACTCTAGGACAAGTTGAAAAACTTCTCTTCTACCTATTCCATTTGGGAGTGTAAGCCACATTAAAAGAGTTTTGCTTGAGGACAAGCAAAAGTTCAAGTGTGGGGGTATTTGATGTGTGTAAAATGCAACATATAAAACACATCAATTAAGGCATAAAACTAACCCTTTTTAAGTACTAATGTTGGAAAAAGAGTGTTTTTGTCTTCCTTTTGTATTTTCAGGATGAAATGAGCTCAAAATCACAAAAAGAAGCAAAAAGACTACTAAATCTACCATAAATACAAGAAAAGGAACAAAAGTGAACTGCCCGGACCCTCAACGGCACCTCCCAAGACAAAGAGAAGAGAAACAGAGTCTGAACACGCCCCGTGTCCAGCGAACACGGGGGCGTGCCCAGGAAGCAGCAGAAAAGACAAACCAGTAGAAGCTTCCATTGCTCACCACGGGGCCGTGCCCAGCGGGCACGGGGGCGTGTTGAAAGTACAGCAGGCGCATTAATTGTAATTCGCAATTACAATTAATGAAGAGAGAGAATGTCAGACGGGCACGGGGCCGTGTTCAGCGAACACGGGGCCGTGTCCAGCGTTCTGTTCAGCCTATAAATAGAGGAGCTTGGTTTCATTCTCTCTCATCCCTTGGCACACCACCTCTCTCACACTTCATCCACCACCCATCACCACCATAACACCATCATCCACCACCATCATCCATTGTCCATCATAGAGTGTGTGAGTCGTCTCGGGATCCAAGATTGATCGTAAGAGTTCTTGACAATCAAGGCCATGTTTGCCTAAGTCTCTTACATCACTTGGTGAAGACAAGTGTTTAGTATAATACTTTTTATTTTTAATCTTTTGCACTTTTTATTTGGTTTTGTATTAATGACTTTAATAACTAGTTACTTATGTTGAAGGTGATCTTTCCTTATCGTTTGTCCGTGGTGTCTTGGCGTTATTTTACTGTCTATATAAAATAAAAGATTTTCACCATTCATATCTCCACGGTCTATATGGAGGTATGTTGGCTACCTGGTCGGGGGTTAAGGGAACGGTTTGGTAAAGGTCTTGCCCTTGTTCAGCGTTTAGAGGTCCTGCTTGGGACCTGGGTCAAATTTAGTAGGATCTCCTTCAATGCCCATAGGTATTGGATGGCGGGGATCCAAACTCTTTGACCCCCTCATAAGTTAACTACTATTAATACTATAACCCGGCTATTTAGGACTGTATCCCTGCTGACTCAGACTACTTAGCCGAGGGTAACGTCACCGCCAAAAGCGGGGCCTACCATAATTTGCATTAATAACTTAATTCATTATCTTTCAATAATCCGACCCTTTATGATTGTATCCTTGCTGACTCAAACTACTGGGTTGAGGGTAACGTCACCTTCAAAAGAGGGGCCTACTACAATAACTAAGATAATCTCTTAAACAAGTGCAAAAGTGCGAAAATAATCAAAGGTTATACTAATACACGTGTCGGATCCAAGTGATTCATCTTGTCTATCTGTTTTTATTTTATTTTATTTTTCAGCATTTAGTTAGTTTTTATTTTTCTTAGTTTAAAACATTTTTCTAACTTTTTGATTTGATTAGACGTTGAGGATAAACCGGTATTAAAAGCTCTTGTGTCCTTGGACGACCTCGGTATCTTACCAACACTATACTACGTCCACGATGGGTGCACTTGCCCATATGTGTGTTTAGTGTTAGTAAATATCGTGTTTTATAAATTTAAAACTTGGCTAAAAGTGTAAAAAGGGCTTAATTATATATCTAAAAATATAACACACTTCACGCACATCACACCTGAACACGTTATTCATGCCAGCAAGTTCCGAAAACTGTCTGAACGAGCGACGAAGGGCATGAACGCACTTTATAGACGCCATAACCTCTACGATAAATTAAAACCATAGCTCCCGGTATTAAACTATAACTTTCATATAACACCCGATATCGAACCGGTGAGCGAACTAGTGGTATTTTTACCATCCAAAACTTATACCCAATATACTAGTAAACTAATTAAACTTTATTTAATACCCTAAACTATCATTAACCCCTAATTACACTAACTAGATTAATTACCTAAATATCTAGTAACTTAACATTTATTTCACATGTTTTAATTCATTAAAAAAAAAGGGGGCCATATCTTGTGACCATACTTTCGGCCATAACCCCATAATCTCCACTAGATTGATTTAATGAAAAGTATGGCCTTGATTGATTTATTTGACTAAAGAAAGATTGCATGTTATAATTTACCAATGTCCATAACATTCTCACATTTTCTTACACTTCAAAAGTTGCAACATCTTCTTCTTCCTTCCCCCACAAAATCTCGGCAGCCCAAACACCCCTATTTCTTTCCATTTTCATTCACTAAACATCCCACATTAAACCATTTTAAACAATTATAAGTTCATCCAAAGTATAGACAAGCATGGAAGGTCATTAAGGAGCACTTTAGAGCTTTTATCATCCCTTAATCTTCATCCTAAGCTTTGCAAAATTGTAAGACCCTACACACCCATTTTTTTTATGCATAATTTATTATGTAGATTATGTACAAAGTGTTCATCTTGAACCCTACAACAAAACCAACCTTAAAAACTCTAATCTCACCATAAAAGTCTAATAAATAAGATGTATATTATGGTTGTTATGTTAATATGTGTTAGAATATGCTTATGTTAATGTTGATTATGTTAAAGTAGGGGGTTTACAAAGATGATCTTGTGTAAATTAGGCTAGTAATGATGATCTAAACACTTTTATGTTTAGATCTTAATAAGATCGTCATCCATATAATACATGAACTTCATATTAAACTTGAGAATTATTTATGGCCAAAATAACTTTTACAAAAAAAAAAAATTAAACAACATAATTTACACTATAAAAGTGTTAAAGTTATGTTAAACAAAGTAGTTGAAATGAAGTATCAAGACTTCAAAGTATGTTAAATTTATTTTTCTAGTAAACTTGTTAAAAGATTTAGTAAATGCTATCATTTTCTTATTAAAAATGTGATTAAGAATATATAAAGTTCAAAAGTTATATGGAAAATTATGTGGAAAATATTACTTTGGAACTTGATTTGAAGTTGATTGTGATTATGGGCTTAAACGTGAAACTAACACGTTTTTAAGACGTGGAAAATGCCATAGTTTAGGGAAAATTATGGCGAAATTTTCTAAAAATCTAATCACGTTTAAAGTATAATTAACGAGGTGATTAACGGGGTTAAACATGATTAGTGATCTTAATTGTCATTAAGAAAGTTTTAACAAAAAGGTTTAAGTCCTGAACTATGAAGGTTTTTGATAAAACAACTTATATATCTTTATAAGTTAAAAAAAGAGGTTATTTATTATATCTATATATATATATATTTTTTTTTTAGGGAGAAAAAAAAATATATGTATATATTTTACAACCTTTATATGTGTATGTGTATAAATACATGTGTATTGAGTGTATGTACTAGAGTTAGGATCCTACAAACTAAACACAAAATACACTACACATAACAAACTCCAAAAACATGTCGACGAAAGAATGTAAAATACATGAGAAAACGAATGCAAGTTATATTACACTTTGACATGAAGCGCGGATAACGGACAACCGGACCTCGGGCGAACCGTACAAATAATATATATATTTCGACCAAATAATATATATGCATATAACACCAAAAACCGACGCGAAATATCAAATAAATGTCATAGCGTATAAATGCGTCGCCATCCGCAACGGTCACCATATCGACACCACACGGGGTGGATACTTATCACGGACGACACGCGGGCGTTCCGGACAATAAAATACATGGTAACGACTCCTACGACGAACTCTAAAAATAATACATTTTTAACATGAAATATATATATATTTAGACGCCAAAAATTTCGGAAAGTGTAAAACGAAAATCGCCAAGTGTGCACATATACAAATATATATGTATACGAATACCTATAAAATACACTCAAAATACACGTGTAAAAAAAACAAGAATACTTGGTGTGATAATGGGCTAGTAAAAGCCCATTTATTTAATAAGTTGGGCTAAGCCCATTAACATGTAAAATGGGCTAGGCCCAAATGCACTAATAATATGGATTAAGACCAACAACTTAAAAGACATGGGCTAAGGCCCACTGAAAAATACATGTATATTTTTAATAAAATATATTCTAAAAATACATTACAAATACGGTTTACCTACACCTAGAAATACGGTATACCACACGTATAAATACGGTATACCTGCACGTATAAATTCGGTATACATACACGTATGAATACGGTATACGTATACATATGAAATACGCGAATACATAACGATGTACTCATATACACTTGTTAAAGTGTACACTCACAATGAATACCGTACATGTACATTATCATATATACAATGTTAAAAATAAATATTTTTAACAACTATATCTTAAAAAGATATACATATACATATATATTTGTGAAACAAATATATACCTAAAACAAACCGATCATACGTATACATGTGAACGACGTTCACCGAACTTAAAGATATATATTTTTGAGGAATATATATTTCATACAACAAACATGCGTCGTGCACGGCACAAAGACGCTATTGGACCCGGTCCACTTATACTTGTACGACACAAGGACTTATACATGCTATACCCATAAATACTCGTGCGAAGCACGGATACATACAAAGGGCGATGCCTGTTCTAACACATTATGAACTCAAGAAGTGTATATATATATAATAAAACGAACATACGAAACAAATGTCAACATATTTAAAATACACAAGGGTTCCATATACAATAATGTTCAAGATGAGCAATGTGTACATAAATTAACATAAACCCAAGTGTCTAATGAGTTAGAGCACTTGTAGGTTATTACGCGCTAATTGGATACCCGAACTGCTAGCATACATACGGACGCAAACTTGTGAGTTCATGTCCCCCTTTTCTTTTAAACGTTTTTGGTTTTACAACTCTCGGGGGGAAATACATGTTACTATGGTATGGTTAAGCAACAAAATGAATTAGTAGATCACGTGCGAATAGGCTGATACTTAAAGCACCATTAATCTTGTTTAAGACCACGGAACAAAGGTGGTAGATCTATCGGGTACAGGGCGAGCCCCACTCATGGGTCCTTGTGTGGCCACATGGAGTTTCCTTTGTTACCCTCGCCGGGTGGACCGGTACTAAATCGCTTACGGGTTGGTGGCTTCCTATGTCGGCACACATATTAATGTCCTAGCTACACATTAATGATCAACATGTTCATTTACGCTTTACATACCAGATTTCGATACTTGAACTTTCAAATGTTTTACAGATTCATTTGATGATTACGAACTTAAAACACATGAACTCGCTCAACTTTTGTTGATGTTTTCAAACTTACATGTATTTCAGGTAACTAAGTGGATCTTGGTGCAACGAATTATGAAGTTTCAAGTTTACTATGAAGACGATGTCATCCGTATTTTGGAGGGTTTGATCCATATATTCCGTCTTCGAACGGGACATAGGATGCAAAACCTCGTTATTTCAAAACCTTTATTTTGAACAAGTCTTGTTTGTAAAACTTATAAACTTATGTCGTCTTTTGCTACAAAACAACTTATGACTTGTATCTTTACATTATGGAATGGATGAACATCGTGCATGTTTTATATCATATAGTTTGTTTACTTACATCGTATGCTGTGGAAACCGATCAAGTCACACTACGCGCTTCCGCCTTTGACACGGGTGTGACAAAGCTTTGCTATATCCTTCTTAAGTGCGTCAATCTTTTCATAGAGAATTTTATTATTCTCTCGAAGACTGATGTACTTTGCCATGACATTGTTGTAATCATCCATCATTTTAGAATTGAGTGCCCTAAGTTGTGCAACCCTATTCCTGCATGGTTCAGTACACAACAGATAGTTGACAGTGTCGATGAGCGATCTTGGTTTGTCTGGCTGAGTTTTCTCTTGGGCTTGCGGTGCTGGTTTGGCAACCTCATCTGGATGAGATCTTGTTGAGTGTGGGGCTTTCACATCAGATGATGTAGCAGTCACAGGTGAAGATGAGGGAAACTGAGCAGTGCTGAGACCGGTAACAAGTGGCGAATTAGCAACGGCCTTCCCACAGTTAGTCATAGAAGACGATGTGTTTGCGAGATTCTGACTCCTCTGCTTGTCTTCCTGGACGTATTTATTGACTAAGGAGATCACATCTTTTGTTTCCGTTGTAGCATGATTGTATGTCCCCGTGATAACTGCAGTACGATAGTCTCATGTCTTGCTACGTGGCAAACCGTACAGAAAAGCTCCGTTAATCCTACCAAGTGTCATATATAATCCGCTCTTCTCTATTTCAGAAAGCAGCAGTGTAAACCTTCGGATTACGTCTTCTACACTTTCACCCTCAATGAAACCGAAACTATTGAGTTGTTCTGAGAGCAACTGACGTTGAGAATCGATACTTGCAGAATTCATTTTCGAACTAAGTTATCGTAGAACCAAGTTACGTCAAACACGAGCCAAGGCAAGAAACAATTGTCACACCCCCAAAATCCACCATGCAGAGTGCCACCTCTTGGAGGTGTGACGTGACCAGGATCGAGCCACCAATCATACTGAACAACGTATTTAAATAAATCAAGCCAACCACAATACGATTGGTGACCAAAAGCTAGTTAACCAAGTTTTAATTTAGACAGCGGGAGTATAAACATAAGGTTCAAAACATAAGTTCGCAGTTCATAAGTTTAAAGTTCGACACATAGGTTTAATAAGTTCATAAGGATTAAATATTAAACATGGGACATAACCGTCCGTACACCACAACGACTCCTTCCTCGTGCAAGCTCCAAGCAGTTAGCGACCTGTAAGGCATGTAACAACGAGTCAACAACAAAGTTAAGTGAGTTCACGTTTGGTTGTTTAGTTTTAAGTTGTTTTCTGAAAACGTGGTTTGTCTTTCGTTAGCGTAATTGCCGTGGGGGTTACCCCGTAGTTGAAAGAAAGTTTAACCAGTTCATTCTTTATTACCCATACCCTGTTCATGATTAGTGGGGGCTTCCCCATGTGAACTACTAGACTGTATGATATCGACTACTACGCAAGTAAGTTGTGCCCAACATCAGTGTCTATCATGGTTTGCCATAGTCCATTAGTACACGCCCGTCCGACTGGCACGGTGTGAGGTTTGTTAAACCTAATAGCGCTATTAACTAATGACCTGCTCGCCATTGGCCTCGGCGATTAAGTCGATATAACATGAGGGACTTATGATAGAGTTTTGTCTAGTAAGTTTTAAGGTTGTTGTCCTACCCAAGGAGGACGAACGTACATAGTTCACCCAAAGAGAATACGCAGGATTAATACTGGCATCCTACCCGAGGAGGATGGCCGTACATATCCTACTTACGTAAGATACGTAGATTCCGTTTTTTTAATTCTTTAACCCATTCCCAAACCACCGGGAATCCCATGCCTTAGAAAGTGTGTGAACTCACCTCGGTTTGCTCGGTTAGATTCTCAAATATAGCTAACAGTCAAGGTCGGTCAATCACGTCCTAATATAATTACCAGTTAATCATTTAGTGGTTTACAAATAGAGCACAAAGTTCCTACACGTATCTATCACACAACATGCATTACTTTGACGGTTTATGCCCATGTAACCTCCCAATCTATTCCCATTCACAATTAAACATACGATATTGCACATAACACTTTTATCGACACATAACATGTTAGATCATTCACAGATAACATATTCGACATTTAGACACGCAAATCACTACTTATGTAGTTTCAGCTTAAATATTCAAAAGCGGGCTGTTTTCAGGGATTTCAATAAAATAGTTAACTTGTTCCAAAAATTCCCAAATTTTTACAGAAGATGCTAAATGACCCAAATATTATTGTCTAGAAATCTCGGGATCTAATTCATCGCCAATATTTTATTAAAAATCATTTTCCGGACTGCAATCAGATTTATCTTTTTCTGACTGCAGTCTACGGAATATTTCATTAAAAATTCATTGTAAGTCGGATTGATGAAATCCCAGTGGGACAATTACTACGACATCAGTGTCCATCTACTGTACAGATTTCATAGGCTGATTCGACACAGAACTCAAGTTATGACTGAATACATATCGCCCGTTTTCTGCAGTAAAAATGCAGCTCTAGCTGCTGTTACGAAATGACACATTAAAAATAGTAAACGGAGTCAAAAATTATGATTCCGGTGCCATTAGAACCGTATTTCCTAATGTCACATTTTAGACTCGAAATATTAGTTTTTCGTTGAGTTTATGACCTGTTTACAGCCAACTTAAGTTGGCTGTAAAACTGGGACAGATTCTGTTTTCACTTTCTAACTTACTAACTTGTGTTCGATTGATTCCGTTAATCATGTTTAGTGATCACAACAACATCACACATCAATATTAATCAGCAAAACATCAGATAATCCACCAATAATCATAATCACACAAGATCTACATGATTTACACACCTATATTCTCTTTATTCATCTTATTCATCTTTTATCCAAGACTAATGTAAGTTCTTTTAGAGTTTCATAAGTTTTTAACCATTAATCATCTGTTAACCATAAAATACATGAACAATATGAAAATTTAAGAAACTTACTACTAGCACAAGGCTAGGGAAGTTCAAGTGTGGAAAAGTGGTGGTTAAAAGGAAACGAGAGAGATCCTTCAACTTCCGAACACACCGAGCTTCGTTGTATGACCCGTAGCACCTTTGTACAAGCTTGGAATGGATGATTGAGTGTTGAAGATGGTGGTGATGGAGGTGCTTGGTTTAGCCGAGAGCAAGAGAGTGAGGGGGAGAGGGGTGTTGAGTGAAATGTGTGTGTTATGACCTAGAGGTTCATACTTATAATTTCCAATGAGTTTTTAACCCTTGGGTCCTATGTCTACCAAGGTACATAGCATATCCTTACACAATCTCCACAAATCTTGTAGAATCAAGTGAAGGTCTTGAAATAGGCCATGTGAGCTGATTTCATGCCTATGGGGGAGGGGTCTATGTGCAATTTTTGCACCAATTAGTTGTCATGTGTTTCTTGTAGTACATAATCAAATCTAGATCATGATCTTTCTTAATCCAAGAAAAGATTAAGTAATCTTAGGAAGATTATGGAGGATTTTGGTGGGGGCCACTACCTTGGGCCGTCCACATGTAATGGGGGGGGGGGGGGTAAAGTGTAAATTCCCATGGTAGTGTAAGTAATCTAATTAGTTTTCTAGTATAGTATTGGGACTTTAACGTGTTATCATGTTACAAGGGGTGTTATGGTGCTGGGGGACCATAACTGGTTCAGAAAATAAAAACAATGCTTCTAGCATTATTTTGGTGTTTCGGGTAAAGTCCGGTTGTTCGGTCCGATACTGTTCCGTTACAATGCTTAATTAATTCGTAAAGCGTCCTATATATATATTTTTGTAACGTTTTTAATTTTCAACACTCAGGAAAATATAACGGACTATTTAGTGACCTTTCTGTACACTATTAGTATATTAACAAGTACATGTAAGTATAACACAAACATCAGAAGCAGTTAAATGATTCAACACAGTCATCAAACACTTTAATTTTCATTAATAAACTGTACGGTTACATGTAAATTTGAGGGTTGTCACATTTTCCCCTTGTTAAGAAAATTTCGTCCCGAAATTTAGCACGTGGTTACTGAGGAAGCTAGTTAAGTTGCGTTGGTTTCCTGGTTTTCCTGGGGTGTCACATCATCCCCTTGTTGATTTGGAATTTCGTCCCGAAATTCTGCAGTAGCTTCAGTCTCAGTAGTGTTTGCACTTTTCTTAAACAGCTGGGGATACTTGAGTTTCATTTGATCTTCTCGTTCCCAGGTATACTCTGGGCCACGACGGGAATTCCAACGAACTCGGACGAGAGGTATTCTGGTGTGCTTGAGAATCTTAACGTCTTGATCCGTAATCTCTACTGGTTCCTCAACGAATCGCAGCTTGTCGTCGATTGTGAGCTCTTTGAGAGGAACTATGACGGTCTCATCTCACAGACACTTCTTCAGATTCGACACATGGAATACGTTGTGAACTCCACTGAGTTCTTCAGGTAGGTTCAGCCTGTAAGCGACTTTGCCAATTTTCTCAATGATCTCGAATGGCCCGACGTAACGCGGATTGAGTTTGCCTCGTTTGCCAAAACGAACTACACCTTTCCAAGGTGAGACTTTGAGTAGCACTCGATCCCCAACCTGGAACTCAAGTGGTTTTCTTCGCTTATCGGCATAGCTTTTCTGACGGTCACGAGCTGCCGCCATTCGTTGTCGTATCTGAGCAATCTTTTCTGTTGTATCTACTACTAGTTCTGGGCCAGTGATTTGACTGTCACCAACTTCTGCCCAACAAAGAGGTGATCGGCATTTACGTCCGTACAATGCCTCAAACGGAGCGGCCTGGATGCTGGTGTGGTAGCTGTTGTTATACGAAAATTCCACTAACGGGAGATGCTTTTCCCAGCCGTTGTCGAAGTCGATCACGCATGCCCTAAGCATGTCTTCGAGAGTCTGAATGGTGCGTTCAGATTGCCCATCCGTCTGTGGATGATAAGCGGTGCTCATATCTAATCGTGAGCCAAAAGACTTATGCATAGCTTGCCATAGTTCAGAGGTAAAACGAGCGTCACGATCAGAAATGATGGAGGTTGGCACTCCGTGCCTTGATACCACTTCTTTTAGGTAGATGTCTGCTAGAGTAGAAAACTTATCCGTTTCTTTGATAGGCAGAAAATGTGCAGACTTGGTCAGTCGATCCACAATCACCCAAATGGTATCATTTCCGCGTTGAGATCTGGGCAGACCAGTAACGAAATCCACGGAAATTTGCTCCCATTTCCATTTAGGTATCTCTGGTTGTTGAAGTGGGCCTGATGGTTTCTGATATACGACCTTGACCCTAGCACAAGTCAAGCATTTACTGACGTAGGTTGCTATGCTGGCTTTTATACCAGGCCACCAATATGTATTCTTTAGGTCGTGGTACATCTTATCCGAACCAGGATGTACTGAATAACGAGACTTATGTGCTCCATCCATCACAAGCTCGCGTAGGTCTCCATACAGTGGAACCCAGATGCATCCGTTAACATAGTAGGCGCCGTTTCCATTTTGTTCTAGTCGTTGCCTCGATCCTCGTAGGGACTCAGCCCTGATGTTCTCTTCTTTCAATGCTTCAACTTGAGCAACACGAATCTGAGCGGGAAAGTTGGATTTGATGGTAAGCTGTAACGCATGTACACGCCTAGGTATAGTATCCTTCCGGTTGAGGGCGTCAACCACAACATTGGCCTTGCCTGGATGATACTTGATCGCGCATTCGTAGTCATTCAAGAGTTCGACCCATCGACGTTGACACATGTTTAACTCCTTTTGCTTGAAGATATTCTCGAGACTCCTGTGCTCGATGTAAATGGTGCACTTGGTACCGTACAGGTAATGTCTCCATATCTTAAGCGCGAAAACAACTGCTCCCAGTTCCAGATCGTGAGTAGTGTAGTTCCTTTCGTGAACTTTAAGTTGGCGTGATGTGTAGGCAATGACCTTGTCGCGTTGCATCAACACACAACCAAGTCCTTGGATGGAAGCGTCGCAATAAACCACAAAATCATATGTGCCTTCAGGAAATGAGAGGATAGGCGCGCTACAGAGTCTATCTTTGAAGTGCTGAAATGCGGACTGCTGTGCATCACCCCAACGATAGGTAACACCTTTCTAAGTCAGTGAAGTGATAGGTTGCACAATCTTTGAGAAATCCTTGATAAACCTTCTATAATATCCTGCCAAACCCAAGAATTGGCGGATTTCTGTTGGTGTACGGGGTGCAGGCCAGTTCTTGATCGAGTCAACCTTGGATGGATCAACATGAATCCCATCCTTGTTTACCACATGGCCCAGAAAATGGACTTCGCGAAGCCAGAAGTCACATTTCAAAAACGTGGCATACAGCTGCTCTTTACGAAGTAGTTCCAGAATAAGCCTCAGGTGTTGCTCGTGTTCCTCCTGACTCTTAGAATAGATCAGGATGCCGTCGATGAAGACTATGACAAATTTATCCAAGTAAGGCTTGCACACTCGGTTCATGAGGTCCATGAAGACCGCAGGTGCATTCGTCAATCCGAAAGGCATAACCAGAAACTCATAATGGCCGTAACGAGTCCTGAATGCTGTTTTGGAGACGTCCTCCTCTCGGACTCTCATCTGATGGTAGCCTAACCTTAGGTCAATCTTAGAATCGAAGCTCGACCCTTGCAATTGGTCGAACAAGTCATCAATGCGTGGAAGAGGATAACGATTCTTCACAGTCACCTTGTTGAGTTCGCGGTAGTCAATACACATCCTGAAGGTACCGTTTTCTTCTTCAAGAATAACACTGGAGCTCCCCATGGATAAGAGATAGGACGTATAAAACCCTTTTCCAGAAGTTCTTGTAGTTGCGTAGACAGTTCTTCGAGTTCTGATGGAGCAAGTCGATAAGGCGCACGAGCTATTGGTGCTGCTCTAGAAGCTAGCTCGATTTGAAACTCGACTTGTCGATGAGGCGGAAGGCCAGGTAATTCCTCAGGAAATACCTCGGGAAAATCACGTACAATAGGAATGTCTTCTATCTTCCTTTCTTCCGCGGATGCACCAGTAACGAGGGCTAGGATAGCAGTGTGGCCCTTTCGTAAACACTTCTGGGCTTTAAGGAAAGAGATGATGCCTACAACAGCACCACTCTTGTCGCCACGAATCACGAGGGGTTCTTTACCAGGACGAGGGATGCGGACGATTTTCTCCTTGCAAATAATCTCCGCTTGGTGTTGAGATAACCAATCCATCCCAATGACAACGTCAAAACTACCCAAAACGATAGGAATGAGGTCGATAGAAACGGTCTGATCGGCAAGGACAAGCTTGAAACCCTTAACTATATGTGTAGCCTCAAAACTTTTGTCATTTGCTAACTCTACGATGTGCTTGGTGTTCAAAAGTGTTGGAGTATGCTTAAGCATTTGACTAACTTCTAAGGACACGTAGCTAGTATCGGCACCCGAATCAAATAAAACAGTAACAAAGAAGTCGTCCAGAAGAAACTTACCCATCACAACATTGGGATCGTTCCTTGCTTCTCCCTGACCAATCATGAATACACGACCCTGGGCGCCATTGCCATTATTGTTACCTCCGTTGTTGCCTCTGTTGTTGTTTCCATTGTGGTTCCCATTTCTTTGGTTGTTATTCTGATTTTGGTTCAGTTGGGGACAGTTTCTTTTAAAGTGGCCTTCGGCGCCACACTGAAAGCATCCTTTATTGCCCAGATGCTGCTGCTGGTGGTTCTGCGGAGCTTGTTGTTGTTGTTGGTGATTTTGATTCACAGGACGTGGGCTCCTACAATCCTTAACTTCATGACCCAGCTTGTGACACCTCTGACAACGACCCTTGTTGCACTGGCCGCTGTGGTGCAGATTATATCAATTGCACTTATGGTGATTTCCCTTGTACCCACCCTGACCTTGATTTCCAGATGACTGCTGACTGGGGCTCCTGTACTCATCTGTCTTTCGCTGCTGACATTGAGCTGAAGCAGAACCCTTGCCCAGATTTCCATCCCACTTGCGCTTATTGTCGTTGGGAGCATCAGAAGTAGTGGCGCTAATACGTTTGGGCAGTTTGTTCTGCTCAACTGCCTGATCAGTGAGACGATGAGCCAACTTGACGATTTGTTGTATAGTGCCAAGGTTAGCTGAGGTTACGTGGCTTTGAATTTCTGGCACCAAGCCCTTAAGGTACAGCTCAATGCGTTTGTAGGGAGGGTCCACCATAGTAGGGCACAAGATGGCTAGCTCATTTGACCTCTTCGTGTATGCCTCAATCTCAGATCCCGTCATCTTCAAATTGAAAAATTCCACCTCCAGCTTGTGGATGTCGTCACGACTGCAGTACTCTTCTCTAATTAATTCTTTGAAACCGTTCCATGGGGTGGCATTAGCAACCGCCAACCCAAGCAATTGAACCTGTGCTTTCCACCAGGTTAATGCAGCTCCTTCGACTATTCCAGTAGCATATTTCACCCTTCGATCATTGGGGCATTCACACATCTCAAAAACAGACTCAAGCTTCTCGAACCAGTGAAGAAGGCCTACAGCACCTTCTGTGCCGCTGAAAGTGCTTGGTCGGCAATCCATGAAGGTTTTGAACGTGCACACTGGAGGCTGGGCATGTTGACCTGTGGTGCGAGAATAAATGACAAGGTTAAGCACGAGGGTAGGTTTGCGAAGGTAAGATCTAAACGTCCTAAGATAGGTCGAAGTAGCAGGTTATACCTCCTGCAGGAACAGCTGCGAGTGCCTCAGCAACTCGTTCGTTGATCAGAGCCGTCAACTGGGCTTGACTAAGGTTGATACGTCCTCCGCGTCCGCTCATGATCTTCATAACAAAGCAACGTAAGTGAGGAAAGTGTCGCGAATGTGCGTAAGTGTGGGACGATAGTAGAGAGTAAGCACACAAAGTTCGAATAGCAATTATCATGTTATCTAATCCTCAGTGTAAACTTTATAACCGACAATATAACATAGATCATACCACATATTGTGTCGAGTCTTGCACGTGGAGCGAAGCGTCGTTGTGGATCGTTGAGCACTGTACAGGTTATAGTCTGGTTTTATCAAAAGCTTTTCCCTTTTTAAAACCAAGTTCACTATAACCAATGGCTCTGATACCAATCTGTCACACCCCCAAAATCCACCATGCGGAGTACCACCGCTTGGAGGCGTGACGTGACCAGGGTCGAGCCACCAATCATACTGAACAACGTATTTAAATAAATCAAGCAAACCACAATACGATTGGTGACCAAAAGCTAGTTAACCAAGTTTTAATTTAGACAGCGGGAGCATAAACATAAGGTTCAAAACATAAGTTCGCAGTTCATAAGTTTAAAGTCCGACACATAGGTTTAATAAGTTCATAAGGATTAAATATTAAACACGGGACATAACCGTCCGTACACCACAACGACTCCTTCCTCGTGCAAGCTCCAAGCAGTTAGAGACCTGTAAGGCATGTAACAACGAGTCAACAACAAAGTTAAGTGAGTTCACGTTTGGTTGTTTAGTTTTAAGTTGTTTTCCGAAAACGTGGTTTGTCTTTCGTTGGCGTAATTGCCGTGGGGGTTACCCCGTAGTTGAAAGAAAGTTTAACCAGTTCATTCTTTATTACCCATACCCTGTTCATGATTAGTTGGGGCTTCCCCATGTGAACTACTAGACTGTATGATATCGACTACTACGCAAGTAAGTTGTGCCTTACATAAGTGTCTATCATCACTGATGGTTTGACATAGTCCATTAGTACACGCCCGTCCGACTGGCACGGTGTGAGGTTTGTTAAACCTAATAGTGCTATTAACTAATGACCCGCTCGCCATTGGCCTCGGCGATTAAGTCGATATAAAATGAGGGACTTATGATAGAGTTTTGTCTAGTAAGTTTTAAGGTTGTTGTCCTACCCAAGGAGGACGAACGTACGTAGTTCTCCCAAAGAGAATACGCAGGATTAATACTGGCATCCTACCCTAGGATGATGGTCGTACATATCCTACTTACGTAAGATACGTAGATTCCGTTTTTTTTAATTCTTTAACCCATTCCCAAACCACCGGGAATCCCATGCCTTAGAAAGTGTGTGAACTCACCTCGGTTTGCTCGGTTAGATTCTCAAATATAGCTAACAGTCGAGGTCGGTCAATCACGTCCTAATATAATTACCAGTTAATCATTTAGTGGTTTTCAAATAGAGCACAAAGTTCCTACACATATCTATCACATAACATGCATTACTTTGACGGTTTATGCCCATGTAACCTCCCCATCTATTCCCATTCACAATTAAACATACGATATTGCACATAACACTTTTATCGACACATAACATGTTAGATCATTCACAGATAACATATTCGACATTTAGACACGCAAATCACTACTTATGTAGTTTCAGCTTAAATATTCAAAAGCGGGCTGTTTTCGGGGATTTTAATAAAATAGTTACCTTGTTCCAAAAATTTCCAAATTTTTACAGAAGATGCTAAACCACCCAAATATTATTGTGTAAGAATCTCGGGATCTAATTCATCGCCAATATTTTAGAAAAAATTATTTTCCGAACTGCAATCAGATTTATCTTTTTCGGACTGCAGTCTACGGAATATTTCATTAAAAATTCATTGTAAATCGGATTGACGAAATTCCAGTGGGAAAATTACTATGACATCAGTGTCCATCTACTGTACAGATTTCATAGGCTGATTCGACACAGAACTCAAGTTATGACTGAATACATATCGCCCGTTTTCTGCAGTAAAAATGCAGCTCTAGCTGCTGTTACGAAATGACACATTAAAAATAGTAAACGGAGTCCAAAAATTATGATTCCGGTGCCATTAGAACCGAATTTCCTAATGTCACATTTTAGACTCACAATATTAGTTTTTCGTTGAGTTTATGACCTGTTTACAGCCAACTGAAGTTGGCTGTAAAACCGGGACAGATTCTGTTTTCACTTTCTAACTTACTAACTTGTGTTCGATTGATTCCGTTAATCATGTTTAGTGATCACAACAACATCACACATCAATATTAATCAGCAAAACATCAGATAATCCACCAATAATCATAATCACACAAGATCTACATGATTTACACACCTATCTTCTCTTTATTCATCTTATTCATCTTTTATCCAAGACTAATGTAAGTTCTTTTAGAGTTTCATAAGTTTTTAACGATTAATCATCTATTAACCATAAAATACATGAACAATATGAAGATTTAAGAAACTTACTACTAGCACAAGGCAAGGGAAGTTCAAGTGTGGAAAAGTGGTGGTTAAAAGGAAACGAGAGAGGTCCTTCAACTTCCCAACACACCGAGCTTCGTTGTATGACCCGTAGCACCTTTGTACAAGCTTGGAATGGATGATTGAGTGTTGTAGATGGTGGTGATGTGGCTGCTTGGTTGAGCCGAGAGCAAGAGACTGAGGGGGAGAGGGGTATTGAGTGAAATGTGTGTGTTATAACCTAGAGGTTCATACTTATAATTTCCAATGAGTTTTTAACCCTTGGGTCCTATGTCTACCAAGGTACATAGCATATCCTTACACAATCTCCACAAATCTTGTAGAATCAAGTGAAGGTCTTGAAATAGGCCATGTGAGCCGATTTCATGCCTATGGGGGTGGGGTCTATGTGCAATTTTTGCACCAATTAGTTGTCATGTGTTTCTTGTAGTACATAATCAAATCTAGATCATGATCTTTCTTAATCCAAGAAAAGATTAAGTAATCTTAGGAAGATTATGGAGGATTTTTGTGGGGGCCACTACCTTGGGCCGTCCACATGTAATGGGGGGGAGGGGGTAAAGTGTAAATTCCCATGGTAGTGTAAGTAATCTAATTAGTTTTCTAGTATAGTATTGGGACTTTAACGTATTATCATGTTACAAGGGGTGTTATGGTGCTGGGAGACCATAACTGGTTCAGAAAATAGAAACAATGCTTCTAGCATTATTTTGGTGTTCCGGGTAAAGTCCGGTTGTTCGGTCCGATACTGTTCCGTTACAGCGCTTAATTAATTCGTAAAGCGTCCTATATATATATTTTTGTAACGTTTTTAATTTTCAACACTCAGGAAAATATAACGGACTATTTAGTGACCTTTCTGTACACTATTAGTATATTAACAAGTACGTGTAAGTATAACACAGATATCAGAAGCAGTTAAATGATTCAGCACAGTCATCAAACACTTTAATTCTCATTAATAAACTGTACGGTCACATGTAAATTTGAGGGTTGTCACAACAATGTACACTCTAATTCGAGCACGTCGCCGATGTACGAACCGGTGTCCTTTACTGCACCTCAAAAACTTATCAAAACTTATCGAAACGAACAAACACCCCCTTTTTTATTTTATATAATTTTTAAATAACCTTTTTTTTAATTATCTATAACCTTTTTTTATTAAATATATATATTATATAAAACCTTTTTTTAGTATACTTTAATTTTAAAGTAAACTAATATTTTAATTATATATTTTAATAAAACTTTTTAAATAATATTATTATTAATGATTATGTAATTAAGATCTGTCTTCTATCTTCTTCTACGTAACAACCCCAGATACCCTAAACTTAGATTTCAGCCGCCACTACCAAACCGATCAGTATAACCGGTGAACAGAGACGGAAGATAGTCGCCAGATATGATAAAGATCGTAGGATGGTGATGGAGAAGATTTGAGATGAACGGAGAGTGGACGTGGTGACCGGAGAAGGTGACTGTTACACCGGTGATGACGGAGAATGGTTGACGGTTAATGAGATTGGTGACCGAAGATTGACTTAGAGAAGTGAGCGATGACAGAAATTTGACGGAAACAGGAGGTAACGACCGAGAAGATAATGGAGGTAAAGGTGATGATGGTGGTCGATGGTGGTTGTCTTCGGAGATGATGATAGAGATAAGTAGCAGGTTGTTGGTTAAACGGTGAATGGAAGGTCGTCGGAGATACGGACCATCGTGATAACAGGTATGGTGTAGTGAAGGAGAAGAATGATTTATGGTGCGTGGTTTATGGTTGCCGGAGATGATAAAGTATGACGACGACGATGAACGATGACAGATGTAGATGATAATGTATCTCGAACAAGTGATGATAAGCTTGAAGATGATGAACTGAGAAATAAGAATAATGAACGTATTACAGATAGAAGATGAACATATTACGGATGGAAGATGATAAAAGATGGCATATTTCGGATATAACAATGTTGATGACAGATGAAATTGGTAATCCGAGATGAAATGTTATGATGATGATATAATTCTGAGTTCGTCCGAAATGTTCTGATGATGTGAGAGATACTATCTCAGATGGAATGTCAGATTACGAACCGATCACGGATTGAATATGTTGGTCCGAGATCAATTACGGACAATGATACGAGCTGATGTGATGATGATGATATGATGATGAGCTGATGATGTTGACAAATGATGAGATTGATGAAACCTTTTATCTGCTGAAGAACACGATGAAGATCTTCAACCAAAAATTCAAAATTTCTTGAAACTTTGATATCAAAGTGGCTCTGATACCACTTGTAAATCCCGAAAATCCGGATCAAACAACGATATCAAACAATCACCAAGGATGGGCGGAATCCAAACTTGATGATCTTCAAGAAATAATCTAGAACAATATGAAGATTTGAATATTCAAAGGCTTAAACTTGCATACAAACCAATTGTCTAATACAAGTTTCTAAAATCAATGAACCAACCCTAACTCCTAATTTCCATAAACTATTTATAAGGAGGGTTTCCCCCTAAACTCTAGGCCCATAATTCTCTAAACAAGCCCACTCTAATATCCACTAATCCATAAGCCCTCTTAATCATTAAGCTACTAATCCATAAACCTTCAAGGGCCTAACAGCCACCTTACCGATTCTTTCCAAAATCCTGAATGGCCCACACCCTTCCAGGGAGAGACTTTCAACAGAACACAATCGTCCACGGCGAACTCCAAGGGTTTCTTACGCTTGTCGGCGTAGCTTTTCTATCGATCACGCGTTGCCGCCATACGATTTCTGATTTGAACAAACTTCTCAGAAGTTTCGAGTACGAGTTCTGGACCCGTGATTTGGCTGTCACCCACCTCAGCCCAACAAAGAGAAGATCGGCATTTCTGTCCATATAACGCATCGAACGGAGCTGCCTGAATGCTGGAATGGTAACTATTGTTGTAGGAAAACTCTACCAAAGGTAGGTGTCTTTCCTAACCCTTACCAAAATCGATTACACATGCTCGCAGCATGTCTTCGAGTGTTTAGATGGTTCGTTCACTATGACCATCCGTTTGGGGGTGATAAGCGGTACTCATATCTAAACATGAGCCGAATGATTTATGCATCACTTGCCACAAATCAGACGTAAAACGCGGACCACGATCAGAAATGATAGAGGTCGGCAGCCTGTGCTTAGAAACCACTTCTTTCAAGTAAATACTAGCAAGTTGCAAAAACTTGTCAGTTTCCTTGATCGCGAGGAAGTGTGCAGATTTTTTCAAACGATCAACGATCACCAAAATGGTATCTAGGACTGATTTGCAAGTCCCCAGCCAGTGGCTGATACCTAGTCCTAGATAGTGGTTTTGGTAACTGAACATCAGTCACCATTGCATGGCACGAACATGAACTAACATTCAGTCACCGATACATATAAATTTAGTTCTAAATGTGTCCACTAATACCACATCAATTCGGTCCCCAATACATATTTTATGTGAATAAAAGTCAGTCTCTGTTTCGGTCCCCAAAACAATAATTTTAGGGACTGAAAATCAGTTCTTTAAGCCATGTTATTTTGTCCCTGATACGTTTCATTCCGTTTGCGGTTTCATGTTTAGAGACTAGGCATTAGTTATGATACCACGCTATTTGAGTCCCAAATATGTTGTTTAGGGATTGAAAAATAATCGCAAATATCATGTCAATTAGTCCTAGATATGCTTTTTAGGACTAGAAATTTTTCTAAACCATATACCTTCAATCACTAATATATTTCTTTCAGTGACTGAAAACAATTTATGATCATTACATTTAAACTAGGTGACTAAAAACAATTTATGATCATTACATTAAAACTAGGTATTTACAACTACAATATACAGAGTAATCCAATTTACTAAATCAAAATTCCTCAAGTAAAAAACAACAAATATCTTTACATTCACTATATCAAACAGATTATCCAAATACAAATCATCCGAGAATATTACAAGTTTTATAAAAAAACAAGTCACCATTTCCACATTTATAATCCAAGAGAGTAAACACACTTGAGCATGAAATTCAAACAGATCCACTTCTTGGGTCAGTAACTACACAGTAACTACACCAACATATGATACCAACCTGCTTCATTTCAATCAAAGGTAGCCTAGTTCCAACTGCAAAAATATAGTTCAAGATTTTGTAGGGAATAGAAAGTATAACTAAATTTTTAGTACAAATATATATATATATCATACTTTTACATACTCTCTCCTTGGTTGCTCCGATTCTCAGCTTTGCAAATTCAGCAAATGCAAATTGCCTTAAACATGATGAAAATCCTTCTCCATGTTAAACTTTTAATTATTATCTATATTTTAATCAAAGTTATAAGAGTACATCCAAATCCATATCTGTAGAGCGAACTACTAAAAATGGCGTGAGGCAAAATTTAAAAACGAATAAGCAAAACTTAAGAAATCACTCACTTTGATAAAAGTTGCATCCAAGGCAAACAGATGTTTTGTTTCGGTACATAATTGGACCTCCTTCTCACTCACCTCTATAAAAGGAATTAACTTTAGACATTAATGAACAAAGTAGATTACGATTATTTTTAATGGAAAAGCTTACATGCTCTTAAATTACACCAAATAATATCTTAATCTACTCCTTGCTTGGGATGAACCCCACATTGACAACAAAGTAGGTTACACTAAGAAGCAAGAGCCTCTACAGAGTGAGCTAGCCCCACATTTGTATCATTTGTGCTCGAAATCATTATGAACAGTTCAATTATCAATAAAAAATGTTATTTGATCCCAACGTTTGTTTGGTTATGTTTTACATTTGTCATGTTTTGACTTTTGTTCGATTTTAAACTCTACATCACTTTCTGGAGAATTATACGCAAACTGGTGCGTAAACGTACTCAGTTTAATGCGACAAATACTCCGGAACATCAACATATACTCAACATACCTTAAATAACCTTTACATAACTTAGAAATAAGTTTTGAAGGCTTTGGTATGCCAAAAACAAGTTAATTCGCTTACAGGGACTAAACTTGACAAACTGCAAAAGTATGACGATTCGTACTAAAATAGACATTCCGGAACATGTCCATAAGTTAAACATACCATAAATATCCTTTACATAGCTTAGAAATAGGCTTTGAGGGGTTAGGTATGCTAAAATAAACTTTTGGATCATTCAGGGACTAAAAGTGTCAAAAAGTACATAAGTTTGCACTTTCACGCATAACTTACGTTCTGAATACATCCGGACATCCAAAAATTTATGTAAGCATCCTAATATTATTCCTTAGTGTTTGGCATGAGAAAAATCAATTCGTCGCGCAATTTGGATCGTTTTTTCGCGCTTATGCGCATTTCGTCGTAATTAAGCGAACATCGCGATCGTACGGCCAAACGAACCAACATCCGGCATATTTTTGAGCATGTTTCATGTCCTCAATGTTTAAGCATCATTTTAGGGCCTTAAAGATGGCTTAACGGGCCTTAAACATGTCGGAAATGGCCTTAAACCACAACAGGGACCTAAACGGTAAATTCTGAAACTTGTTTTCTGAACTGGACCTTCAGGCGGCCCGCGTAAGACCAGGCTAAAGTTTTACACGGGCCGCGTCAGCCTCCCAGACCAGATTCAATGTTTCTGATCCACTTGCAGCAGCCTTTCGATCACCTAAAGGGCAACGACACGTGTCAAAACCCTATGGTGGGGGCAAAATAAGCCACCACAACTTTGCGACAAGTGTACGGGTTAGATCGAGACACGATATTCAAGAAACGATGCTAACGGTCTTGCTTTCCCTATAAATACCCCCCCCCCCATTTGTGTTAAAACCCACAAAATCTGATCTAAAGCTCTAAGTTGAGGCCTTTGCTTCATACCTGAGCTCCTGGGTTGAGATTAGCTTTCGGGGACCCATCGTAAGTGTTCTTTCGTTCTTTTATCGCTTTCTAGTCCTAAAGTCAAACTATGTTTGACTTTCTGCATTGACCAACCTATGGTCAACACGAAGTTCGTTTTACTTCATAACGTGAGCGTGATCACGAAGGTTATAGTCCCTAGTGACTACACCTACTGATCACCACGTTATCTAGGCTCAGTGACGAGTCGTAGTTTCGGCCAAAATGCGCATTCTTGTGTATTTTGTAACCAAAGTACTCTTAGATATCAAAACCATTTGTTTTGATACCAAACCTGTTTTCTAAACTTAGTTAGGCATGTTCTAACATGCTTAGCTTGTCACTTTTAGTTTAGTGCTTATATAGGGTCGTAAGGTAAGCGATCTAAACAATCGCTTATACTTTCGAACCCGACCCATTTGGTCGATCTTTAGGATCAGACAAAGCACATTTGGTGACCATAGCATATAGGGAATAACCTTCCGAGGTTATACCTTATGGTCGCTTCGTTTAAGTAGTTGTATGATAGGTAGTTTATATGCCTTAGGTAAATTACCAAAATGCCCTTTTTACGCCAAAATTCATATTAGGCATATGTAACATAACTTTTGGTATCTAAACTGATTTGGCAATAATATTAGACATGTTAAGGCATATTTTGCTTATCATAGGGCTAGTCAGGCGTTCCGAACACGTTTTACGCGAACGACGCGTTAATGTAGCGTAAGCTACCTAAACGGGTCGTAATGGGTCGTAAGCACTTAGGTTAGGTTTCATTTTAGAATGTAGGCTTTGTCAAACCATATTACACGAGTCTCTATACTCGTTTGGTTTACAAACCCTCATTCTACCCAATCTTCTGAGTTAGGTTCGGTGTATTAATATAGCTACCTACTAGGTACCGTTTGATATTCCGTTGTGACACCTGTGTCACCATGAGCACCAAACAAATGCCAAGTCAATGAAATATTGTGTTTCATACTTGGGATTTGTATAAATATGTGTATCTTTTGCACATATCAATTCTCGTTCAATTCCGAGCTTTAAATCGCTTTTTGGAAAGTTATACGCGCACTGATGCGTAAACGTAATCAGTTTAACGTGACAAACACTCCAAAATAGTGAAATAGGCTTAACATACCTTAAATAACCTTTACATAACTTAGAAATAAGTTTTGGAAGGTTTGGTATGGCAAAAACAAGTTTATTCGATCGCAGGGACTATTTGCGTTAAACTACGAAACTATACCGATTCGTAAGCTAACGTTCAATCCGGAACTTGATCATAAGCTAAACATACCATATATAACCTAAACATGGCTTAGACATAAGCTTTGATAGGTTCGGTGTGCGAAAACATGCTTATATGATCTTACGTGGACTAAAAGTGTAAAAAACGGCATAAGTTTGCATTTTCGCGCATATCTTACGTTATGGACACATCTGGACATCCAAAATTTTTGTACACACTAAAATATTTTTATTTTAGTGATCGGCATGCAAAAATCCCATTCATCGCTTAATTTGGTTCGTTTTCGCGTCCGTTTGAGTTTCATCGTAATTTAACGAACAACGCGACCGTGCGACCAAACGAGCTGACATCCGAGAGTGTTCCAAGCATATTTTGAGTCCTCTAAACTTTATTGACGTTGTAGAGCCTTGAAAATGGCTTAACGGGTGTCAAAAGTGCCAAAAATGGACTCGAATGCACGCAGGGACCAAAACTGTCATTTTTCAAACTTTTGCTGATCTGAGGAGCTCAGGCGGGGCGCGTAAGCCCCTCCCCATTTCTTATGCGGGCCGCCTCAGGTGCCCAACGACCAGAAAGTTGTTTTTAGCAATCTGTTGCTACTTCAGGGGCTGTTTGTGCAATTTTTTGGAGTGTTAAGCAAGTTTAAGTGTTCTCCAAGGTCTCTTATCATATCCTAACACATGTATGGCTGTGATTTAATCCTTGTTGGCCACACAAACAAGTGTCTTGATCTTGTTCATCATGCATGACTATAAATAGCATGCCACACTTCCTCATTCCTTGCTCATTTCATTCTTTTCTCTCCTCTCTTCTGCTTTGGAGCTCCCTCAATTGAGTTTGGGACTTGTCTTCTTTGTAGAAAAGATAGCAAGGACTTGGTTGAGCCTTCTTTCATTCTTTTATTTGCTTTCTAGTCTAATAGTCAAACAAGTGTTTGACTATTAGTTTGACCAGCCTTTGGTCAACGCAAAGTTCGGTTGAACTTTGCAACGTGATTGTTGTTGGACTCTGTATGCCCAAGACACATATTAAATTGATGTGGCTAGTACGTTATGATCCAAGTCGAGTCATACCCAATAACAAGCTAGACAAACACTTATATTATTTATTTGTGATATGATCAAACAAATAAATATTAACTCTTACAATATTTAGAAATTGGTTTCTAAATAATTACACTTTAGAAACTAATAAATTATATGGATAATTTATTTTGAGAGAATAATTTATTTTGTTATTTAATTGGTTAAATAACATTTTAAAAGGTTATGAGATATTGCATAAAGTCTTGCATTTATGTAGTGTTGTATTTATAAAAGTTATAAATATATATGTACCAAGACTTATATTTTATAAAAGAATTTGAATTTTTTTATAAAATAAAAGCTAGGCCGCCACCTTCCCCATGGGAACTCACAAAATGGTTTGTCCAATGGGATGACATGCAGTTGTCATAAGCTAGAGAAGATTTAATCGGGTGGCCTAACCAAGACAACTTTGGTCCAATCACAATTCATGCTTTTGCATGTGTTAGAGAGGATTTGATTGGATGGTCTTTCCAAGACCATTTTGGTCCAATGAACTCTCATGCACTTGCATGTGGAAGAAGCTTGGTGATTGGCCCAAAAAGAGGTGCACATCTCTCATGGTTATAAAAGGAATTGGATGGCCAAATTTAGAAGACATGAACTTGTAAGATTTGTGTTCTTGCTCTCTAAAAATCGGTCATAAGAGGGTGTTTTTCAAGTGTTTGGTTTTGATCTTTGGTGTTAAAATCCTAGCTAATCTCAAGGTGTTTGTTGGAAGCTTGGGGTATACATGCTTGAGGTCTTCTACTCTTGAGGACAACCATTTCAAGAAGCATCATCCGTTTCATCATCCTTGTACTCCAAGAAGGTAGTTTTCTAAACACCCTATGGTTGTGTATGGTAGTATGCATCTTCATATATGGATCCGGGTTTTGGGATTTTACTTATAAATGAAGTTTACATCATAAAAGTAACATGTTCTATGTCACACCCCCAAAATCCACCTGCGGAGTATCACCGCTTGGGAGCGTGACTGGCCAGGATCAAGCCACCAATCATATTGAACAAGCATTTAATATTAAGTAAAATAACTGAAAACCATCCACTCAATACAAAAGGTGATCAAACAAATCATCGTTTCAAAATGTAGCGGAAGCATAGTAAATAAACCAGTAGTATTTAACAGTTTTAAGTGTCATAATAGCTCAACCGAAAAGCCACGATCCTTGTCCACAACGACCCACTTCTCCAGTGCAAGCTCCAAGTACCTAACGATCTGCAAGGCATGTAACAGAATGATCAACAAACTAGTTGAGCGAGTTCACAGAAAGTAAATGCGTAATAGTAAGTTCGTTTGTAACAGGTGGCTCTACTGGGCCGTTTGTATGTTCTATTAGTGGTGGTGTTCCACGTTATTGGTGGTGGTGTTCCACGTTATTGGTGGTGGTGTTCCACGTTATTGGTGGTGGTGTTCCACGTTATTGGTGGTGGTGTTCCACGTTGTATAACCACTAGACTACTCGTAACTATAGGTATCCTTCACAACCGAGGATAGGGATCAGTATAAGTATCCTTCACATCCGAGGATAGTGATCAGCATATGTATCCTTCACATCCGAGGATAGTAATGTGGTAGTCTAGTCATAGTGTCAATAGTGTATCTAATCAACCTTTCAATCCCATTCCCAACACCCCGGGAATCCCATGCCTTGGTAAGAGTGTGAACTCACCTTGGTTTGCTCGGTATGCTAGGGTATGCACTCACAAGAATTTAATCACGTCCTATTGTATGCACGTATAACAAATCAGTTCATGTTCGCAATGATACGCATGCAATTTAATGTTCACATAGCAGTCAGTTTGCATATCGGCACAACACGTATTATTGCACGTATACAAATGTTAACGTTCATCAAGCATGGCATGCCAAATAAATCAAGCATATAATTCCATCTTTCAAAGTAGGTTCATAAATCCCTAGTATCTTTCGAATCCAACTATTATCTTTCGGCAACAGTTATCACAATTATACTTCGGACCGAATGTTATGTTTCGGACCAATGTCATCTTTCGGTCAAAGCTATCTTTCGGTCCAAACTATCTTTCGGTCAAAGTTATGGTTCGGTCCAAACTATCTTTCGGTCAAAGTTACTATGGTTCGAAGGATAGGCATCTTTCGGTTCACAGCAACCATGTTTCGGATAACAAGTATCTTTCGGCATATGGGTTATCCTTCGATAAATAACAGTTACATCTTATTCAAGTTTTCCAAGTTTATCCGATTATCAATTAACACAACTTTCAAGTAATCGGTTACCTAAAATCGATCAAACAGTCAGTTTCATATTAAAACCTTATGAACCCTAATTTAACCGTATGAACAATAATAATACTCAATCATGTGTGTTCCGATTTCATGAACGATAACAATTTCGGATTGCATAAAGTCACATCCGATCCACAATCACATCCGATTCACCAAACAGTATCATTAAACATAGTTCACAACAGATCCGATTAGCATACAAATCCGATTAACATCCATATACAATCATTATACATAACCGGTTAACATACAAACAACATATTGACATGTGATTGATAAATCATGAAATCATATACTTTAGACACTAACCGGGATAGAAAGCAAAAGAATTGATCAGCAAGTAGTCTCCGTAAATTTGTGGTTACCGTCACAAGTAAGGGTGTTCTAGGGTTTTTAGAAAAACTCCGACTTTGCATGCCATTCACCGTATATAAACATATTACAGGAGTGGGCCGAGCCCATTAGAAGACTGGGCCGAAAGATGTCGAAGGATCTCTTCTTGGCCCGAAGGATATGTTTCGAGACCCTTCAAGCCGAAAGTTGATCTTTCGGATCGAAGGATATGTTTCGTGATCCTTCGATCCTTGAGCCATGTTTCGTGGACATCCTTCGAAGGTTGGACATCCTTCGAAGGTTGTTTGTGTGATGTAATGTGTTTCACACTAACTAGTTTACACATTTATAAGTTTCACAATGTAACAAACAAACAACTATGTACAGTCAAACAATCAAAACGTATAAAATTTCATGGCAACCAAACGTGCAAATAAACAACTAGTCAATACATGATCGTGTAATACATATGAAATCGAATCTTGGAAATTCGAGTTGTCACATTATCCCCAACTTGAAAGAAATTTCGTCCCGAAATTTGGTACGCACTCACTGAGGAAGCTAGGTAAGTTACATCATTCACTGGTTTTCCTGGGGTGTCACATCATCCCCCCGTTGATTTGGAATTTCGTCCCGAAATTCAGTAGTAGTAGCTTCAGTCTCAGAAGTGGATGCATTGGTTTCGAATAGCTGGGGGTGCTTTTCTTTCATCTGGTCTTCGCGTTCCCAGGTATACTCTGGGCCACGCTGGGAGTTCCAACGAACTCGAACAAGAGGGATTCTCTTGTGTTTGAGGACCTTAACATCCCGGTCCGTGATTTCAACTGGTTCCTCGACGAACTGCAACCGCTCGTCGATAGTGAGTTCCTTAAAAGGAACTATAAGGGTCTCATCTGATAGGCATTTCTTCAGATTCGACACGTGAAATACATTGTGAACTGCACCGAGTTCAGCTGGTAGGTTTAATCTGTAGGCTACTTTGCCAATCTTTTCTAAGATTTCGAATGGTCCGACGTACCGCGGATTCAGTTTGCCTCGTTTACCAAATCGAACCACACCCTTCCAGGGTGAAACTTTCAATAAAACCCGGTCCCCGACCTCAAATTCCAATGGCTTTCTACGCTTGTCCGCGTAGGCTTTCTGACGGTCACGTGCTGCCGCCATGCGTTGACGTATCTGTGCTATCTTTTCTGTGGCGTCCACAACAATCTCTGGACCCGTAATTTGACTATCCCCCACCTCTGCCCAACAGAGAGGTGACCGGCATTTACGTCCGTACAATGCCTCAAATGGAGCGGCTTGAATGCTGGTGTGGTAACTGTTATTGTATGAAAACTCCACTAAAGGGAGGTGTTTTTCCCAGCCGTTGCCGAAATCGATGACACACGCTCGAAGCATGTCTTCTAGAGTTTGGATAGTTCGCTCAGACTGCCCATCCGTCTGAGGATGATATGCTGTGCTCATGTCTAACCGTGAGCCGAAGGATTTGTGCATCGCTTGCCAAAGCTCTGACGTGAATCGTGCATCGCGATCCGAAATGATAGAGGTTGGCACTCCGTGCCTCGAAACAACTTCTTTCAAGTAAATGTCTGCTAAGGTAGAAAACTTATCCGTTTCTTTGATAGCCAAGAAGTGAGCAGACTTTGTGAGTCGATCAACGATCACCCAAATAGTGTCATTCCCACGCTGGGATCTAGGTAAGCCAGTAACGAAATCCATGGAAATTTCTTCCCATTTCCACTGCGGTATCTTGGGCTGCTGAAGTAGACCTGCTGGTTTCTGATATTCAACCTTGACTCTCGCACAGGTTAAGCATTTTCCAACGTACGTAGCGATGTGAGCCTTCATACTAGGCCACCAATAAGTAGTACTGATGTCGTGGTACATTTTATCCGACCCTGGATGTACCGAATAGCGAGACTTGTGAGCTTCATCCATTACAAGTTCGCGTAAACCACCATAAAGTGGGACCCAAATACGCCCCGTTACATAGTAAGCGCCGTCTTCCTTTTGTTCCATGCGTTGTCTTGAGCCGCGTAAGGCTTCAGCTTTGACGTTTTCGGGTTTCAGTGCTTCTAACTGAGCAGTTTGTATCTGTGCAGGAAGACTGGACTGAATAGTAAGCTGTAGCGCTCGCACGCGCTTAGGTAGAGTGTCTTTCCGACTGAGGGCATCAGCCACAACATTGGCCTTGCCTGGATGATACTTGATGGCGCATTCATAGTCGTTTAGAAGTTCAACCCATCTCCGTTGACGCATATTCAAATCCTTTTGCTTAAGAATATGCTCGAGACTCCTGTGATCGGTGTAAATCGTGCACCTGGTACCGTACAGGTAGTGTCGCCATATCTTAAGCGCGAAAACAACAGCTCCCAGCTCTAAATCGTGCGTCGTATAATTCCGTTCATGAACCTTGAGTTGCCGAGAGGCGTATGCAATAACTTTATCCCGCTGCATCAATACGCAACCAAGCCCCTGTATCGATGCGTCACAATAAACCACGAAGTCATCCGTGCCCTCGGGCAGTGAGAGAATAGGTGCGCTGCAAAGCCTATCCTTTAAGTACTGAAAAGCGGTCTCTTGCGTATTACCCCATCTGTAAACGACACCTTTCTGTGTTAGCATAGTAAGTGGTTGCGCGATCTTTGAGAAGTCTTTAATAAATCGCCTGTAGTAACCCGCCAAACCCAAGAATTGGCGTATTTCTGTCGGTGTACGTGGTGCTGGCCAGTTTCTGATCGAATCAACCTTGGATGGATCGACATGAATCCCATCCTTGTTTACCACATGGCCTAAGAAGTGGACTTCACGAAGCCAGAAGTCGCATTTTGAAAACTTTGCATACAGTTGCTCCTTTCGAAGAAGTTCCAAGATAAGACGTAAGTGCTGCTCGTGCTCCTCCTGACTCTTGGAGTAAATCAAAATGTCGTCGATGAAAACAATAACAAACTTATCAAGATAAGGTTTGCACACCCTGTTCATAAGATCCATGAAGACTGCAGGCGCGTTCGTAAGCCCGAAAGGCATGACTAGGAACGCGTAATGTCCGTAACGAGTTCTGAAAGCGGTTTTGGAGACGTCCTCATCCCGGACTCTCAGCTGATGATACCCTGACCTCAAATCAATCTTAGAATAGTAACACGACCCTTGCAACTGGTCGAATAGGTCGTCTATGCGCGGAAGAGGATAACGGTTCTTCACCGTCACCTTGTTGAGTTCGCGGTAGTCGATGCACATCCTGAACGTACCGTCTTTCTTCTTCACAAATAACACTGGAGCTCCCCAAGGCGAAGAGCTTGGACGAATAAAGCCCTTTTCCAAGAGCTCTTGTAGCTGCTTCGACAGTTCCTCCAGTTCGGTTGGAGCTAAACGATACGGTGCGCGGGCTATTGGTGCTGCTCCAGGAGCTAACTCAATCTGAAACTCGACTTGACGATGAGGAGGTAAACCAGGTAAATCTTCAGGAAACACTTGAGGAAAATCACGCACAACTGGTATATCCTCCAGCTTCCTTTCCTTTGCTGATGCGTCAGTGACAAGTGCCAGAATGGCAGTATGTCCCTTTCGTAAACATTTCTGCGCCTTTAAGTAAGAGATGATGCCAACCACAGCACCACTCTTGTCACCTTGTACTTCGAGAGGTTCCCGACTGGGGCGAGGAATACGAATAACTTTTTCTTTGCATAAGATCTCCGCATAATGTTGGGATAACCAATCCATACCAATGACGACGTCGAAACTACCCAAAACTATGGGTATGAGATCAATCGAGAAAGTCTGACCCGCTAGAACAATACTACAACCCTTGACTACCTGAGCGGCCTCTACACTTTTACCATTGGCTAGTTCTACAACGTGTTTGGTGTCTAGAGGTGTTGGTGTACGTTTTAATAATTTACTCATTTTCAATGACATATAGCTTGTATCAGCACCCGAATCAAATAAGACAGTAACATAAATATCGTCGAGAAGAAACTTACCCATAACCACATTGGGATCATTCACTGCATCTCCTCGACCCAACACAAAAGCACGACCACGAGCTTCATTGCCGTTGTTGTTGTTGTTGTTTCCCCCGTTGTTGTTGTTACCATTACCCTGATTGTTGTTATGATTGTTGTTGTTCTGGTTCCTGTTCAACTGAGGGCAATGCCTTTTGAAGTGACCCTCTGCACCGCAGTGATAGCACCCTTTGTTACCCTGCTGCTGATTCTGCTGTGCATGGGGTTGCTGCTGATTCTGGTTTGCAGGACGAGCGCTTCTACAATCTTTAGCCTCGTGACCCATCTTGAGACATCTTTGACAACGGACCTTATTACACTGGCCACTGTGATGCTTGTTGCAGGTGTTACACTTTGGAAGGTTTCCTCGATACCCTCCCTGTCTATGGCTGCCTGAGGAGTGCTGACTTGGACTCTGGTAACTGTCTGTCTTTCGCTGTTGAGCTTGCGACTGCACTGAAGCTGATCCCTTGCTAGAATCCCCATCCCATTTTCTCTTACTTTCACTGGGAGTAGCAAGTGTAGTAGAAGCAGTGGTGGTAGCAGTAGCACTGATACGCTTTGGCAGTTTGTTCTGATCCACTGCCTGATCGGTGATGCGATGAGCGAGACGCTGGATCTCCTGGATGTTGTTGAGGTTAGCCGAGGTAACGTGGCTCTGTATTTCTGGTGCCAAACCTTTGAGATACAACTCAATACGCTTGTATGGAGGGTCCACCATAGTTGGACATAACACAGCCAACTCATTTGATCTCTTGGTGTAGGCTTCGATTTCCGAACCAACCATTTTCAAGTTATACAACTCGTCCTCCAACTTGTGAATGTCTTCTCTAGTGCAGTATTCCCTCTTGATCAGTTCTTTAAAATCATTCCAGGGTGTGGCGTTAGCAGCTGCCAACCCTAAGATCTGCACTTGTGCGTTCCACCAAGTGAGCGCAATCCCTTCAAGTGTGCCAGTGGCGAACTTCACCCTGCGAGCCTCAGGGCATTCACACATTTCGAAAACCGACTCGAGCTTTTCAAACCAGTGGAGGAGTCCAACTGCTCCCTCCGTGCCACTGAACGAGCTAGGACGACATTCCATGAAATTCTTGAAGGTGCACCCAGGTTGTTGCTGAGCGGGTTGACCTATTGTACGAATAGGGCAAAGTTAAGTACGAGAATTAA
Organism: Helianthus annuus; assembly: GCF_002127325.2. Taxonomy (NCBI): domain Eukaryota; kingdom Viridiplantae; phylum Streptophyta; class Magnoliopsida; order Asterales; family Asteraceae; genus Helianthus; species Helianthus annuus. The sequence goes on along the minus strand of NC_035446.2, from coordinate 42,104,109 downwards.
TGTAGGATCTAAAGATCCTAGTGTCTATACTGCAGGGTATACTACCTGCTTGGGCGGCTGCAACTGCCGCAGCAACGAGAGCCTCTAGCTGGGCTTGAGTCATGGTAATTCGTGCGGCCATTGATCTAAACATCAAAGGCAACATAAGTGAGAAAGGTTCGCGAATAGTGCGATGACAGAAGAGTGTAAGCACATAAGTATTCTCATGCAATAACAAGTTGTGAGCAAGGTAATGTAAGCATACTACGAGCAAAGTTCTATGCAAATTCTAGCATGTAGGCAATAAACATAAACCTTATTACCTAAGAAGTTGAGTCTTGCACGTGGAGCGAAGCGTCGTTGTGGATCGTTGAGAGCACTGTTCTGGTTATAGTCTGGTTTTAATAAAAACGTTTTCCCATATTAAAACCAAGTTCTCTATAACCAATGGCTCTGATACCAATCTGTCACACCCCCAAAATCCACCTGCGGAGTATCACCGCTTGGGAGCGTGACTGACCAGGATCAAGCCACCAATCATATTGAACAAGCATTTAATATTAAGTAAAATAACTGAAAACCATCCACTCAATACAAAAGGTGATCAAACAAATCATCGTTTCAAAATGTAGCGGAAGCATAGTAAATAAACCAGTAGTATTTAACAGTTTTAAGTGTCATAATAGCTCAACCGAAAAGCCACGATCCTTGTCCACAACGACCCACTTCTCCAGTGCAAGCTCCAAGTACCTAACGATCTGCAAGGCATGTAACAGAATGATCAACAAACTAGTTGAGCGAGTTCACAGAAAGTAAATGCGTAATAGTAAGTTCGTTTGTAACAGGTGGCTCTACTGGGCCGTTTGTATGTTCTATTAGTGGTGGTGTTCCACGTTATTGGTGGTGGTGTTCCACGTTATTGGTGGTGGTGTTCCACGTTATTGGTGGTGGTGTTCCACGTTATTGGTGGTGGTGTTCCACGTTGTATAACCACTAGACTACTCGTAACTATAGGTATCCTTCACAACCGAGGATAGGGATCAGTATAAGTATCCTTCACATCCGAGGATAGTGATCAGCATATGTATCCTTCACATCCGAGGATAGTAATGTGGTAGTCTAGTCATAGTGTCAATAGTGTATCTAATCAACCTTTCAATCCCATTCCCAACACCCCGGGAATCCCATGCCTTGGTAAGAGTGTGAACTCACCTTGGTTTGCTCGGTATGCTAGGGTATGCACTCACAAGAATTTAATCACGTCCTATTGTATGCACGTATAACAAATCAGTTCATGTTCGCAATGATACGCATGCAATTTAATGTTCACATAGCAGTCAGTTTGCATATCGGCACAACACGTATTATTGCACGTATACAAATGTTAACGTTCATCAAGCATGGCATGCCAAATAAATCAAGCATATAATTCCATCTTTCAAAGTAGGTTCATAAATCCCTAGTATCTTTCGAATCCAACTATTATCTTTCGGCAACAGTTATCACAATTATACTTCGGACCGAATGTTATGTTTCGGACCAATGTCATCTTTCGGTCAAAGCTATCTTTCGGTCCAAACTATCTTTCGGTCAAAGTTATGGTTCGGTCCAAACTATCTTTCGGTCAAAGTTACTATGGTTCGAAGGATAGGCATCTTTCGGTTCACAGCAACCATGTTTCGGATAACAAGTATCTTTCGGCATATGGGTTATCCTTCGATAAATAACAGTTACATTTTATTCAAGTTTTCCAAGTTTATCCGATTATCAATTAACACAACTTTCAAGTAATCGGTTACCTAAAATCGATCAAACAGTCAGTTTCATATTAAAACCTTATGAACCCTAATTTAACCGTATGAACAATAATAATACTCAATCATGTGTGTTCCGATTTCATGAACGATAACAATTTCGGATTGCATAAAGTCACATCCGATCCACAATCACATCCGATTCACCAAACAGTATCATTAAACATAGTTCACAACAGATCCGATTAGCATACAAATCCGATTAACATCCATATACAATCATTATACATAACCGGTTAACATACAAACAACATATTGACATGTGATTGATAAATCATGAAATCATATACTTTAGACACTAACCGGGATAGAAAGCAAAAGAATTGATCAGCAAGTAGTCTCCGTAAATTTGTGGTTACCGTCACAAGTAAGGGTGTTCTAGGGTTTTTAGAAAAACTCCGACTTTGCATGCCATTCACCGTATATAAACATATTACAGGAGTGGGCCGAGCCCATTAGAAGACTGGGCCGAAAGATGTCGAAGGATCTCTTCTTGGCCCGAAGGATATGTTTCGAGACCCTTCAAGCCGAAAGTTGATCTTTCGGATCGAAGGATATGTTTCCTGATCCTTCGATCCTTGAGCCATGTTTCGTGGACATCCTTCGAAGGTTGGACATCCTTCGAAGGTTGTTTGTGTGATGTAATGTGTTTCACACTAACTAGTTTACACATTTATAAGTTTCACAATGTAACAAACAAACAACTATGTACAGTCAAACAATCAAAACGTATAAAATTTCATGGCAACCAAACGTGCAAATAAACAACTAGTCAATACATGATCGTGTAATACATATGAAATCGAATCTTGGAAATTCGAGTTGTCACATTCTAAACATTATTTCCGCTGCGTTTTTATTTCATATGGATGAAATTACTTTGATAAACATGTTAAAATCCCAACAATGGCATCTAGAGCCGCTTATATGAGTGCATGCTTCAATAGATTAAAAATTTCGGGTTTCGGGTTTGAATAAAACCCCATGGCCGAAAATTTTAATATGGTTATCCCTTTGTTTTTCAAGATTATTTTCTTACATGCATAAGGAAATCTTGAAAAATTATTTCATATGGATGATTTGTTTGTTTGGTCAAAAAATAACTTTTCGGTTTTTTGTTCATAACCGAAAATGGTTACAAAAGGGAACCATTTTTTTATGCTTCTTGAAATTAATAAATATATATTTGGATATATATTTTGGTGCATATGACCTAGCCATGACCTTGTGTTGAATGATTGTGTTGTTATTTATTATTTCAATGGGTTGTAATAATTATTTTTGTTCTTCCATTAGAAGATATGTAATTTATTTATTTTTATTTGGTATGTAAAATAAACAGATTAGGTGCATTTTATTTTACTAGAAAAAATGTATTAGGATATATTTTGTAAAAGAAGATGCACATAAAAAAATGCGGTTTTGGTTTGGACCATAACATTCGGTCCAAAGAACTTCATGGTTCTTAACGGGATTTTAACCCGATAACCAAAACACATTTTTTTGAAGTCCAAAGGAATTTGGAGCTGAATATAAAAGACTTTTGGAAGCCCAAAGAAGGTGGAGAAATCACTACACAAGAAGGAGACTTGAAGCATTTGGATGCGGGATCAAGTGGGAGTTCAACGACACATCGCTTGTGTCATTTTTTCACCCCTTAGGAAGGACCTTTTGGCACACTTATTTCGGCTAACAAGTGTTGTCCAAATAGTTGGCTATGGTTATGCACCTATTGTTATGTATGATATGCTTCTTTGGTTGCTTATTTTGTTGTTTAAATGATATGTCAATATGCACGACTTAACAAACTAATAATCAACAACAAGCGTAAAATTGGTTCTTAACAAAATCGTTAAAATGGTTAATAAAAGGTTTTATTAAAAATTAATGATTTTATAATAAAATGGGTTTTATTAAAAAGAACCTTGAAAATTAGTTTTCACTAAAGTACCATTGATTTGAATGCATGCAAATGTATGGTACATAATATTTTCTAAACTAGAATTTTGAAATATTAAAAAAAAACCCTTTTATAAAACAAGTCAAACACCATCCTTTTATACAACACTCGAAACACTTGGGAACTCTTATTGTGCGATAAAGGTCACCTAACCACGTTGGATTCTAGATTTTAATTATTAATTGTCTTTAAGACACAAAAGGGTATTAATGATTAAAATATAATAATATCGAAAATACTAAAATTGAACTTGTTAAATTTTGTAGATGGCCGCTAACAATGCAAACCCGATTACCCAAACCGTCCGAAACCTATCACTAAGAACCATCCTTGAAAAGGATCGTCTCAACCATAACAACTTCATGGATTGGTTTCGAAACTTGAGAATCGTTCTCAAGCAAGAGAAGATGTCCTATGTGTTGGACGATCCTATTCCCGATGAACCTAACGTGGAAGATGTGGAAGCCTACAACGATTGGGTTAAGTATACCGAGTACTCCATGCAAGCCTCATGCCTCATGTTGGGAACTATGATTCCCGAAATTCAAAAGGATTTTGAACACTACGGGGCATACGACATGATTACCCAGTTAAAGGAAATGTTCCTACAACAAGCAAGGGTAGAACGCTTCGAAACTGTTCGGGCGCTTCATGCATGTCGAATGGAGGAAACCCAATCGGTATCATCTTATGTCCTTAAGATGAAAAACCACATTGATCACCTCGAACGGCTAAATTGTCCCGTCTCCAAAGAGTTGGCTACAGATTTGATCATCAACTCTTTAACAAAGAAATTCGAGAGCTTTGTAATGAATTACAACATGAATGGGTGGGACAAGAGCATTGGTGAGCTTCATGCAATGCTCAAAACGGCCGAAGCAAGTATGGGCAAAAAGGCTTTACCCGTCCTTGCGATCAATGAAGGAGGCAACAAGAAAAGGCCCCACCCCGACTCTAAAGCAACCTATGCTAAAAGAAAGGGACACGTCAAGGGAAAGGGAAAAGGAAAAGCTAAAGCAGAACCCGCTAAACCAAAAGAGAAGAAGCAAAAGGTTGCTACGAATGACCCATGTTTTGAATGTGGTGAGATAGGACACTGGAAGAGAAATTGTCCGACCTATCTCAAATTGTTGAAAAACAAGAGAGATGCAGGGCAAACCTCAGGTACTATCTTTATGATACATGTTGAGCTTAATGTTAATTCTTCTAACACATGGGTACTAGATACCGGATGTGGAACTCATATTTGCAATTCGTTGCAGGGGTTCAAAAGAAATAAACATTACAAGAAGGGGGACGCTAGTCTCTTTATGGGAAACGGAGCGAAAGTTGAAGTCGAAGCTCAAGGAGACTACGTTTTAGAACTTCCAAGTGGTTTGGAAGTTATTTTGAAGAATGTTTTATATGCTGCTAGTTTGACTAGGAACATAATTTCAGTTTCCCTTTTAAGACAATGTGGTTTTAAATTTGAATTTGTTAACCAAGACATTTATGTTTCTAAGAATGATGTGTTTTATTTTAAAGCTATGCCTTTAAATGGTATTTATGAATTAGATCATGATAACGCATCATATGATAGCTCAATGTACCAAGTAACCAACAAGAAACTCAAAATGGATTTGAGTGATTCCTACCTTTGGCATTGTCGCCTTGGACATATAAGCAAGAATCGCATGCATACACTTCAGAAAAATGGTCTTTTGAATACAAATGAAGATAATTCATTTGATGTATGCGAATCTTGTTTACAAGGCAAAATGACCAAAACACCCTTTAGTGGAACATTTGAAAGGGCTAAGGACTTATTAGGTATCATACATTCAGATGTATGTGGTCCTTTTAAGCTGATGACTAGGAATGGTGAAAGATACTTCATTACCTTTACCGACGACTATAGTCATTATGGTTATGTGTATTTACTAAAACACAAGGATGAAGCATTTGAAATGTTCAAAGACTTCAAAAGTGAAGTAGAAAATCAACTCAAGAAAACAATCAAATTCCTTCGCACCGATAGAGGAGGTGAATAACTTAGTGGTGCTTTTCAAGATCATCTTAGGAGTTGTGGGATTATCTCACAACTTACTCCACCTGGAACACCACAACACAATGGTGTGTCCGAAAGGAGAAATCGAACTCTATTAGATATGGTTCGATCTATGATGGCTAGAAGCACATTACCTCTATCATTTTGGGGTTACGCTTTGCTCTTCGCAGTCCGTATATTAAATATGGCCCCAACCAAGAAAGTGGAAAAGACACCTTTTGAAATATGGCATGGAAACCCTCCATCATTATCATTCTTAAGGGTTTGGGGTTGTGAAGCTTATGTTAAGCAATACACTCCAAATAAATTGGAAGTCCGATCTACTAAGTGTATCTTTGTAGGATATCCTAAAGATGACATAGGATATTATTTCTACGACTCAACCGAGCAAAAGGTATTTGTTGCTCGAAAGGGTAAGTTCTTAGAAGCTATGTTCCTTATGGAAGGAACCAGTGATAGAACAGTGGAACTTGAAGAGGATCAAGAACCACAAGACGATACACGTTTGGTTGATACTAGCACTTAACAAGAGGTTGTTGAAAACGATCAAGAGGTTGATCAGAACACACAAAATGTTCGCAGATCTGGTAGAATTAGCAATCCACCTGAAAAATATGGATTTTTCATGGATGGATGCTACGTGGTAGATTCAGATGAACCAACCACATACCATGATGCAATGTCAAAATCCGATTGCGACAAATGGCTTGAAGCCATGAACATAGAGATGCAATCCATGTATGACAACCAAGTTTGGGAATTGGTTGTGCCACCACTTAACTCTAAAGTAGTTGGAAGTAAGTGGGTTTTCAAGAAGAAAACAGATATGCATGGTAACTTGGATACTTATAAAGCAAGACTTGTAGCAAAAGGTTTCACTCAAACTCAAGGAATTGATTATGATGAGACCTTCTCGCCTGTGGCGATGCTAAAGTCAATCAGGATATTATTTGCCATAGCTGCATATTATGACTATGAGATGTGGCAATTTGATGTCAAAACGGCTTTTCTTAATGGATATCTTGATGAAGATGTCTATATGGTTCAGCCTGAAGGTTTTGTCGATCCAAAACATCCTTACAAAGTATGCAAGTTAAAGAAATCAATCTATGGATTGAAACAAGCATCTAGAAGTTGGAATCACCGTTTTGATGAAGAAATTAAGAATTTTGGATTCATCAAAAACGGTGATGAAGCTTGTGTGTACAAGAAAGCTAGTGGGAGCATCATCACCTTCTTAGTACTGTATGTCGATGACATTCTACTATTTCGGAATGACATTCCAACCATGGAAGGTGTAAAAGCTTGGCTTGGAAGTTGTTTTTCCATTAAGGATCTTGGTGAAGTAGCCTACATTCTGGGAATAAAGGTCTATAGGGATAGATCAATGCGCTTGATAGGTTTAAACCAAAGTGCATACATTGACAAAGTCTTGAATAGGTTCCAGATGGAGAACTCTAAGAGAGGTTTTGTACCTATTCAAAAGGGGACAATTTTGAATACATCTCAATGTCCAAGCTCAAAGGATGAGCAAGAGAAAATGAAAAGAATCCCATATGCGTCAGCTATAGGATCCATCATGTATGCAATGATATGCACTAGGCCGGACGTCTCATGCGCCTTGAGCATGACGAGTAGATACCAACAAAATCCAGGTAACAGTCATTGGATGGCTGTTAAAAGCATATTGAAATATCTTAGGAGGACTAAGGATATGTTTTTAATATATGGATCTGGTGAGGAGGAACTCGTTGTAAAGGGTTACACGGACGCGAGTTTCCAAACCGATCGAAGTGATTCTCGATCACAATCGGGGTATGTCTTCATTTTAAATGGTGGAGTAGTCTCTCGGAAGAGCTCAAAACAAGACGTGGTAGCATTGTCCACTACAGAATCAGAATACATCGCCGCTTCATTGGCAGCCCAGGAAGCTGCATGGCTGAAGAAATTTATAGCCGACCTAGGGGTGGTCCCTACCATTCAAGATCCCCTAGAGATCTTTTGTGACAACGAGGGTGCGATTGCTCAAATCAAGGAACCTCGTGCGCACCAAAAGACTAGACATATCGAGCGGAGATTCAACTACATAAGGGATGAAGTTGAAAAAGGAAAGATATGTATCCGCCAAGTTCACACCAATCAAAACATTGCAGATCCCCTCACGAAGCTCCTTGACAGAGGAAAACATGAGGGTCACACATGTTCCTTAGGACTTCGATGTTCTAGTGATTGGATTTGATCTAATTTTATATTTGGATATTGAAACAGTTGTTGATTTTAACTCATTTATGGTATTTTGAGTTACGTTTCATGTTAGCATGTTTAAATCCGTGAATAAGTTAATTATTCTAAATGTCCGTAGTCGATCATAATTGTGGGAACAAATATGAATGTAAGACTATTATGAACTTGGATTGGTGGATATTCATTTAGGATGAATATAGAGAAAAGTGTTGCTACCAAAGTTCATAGATATTTGTGGGATACAAATATTGGACTGACTCGCTCTCAAATATTACTGCATGGAATCATTTGTGATTGATCATAAGTAAATTTGAGTAAAAGGCGAATATCATAGTATCCTCTGACCTGAGATACATATTGGGTCTTGATATTCACCAAGTATTATACCTTGACCTAGTTCTTAGCTGTCAGTAATATGGCAGTACACAAGGCTGAGCTCAGGTGTGGTATAAGGTGATTGTGAGAGACGTATGTAGTCAAGATGGGATTTGTTCCTCTTATTCGTTGAGAGTAAGATGTCTAAGGCCTGATAAAGTTAAATCAACAGAGAGTGATCACTCTATGTCTCTGGATTTAACATGACATCTGCAACGAAATGATAAATGATAGATTCACCTAAATCATGTTCAAGTAAGGGACTTGAAAGGGATGATGTTATTGAATGGCAAATAAAGTCATACGTATTGGGGGTAGTAAACCGTAGTTAGGCGTCATTTACTGCTTGCATCAATCTTCTATGTATCTTGTGCAGGTGGGAGATTGTTGGACTCTGTATGCCCAAGACATATATTAAATTGATGTGGCTAGTACGTTATGATCCAAGTCGAGTCATACCCAATAACAAGCTAGACAAACACTTATATTATTTATTTGTGATATGATCAAACAAATAAATATTAACACTTACAATATTTAGAAATTGGTTTTCTAATAATTACACTTGAGAAACTAATAAATTATATGGATAATTTATTTTGAGAGAATATTTGATTTTGTTATTTAATTGGTTAAATAACATTTTAAAAGGTTATGAGATATTGCATAAAGTCTTGCATTTATGTAGTGTTGTATTTATAAAAGTTATAAATATATATGTACCAAGACTTATATTTTATAAAAGAATTTGAATTTTTTTTATAAAATAAAAGCTAGGCCGCCACCTTCCCCATGGGAACTCACAAAATGGTTTGTCCAATGGGATGACATGCAGTTGTCATAAGCTAGAGTAGATTTAATTGGGTGGCCTAACCAAGACAACTTTGGTCCAATCACAATTCATGCTTTTGCATGTGTTAGAGAGGATTTGATTGGAAGGTCTTTCCAAGACCATTTTGGTCCAATGAACTCTCATGCACTTGCATGTGGAAGAAGCTTGGTGATTGGCCCAAAAAGAGGTGCACATCTCTCATGGTTATAAAAGGAATTGGATGCCCAAATTTAGAAGACATGAACTTGTAAGACTTGTGTTCTTGCTCTCTAAAAATCGGTCATAAGAGGGTGTTTTTCAAGTGTTTGGTTTTGATCTTTTGTGTTAAAATCCTAGCTAATCTCAAGGTGTTTGTTGGAAGCTTGGGGTATACAAGCTTGAGGTCTTCTACTCTTGAGGACAACCATTTCAAGAAGCATCATCCGTTTCATCATCCTTGTACTCCAAGAAGGTAGTTTTCTAAACACCCTACGGTTGTGTATGATAGTATGCATCTTCATATATGGATCTGGGTTTTGGGATTTTACTTATAAATGAAGTTTACATCATAAAAGTAACATGTTTTAAACATTATTTCCGCTGCGTTTTTATTTCATATGGATGAAATTACTTTGATAAACATGTTAAAATCCCAACAATTGTAATCACATTGGTTATAATCCTTAGTGATTATACCCGCTGATTACCACGTTAACTAGTTGTAGTGTCGAGTCAAATTTTCGGTCAAAATGCGTTTTAGCACGTATTTTGCAACGGAACTACTTTAGGGTATCAAAACATTTTGTTTTGATACCAAATCAGTAGGTTAAACATGTTTTGACATGTTTAACTCGACACTATTAGTTTAGTGCTTGTTTAGGGTCGCAAGGTAAGCAATCTAAACAACCGCTTAGCCTTTCGAACCCGACCCGTTTTGTCGATCTTTAAGATCCGACCAAGCTTAGTTAGTGATCATAGTTGCATAGGGAATAACCACTGAGGTTATACCTTATGATCACATAGGATTGGTTAGTCGTATGCTAGTTAGCTTGTATGCCCATAGGAAATGACCAATCTGCCCTTTTGAAGCTAAAATCCATATTTTGATTATGTGAACATATTTTTGACATATAATCTGAATTAGTAACATGTGTAGGGATAATTGGGCATGTAAGACTTGGCATAGCACATAGTTAACCATCCGAACATAGTTTTACGCAAACGACACATTATAGCGGCTTATACTACCATAATGGGTCGAAATCGGTCAAAAGCACTTAGGTAAACTTCCAAATCAGAATGTTAGGTCTATTAAATCATGCCATATGAGTTTCAATACTCATTTGATTTATAGAACTTCATTCTATCCTATCTTCTGATTTAGGATCCGATTGTTTAACATAGTGATCCATACTAGGTGCCACTTGATTCCTTGATTTCCCGAGCTTTGTTAGGACACTTAATCGAGGATACTTGCAATCTCAAGTGAGTACATAGTCCCCTCTTTTACTGTTTTCAGTTGTTTTGGGGTGAAACATATATGCCTATCTGTTATTTTCCTGATTTTAAACTACTTGATTATACATGCTTAGTACATATTATTTTGATAAATTAAACGATTACCTATGGTTTAAACACTGATTTTCCAAAACTTATAAAACTAAATTGTTGGATTGTACCTATTTTTATACATTCACCCAGCCGATTGGTAGTATGATATAGCGCTATAGGACTAGACACCCCATTCCTGTTGTATGGAATGTCAGAAACCAAATTTTAACCAAATAGAAATTGCCTTTGTGGTATTTCTATAGTCTCCAAAGTGTAGTTTGATACACTAAGGCTTGATTGAATACCAAATCACACTTTCTTTATATATGTTGATATACTACAAAAGTACAGTTTGATGTGCTCTCAAATGTGATATACTAAAGTATATTTTGATATACTAAGTACAAAATCCAACATATGTTTTAACATACTACTTTGTTATTTCATAAACTAAAGTATAATTTGATATACTACCAAAGCATAACTGATATGCTATTTTTAAACCAAAGCATATATATATGCTATTTTCGAACCGAAGTATAAATTGATATACTACCAACACTTTTATCCTTAAACCAAAGTATATTTGAGATATACTACCAAAACTATTATTTTAATTACTAAAGTATATTTCGATATACTATCCATTTAACCATTTCAAAACTAAAGTATACTTTGTTATACTATTTATACAAGCTTTTCAAAACCAAAGTATATTTTTGTTTATACTATAAACTCTTTTCCAAAACGACACGTTTTCAGAAACAAAACTTTTACATTAGATTCATGGCTATTTTGAAAACATAAAACCTTTTCTCACATTATCCAAAGCCATGAATCTAATACACAAAATCCTATGTTACTCACAGGCATTTTTATGCTGACGTACCTATTTTCATATATGTTTCAGGTACTGCTATGTGATGATTGTTGATGCATGCTACACATAGGATGGACTCGTGCCTTAGTGACTATAAAACTGAGAAACAATTATTTGTATTTATCTGAATTGTACAAAAACAATGAGTTCAAAAATTCAATAAAACAAAACTATTTGATCCATGGTTGTGAAACAATGATTCTGTTACAACACTCCCCGACGTTTCCGCCACGATTTGTTGTTTTACGTGGTCGGGGTGTGACATCCGTGATCTCTAGCATTGTGTGTTTATTTTACACAAGGACTTCTAAGCAATCTCAGGTTAGTATATTGAACCCCATCCTTTACTATTTTTCCAAAATGTTTTGGGGTGAAACACATGTGCCTACATGTTACTTTCGTGCTTTCCTGTTTTCACATCATATACTTGCTATGCTCATTAGTACACTATTAGTACATGATTTACATTACATTGTTTCGCTATGTATGTTTACTTAGCATACTTAGTATATTGATTTACATGATTTTTCTGCTTTGTATGTTGACTTAGCATACTTAGTACATCATTTTACACTACATTTTATGCTATGTATGCCCATTGTGTGCGTACTTAGTACATTTATTCATCACATGCTCACATTTTGGTATGACATTTGTTTTGTTCAAATTATACAATGTACATTCATTAACACTGGTCATGTCGCCCGTTAGTAGGTAATGGTACCAAAGGACTTGACAACTCCCATTCCTGAAATCCCGGGTTTCTTTGGATTGGAAGGAATGACCGAATTCGATGAAAATAACACATATAGACCTTTAATTTGTTTAAAGGTCTATCACCACAGTCACAAAGGCTTGAATGTATGCATTTTCACAATACCGCATAGATATTCGTATCAGTATAGCATGCATTTGGTCCACAAAACATAACTTGACTTAAACTATGTTTAATTCAATACCCTGTTTTTGTGCGTTTTACCTATGGCCTAGTTGATATATTTCACATGCCATACATGATATTTTGATACATATTACATGATTTACATTAAACATAAACACTTTGACATTGACATACACATTTGGTGATTTACCTTAGACATGGACATTTTGACATGGTTTACACAACAACACTTGACAATTGATTTGTATATGAACAAATTTACATTGGTGGTTGGTTTGGGTAAATGATTTGAGTAACGAGGCGAGTGTAATATGTTACAAATATGGTGGATACGCCGCTGGTACTTCCTATATATAAGTGTTTGTATGGTATTACATATCGTAGCATTATTTAAATCATTTCAAATTAGACATGTAACATTTTATACAAATAACATACTTTTCACAAGACATTGTTTTACAAACAACTTATCTTATACAACTCATTATACTTGGTTATTCGTTTAACCTTACATTTATCTATACATACCATCTGATCTTATCGTTTTTCAAATGATTTACAAGACAAAGCAAAGTACAAGGTTCATGACTAAACATTTTCTCAAACATAAGTCATGAATTCTATTTTCACAAAACCTATGTATCTCATAGGCATTTTTATGCTAACGTACCTACTTTCACATGTGTTTTGAGGATCTGTCGCTTAGGATGACGATTGTGACACTAGGGCGGACCTGTGCCTTAGTGACATAAACCGAAGATAGACTAGTTTAATTATGTTATAAACTCCTTATTTCATGTGTAAAGACAATGGAACACGCTTGTTTGATAAATAAAATATAACTTTGTATGCCATGATTTTGAAACAATAAATTCTGTCTCAACACTCCCCGACGTTTCCGCCGTGGTTGCATGTTATACGCGGTCGGGGTGTGACAGAAGAGTTGGTATCAGAGCCAATGGTTATAGGGAATTAGGTTATTAGTAATGCTTTGACCTAGACTATAACTTTCTAGGACCCTAACAGAAGTTATCTTGTGTTTAGATTTTAAAACATGCACTTCACCTATCCTTAGGTAATAACCACAACGAGAACATCGATTCCGAATCCGCTTTGAAAATTAATCATCTGTTCTAGGATGATTGATTCCTAGGTTTTGAACCCTCTGTTATATAGTTTTGAACCCATTTGAATTTTCAAAAGTCTCGTCAAGGTTTTCGGGTTTTACTAGTGTGAACACGTGCGAACTGGAAGAGTGAATGCCTGTACCCCGGGTTTTCTGTCTAAGGCTAGAGTGTTCGTACAAATCCACATAATCGGACCAGTCACTCTTACCCGGGAACTCTTGGGGTGAGTGTTCACTTATAGGCGAGCATGTCTTCGCAATACATTATTTTTGACCCATTTACTTTGATTAGACATTGTGTGTTGCTTGTTTGCTTAGCGATGCATAACCACCATCTTTGCTTTTGTTGATTTTGTTTCATCTCATTCTCTTCATCCAATCATCTCACTCGTTTCCTTTCATGTTTTCCTCTTCTAGAATGCCTCCTCGACGCGACAATCAGGTAGCAAATGCCGAACTGGCAGAAATTATTGCACAACAAATGGCTGCTGCACTTCCAAACCTCTTTGCTCAATGGAACCAGGCCAACAACAACAACAATGCTCCATGCAATTTCAAGAATTTTAACTCGGCCAAACCACTCAAGTTTAGTGGTTTTGAGGGAGCAACTGGGCTTCTTCAATGGTTCGAGAGCATTGAGAATACTTTCCATCACGTGCAGTGTCCTGACAATCGCAAGGTCGAGTTTTCTTTAAGTGTGTTTCAGAAGAGGGCTCTTACGTGGTGGAACGGGGTTATGAGGGATCGCGGTGCAGAAGTTGCTCTAGCTCAGACATGGGCTGAACTTAGGGCACTAATGATGAGGGAGTTCTGTCCTCGTCATGAACAGCGAGCTTTGGAGAAAGAGTTTGATGACTTAAAACAATATAGTCGCGAGCACCGGGCATATACTGATAGATTTGAGGAGTTGAGTCTGCTTTGCCCAACAATGGTTGCCCCACTCGACAAGGCTATCGAAAGGTACACTGACGGCCTACCTGACTCGGTACAAGACATCATTACTGGTAGTAACCCTATCACACTCCGTCAGGCGATCGAGTTAGCAGCGACATTGACTGAGTCGCAAGTTCGAAAGGGAAAGCTGCACAAAAAGGGTGAGAAGGGTAAGAAGCAGGCGTCTGACAAAGAAGATAGCAAGAAAGGTCAAAACAAGAAGGGAAAGGATTCTGGTTCTACAAGGGGGTCTAGGAAGCGAAAGGCTTCCCAAAACTATGTCGTTACTGCACAGGCTCAAACTGCACCAAATCCGCCTGCGCAACCACTAGCCAAGAAGCCTTATCTTGGCAATGCACCTTTGTGCAACATGTGTAACGGCCATCACCCACCACAGATTCAGTGTCGTCAATGCACCAACTGTGGGAGAAATGGTCATCTTGCTGCAACCTGCCGCATTCCTGCTAACTAGAATTGTGGCAGTTCAAAACCAAGTCCAACAAATTGCTCAACCTTTTGCTCAGCAACAAGGTCAAGTTGCACGACCTCATTTTCCTCCTGGTTCGTGCTACAATTGTGGGGATCTGACCCACTATAGAAACCGGTGCCCAAGGCTAGCCAACCAGAATCAGAATCAGGCTCAGGCTCGAGGTCGAGTCTTCAACATGAACGCTCAAGAGGCACAAGCAGATGATAATGTGGTGAACGGTACGTTCTTTATTAATAATCAGCCAGCATCTGTTCTTTTTTATTCGGGTGCCGATAAGAGTTTTGTGTCGTTATCTTTTGAACCATTGCTTCGGGTGTCTAGAACGAAACTAGGTAAACCGTTGACAGTAGAAGTGGCTAGTGGTGAACCCATTGTTCTTGATTCTGTTCTCCGCAACTGCCAGTTAAACCTTAACAAACATCTTTTTCCCATTGACCTCACGCCTATGCAACTTGGAAGCTTCGACGTTATTGTGGGTATGGATTGGTTAGCCAAGCATCATGCAGAGGTAGTTTGTTTTGAGAA
This sequence comes from Helianthus annuus, assembly GCF_002127325.2. Lineage (NCBI taxonomy): Eukaryota > Viridiplantae > Streptophyta > Magnoliopsida > Asterales > Asteraceae > Helianthus > Helianthus annuus. The sequence goes on along the minus strand of NC_035446.2, from coordinate 42,088,473 downwards.
GACCATTCGTATGCCGCTTTCGACAGGTGAGATCCTACAGATTCGTGGTGAGAAACCTGCTGGTGGTCTCAAACTCATGTCTTGTTTTAAAGCTCGGAAGTATCTGCGAAAGAACTATGTGGCCTTTTTGGCACATGTTGTAGCATATAAGGGCAAAGGTAAGTCTATTCAAGATATTCCTGTTGTGCGGGATTATTCTGAAGTATTTCCTGAAGAGTTACCTGGTCTACCCCCAGCACGCCAAGTCGAGTTCCGTATTGATCTCGTACCTGGTGCAAATCCCATTGCCAGAGCTCCATATCGTCTTGCACCGTCTGAGATGCAAGAGTTGTCTAAGCAGCTTCAGGAACTCTCTGACAAAGGTTTTATCCATCCTAGCTTTTCACCTTGGGGTGCTCCCGTTCTTTTTTTCAAGAAGAAGGATGGATCTTTTAGGATGTGTATCGATTATCGTGAGCTTAACAAGCTTACCATCAAGAATCGATATCCCCTACCTCGCATTGATGATCTCTTTGATCAATTGCAAGGCGCTTCTTACTTTTCAAAGATTGATCTGCGATCTGGATATCATCAACTGCGTGTGCATGAAGAAGATATTCCCAAGACAGCGTTCCGCACTCGTTACGGGCATTATGAGTTCACAGTCATGCCATTCGGTTTGACGAATGCTCCTGCTGTTTTCATGGACTTGATGAATAGGGTCTGCAAGCCTTATCTGGATAAGTTCATCATCGTTTTCATTGATGACATTTTGATATATTCTAAGACGCGAGCTGATCATGAGCAACATCTTCGTCTTACTTTGGAACTCCTAAAGAAAGAGCAACTTTTCGCCAAATTCTCCAAGTGTGAATTCTGGCTTAAAGAGGTTCAATTCTTAGGACATATTGTCAACGAACAAGGTATTCATGTATATCCCTCCAAGATCAGTGCGATTAAGGATTGGGATACGTCTACTAATCCTACTGAAGTTCGTTCTTTTCTTGGTCTTGCGGGTTATTATCGCCGTTTCATTGAAAATTTCTCGAAGATTGCAGTTCCTCTAACTGCTCTAACTCAGAAGAACAAGCCATTTGATTGGGGATTTAAGCAAGAGGAATCGTTTCTGACTTTGAAACAAAAACTTTGCGACGCGCCTGTCCTAACCTTGCCTGAGGGCAATGATGATTTCGTCGTTTATTGCGATGCATCTAAATTAGGTCTTGGCTGTGTCCTGATGCAAAGAAACAGAGTCATAGCATACGCATCAAGGCAGTTGAAGATACATGAGAAGAACTGCACCACTCATGATCTTGAGTTGGGTGCAGTTGTCTTCGCTCTTAAGATTCGGAGACACTATTTGTACGGTACAAAATGTGTGGTTTTCACGGACCACAAAAGTCTTCAACACATCTTCAATAAAAAAGAACTCAACATGAGACAGCGACGTTGGGTTGAACTTCTAAACGACTATGACTGCGAATGTCATAGCCGATGCTTTGAGTCGCAAGGGACGTACTAGCTTCATTGTATTCGTGTCCAATCTGTTATCCAAGCTCAATCCGATATCCAAGCACGTATTTCTTAGGCTCAAAATCTTGTGTTTCACAAGGGTTGATGGATAAGGAATTTCCCTACCACATAATGCCTGATCTAGAATTGAAGGACAATGGATCGTATTACTTCATGGACCGTTTATGGGTCCCGAGCCAAAAGATAACCTTCGTACCTTGCTTATGGATGAAGCCCATAAGTCTCGTTATTCTATTCATCCTGGCTCAGATAAGATGTATAAGGATCTCGGTATTCAGTATTGGTGGCCTGGTATGCCTTACTTGTCTTAAGGTTAAGGCTGAACATCAGCGTCCTTCTGGTTTATTGGAGCAACCAGAGATCCCAGTTTAGAAATGGGAAAACACTACCATGGATCTCATTACCAAACTTCCGCGCACAAAGAAAGGTCACGATGCCATCTGGGTAGTCGTTGATCGTCTTACTAAGTTAGCGCATTTCTTGCCAATCCGTGAGGATTTTTCGGCTGACAAACTTGCTAAAATCTATGTGGATGAAATTGAAGCTCGACATGGTGTTCTTTTGAAAATCATTTCTGACAGAGATGCTCGTTTCACTTCTCATTTTTGGAGAACCATGCAATCTGCTATGGGGTCCCAACTTAATCTGAGCACAGCTTATCATTCGCAAACGGATGGTCAGTCTGAAAGAACAATCCAGACACTGAAGGATATGCTTAGAGCTTGTGTGATCGATTTTGGTGGTAGTTGGGATTCACATCTTCCGTTAATTGAATTCTCCTACAACAACAGTTATCCTTCTAGCATCAACATGGCTCCTTTCGTGGCTCTCTATGGTCGAAAATGTCGTTCACCAGTCTGCTGGAATGAGATCGGTGAGGCTCAGCTTACTGGACCTGCCCTCATTTTAGAGACAACATATAAGGTTAAGAAAGTTCGTGATAACCTTCAGACAGCTAGAAGCCGTCAAAAGAGTTACGCGGACCTAAAACGCAAGCCCTTGGATTTTCAAGTCGGTGATCGAGTATTACTTAAGGTCTCACCTTGGAAAGGTGTGATTAGATTTGGAAAGAAAGGAAAACTTGCACCTAGATACGTTGGACCATTCAAGATCGTCGAAAGAATCGGTAAGGTAGCCTACAGACTTGAGTTACCTCCTAAACTTGGAAATGTTCATCTAACCTTTCACGTGTCCAATCTTAAGAGGTGTTTAGCTGATGAGAACCTCCACATACCGCTTGACGAAATTCGTGTTGATAAAACACTGAAATTTGTTGAGAAACCGGTGGAAATCATGGAACGTGAAGTCAAGTGGCTTAAACGCAAGCGCATTCCTTTGGTCAAGGTTCGCTGGGAAACTAAATGTGGACCCGAGTTTACTTGGGAACGTGAAGATCAAATGAAGGCGAAGTATCCGCATCTTTTTCCACGAGTTTCCTCTAAATAAATTTTGGGACGAAATTTCCACAAGTAGGGGAGACTGTAACTTTTGTTCTCGAAATCATTATGAACAGTTCAATTATCAATAAAACAATGTTATTTGATCCCAACGTTTGTTTGGTTATGTTTTACATTTTTCATGTTTTGACTTTTGTTCGATTTTAAACTCTACATCGCTTTCTGGAGAATTATACGCAAACTGGTGCGTAAACGTACTTAGTTTTATGCGACAAATACTCCGGAACATCAACATATACTCAACATACCTTAAATAACCTTTACATAACTTAGAAATAAGTTTTGAAGGCTTTGGTATGGCAAAAACAAGTTAATTCGCTTATAGGGACTAAACTTGACAAACTGCGAAAGTATGACGATTCGTACTAAAACAGACATCCCAGAACATGTCCATAAGTTAAACATACCATAAATATCCTTTACATAGCTTAGAAATAGGCTTTGAAGGGTTAGGTATGCTAAAATAAACTTTTGGATGATTCAGGGACTAAAAGTGTCAAAAAGTACATAAGTTTGCACTTTCACGCATAACTTACGTTCTGAATACATCTAGACATCCAAAAATTTATGTAAGCATCCTAATATTATGCCTTAGTGTTTGGCATGAGAAAAATCCATTCGTCGCGCAATTTGGATCGTTTTTCGCGCTTATGCGCATTTCGTCGTAATTAGGCGAACATCGCGATCGTACGGTCAAACGAACCAACATCCGGCATATTTTTGAGCATGTTTTATGTCCTCAATGTTTAAGCATCATTTTAGGGCCTTAAAGATGGCTTAACGGGCCTTAAACATGTCGGAAATGGACCTTCAGGCGGCCCGCGTAAGACCAGGCTGAACTTGTTTTCTGAACTGGACCTTCAGGCGGCCCGCGTAAGACCAGGCTGAACTTTTACATGGGCCGCGTCAGCCTCCAAGACCAGATTCAATGTTTCTGATCCACTTGCAGCAGCCTTTCGATCACCCAAAGGGCAACGACACGTGTCAAAACCCTATGGTAGGGGCAAAATAAGCCACCACAACTTTTCGACAAGTGTACAGGTTAGATCGAGGCACGATATTCAAGAAACGATCCTAACGGTCTTGCTTTTCCTATAAATACCCCCCCCCATTTGTGTTAAAACCCACAAAATCTGATCTAAAGCTCTAAGTTGAGGCCTTTGCTTCATACCTGAGCTCCTGGGTCGAGATTAGCTTTCGGGGACCCTTCGTAAGTGTTCTTTCGTTCTTTTATCGCTTTCTTGTCCTAAAGTCAAACTATGTTTGACTTTCTGCATTGACCAGCCTATGGTCCACACGAAGTTCGTTTGAACTTCATAACGTGAGCGTGATCACGATGGTTATAGTCCCTAGTGAGTACACCTACTGATCACCACGTTATCTAGGCTCAGTGACGAGTCGTAGTTTCGGCCAAAATGCGCATTGTTGTGTATTTTGTAACCAAACTACTCTTAGGTATCAAAACCGTTTGCTTTGATACCAAACTTGTTTTCTAAACTTAGTTAAGCATGTTCTAACATGCTTAGCTCGTCACTTTTAGTTTAGTGCTTATATAGGGTCGTCAGGTAAGCGATCTAAACAATCGCTTATACTTTCGAACCCGATCCATTTGGTCGATCTTTAGGATCCGACCAAGCACATTAGGTGACCATAGCATATAGGGAATAACCTTCCAAGGTTATACCTTATGGTCGCTTCGTTTAAGTAGTTGTATGATAGGTAGTTTATATGCCTTAGGTAAATTACCAAAATGCCCTTTTTACGCCAAAATTCATTTTAAGCATATGTAACATAACTTTTGTTATCTAAACTGATCTGGCAATAATACTAGACATGTTAAGGCATATTTTACTTATCATAGGGCTAGTCAGGCGTTTCGAACGCGTTTTACGCGAACGGCGCGTTAAAGTAACGTAAGCTACCTAAACGGGTCGTAATGGGTCGTAAGCACTTAGGTTAGGTTTCATTTTAGAATGTAGGCTTTGTCAAACCTTATTACATGAGTCTCTATACTCGTTTGGTTTACAAACCCTCATTCTACCCAATCTTCCGATTTAGGTCCGGTGTATTAATATAGCTACCTACTAGGTGTCGTTTGATATTCCGTGATCTCTAGCATTGTGTGTTTATTACAAAAGGACTTCTAAGCAATCTCAGGTGAGTACATTGAACCCCATCCTTTACTATTTTTCCAAACTGTTTTGGGGTGAAACACATGTGCCTACATGTGACTTTCATGCTTTACTGTTTTCACATCATATACTTGCTATGCTCATTAGTACACTATTAGTACATGATTTACATTACATTGTTTCGCTATGTATGTTTACTTAGTATACTTAGTACATTGATTTACATGATTTTTCTGCTTTGTATGTTGAATTAGCATACTTAGTACATCATTTTACACTACATTTTATGCTATGTATGCCCATTGTGTGTGTACTTAGTACATTTATTCATCACATGCTCACATTTTGGTATGACATTTGGTTTGTTCAAATTATACAATGTACATTCATTAACACCGATCATGCCGCCCGTTAGTAGGTAATGGTACCATAGGACTTGACAACTCCCATTCCTGAAATCCCGGGTTTATTTGGATTGGAAGGAATGACCGAATTCGATGAACATAACACATATAGACCTTTAATTTGTTTAAAGGTCTATCACCACAGTAACAAAGGCTTGAATGTATGCATTTTCACAATACCGCATAGATGTTCGTATCAGTATAGCATGCATTTGCTCCACAAAACATAACTTGACTTAAACTATGTTTAATTCAATACCTTGTTTTTGTGCGTTTTACCTATGGCCTAGTTGATATATTTCACATGCCATACATGATATTTTGATACATATTACATGATTTACATTAAACATAAACACTTTGACATTGACATACACATTTGGTGATTTACCTTAGACCTGGACATTTTGACATGGTTTACACAACAAAACTTGACAATTGATTTGTACATGAACAAATTTACATTGGTGGTTGGTTTGGGTAAATGATTTGAGTAACGAGGCGAGTGTAATATGTTACAAATATGGTGGATACGCTGCTGGTACTTCCTATATATAAGTGTTTGTCTGGTATTACATATCATAGCATTATTTGAATCATTTCAAGTTAGACATGTAACATTTTATACAAATAACATACTTTTCACAAGATATTGTTTTACAAACAACTTATCTTATACAACTCATTATACTTGGTTATTCGTTTAACCTTACATTTATCTATACACACCATCTGATCTTATCGTTTTTCAAATGATTTACAAGACAAAGCAAATTACAAGGTTCATGACTAAACATTTTCTCAAACATAAGTCATGAATTATATTTTCACAAAACCTATGTATCTCACAGGCATTTTTATGCTGACGTACCTACTTTCACATGTGTTTTCAGGAGCTGTCGCTTAGGATGACGATTGTGACACTAGGGCGGACCTGTGCCTTAAAGACATAAAACCAAGATAGACTAGTTTAATTATGTTATAAACACCTTGTTTCATGTTTAAAGACAATGGAACACGCTTGTTTGATAAATAAAATATAACTTTTTATGCCATGATTTTGAAACAATTAATTTTGTCTCAACACTCCCCGACGTTTCCGCCGCGGCTGCATGTTATACGCGGTCGGGGTGTGACAACATTGACAACTAAGTAGGTTACTTTGTATACAATTTTCCATATGAAAAAAAACTAACAAGTTAAAACATTGTTGCATCATACCCCATAGTTTTTTTTCACTAAGAGGCAAGAGTCAGTTGACAAGCCTTATCAAGCCGTAGTATAACATTAATTTTTATTAATATTTAATAACATTTACACCTTTTTAGAGCTCTCTAGCTGACCCGGAGCCTGAGTTTCACTTATCAAGACCACGTGCCTAAACGAATTCGTTAATTTTATTATTTTTATTTGATATATTAATTAATAGAGAAATAAACAACCAAGCTCGATCTTTGAAAACAAAGCTCAAACCGAGCTAAGCTCGAGCTCACCTTGTTTCCACCCCTAAACTTGCAATGTCCATGTCATAGACAGTACAACTGTATCATGTGTACAAGAATACAAAAATAACATACCAAAACTGTATCATAGGTACAAGTGTTAGTGCAGTTGTCTGTCGACTACATCTTTGTTCGAGTCTCTCAAATAGAAAGTCAAGTCGCTATGAGTTTCGCTACGAGATTGACTACGGCAATATCCAAGGGGGAGATTGTTGATGCACGTAATGTCTATCGCCTTCGTCAATCCGTGTCGTAGTGAAAAGCCGGAAGGAATCAAGCGCGTAATGTCTTATTTAGTTAGAAATGGCAAGGTGGCAAACTTGTAATTAATGAGAAATATCATTAAAGTTGCCTTGACCATATAAATAGGGGATTATGTCATGAGTTAGTTAGTTTTTGAAGAGATTTGGATTAGAATTTGGAGAAGACTTGGAGAGGAGACTTTCTAGAGAGAGAAAGTAGAGAGAGAAAGTGATTGTAAACGAGATTCTTGTACCATACACGTCTATTCTTGTAATGGATTCTCGTTAGTAGTACGTTATCGTGTGTTCGGTCACGTTCGTTCACGGATTCCGCACGTGAAACGTTCGTTACGCAATCGAACGGTGTCAAAACCGGTCCTACAAGTGGTATCAGAGCTAGGAGCTCGATTGCACGATCAAACACGTCATTTTCGTACTGATTCAGAGCCAAATCAGATCCGGATTCATCGATTTCATCACTTTCTACTCATTTCTTGGAAATTCGACAAATTGAACGTGTTGTCACGGTCCGATTCGTCTGAAATTCAAGTATATTGTGCGAAATACATTGAATTGAAACCCTACAAAGTTTCAGATCGAAATTCCATGTAGTTTTGGAGATATTGCAGATTTTCGGTTCGAATTTGCGTGAACTTTCAGTTCTGGTTCGCTCGTAATTCAAGTTCTGGTTCGCTCGTAATTAATGTGTGGAACCGCTCATATGACAAAAATTAACCTCTGGATCGCTCTTTTGAACACCTGAACCGCTTTTGTGTACAAGTATTTAGGATCGCTCGAAAATACTGTCTGAACCGCGTATTTGTCAGCGTGTGGTCCGCTCATAAGTCATCTTCTCCACATGTTTTCTGAATCAAAGCAGATTGTCGGTTCAACAGATCTCGTAAATTGATGTGATAAGAATTGCAGGTGATGTCCATTGTGTTTGCACGTGAAGTGTGGGAAATTATGTTTGTCTGTTGACAGCTCAGTTACACCGCCCAACCCTTGGAGACAACTGTGAATTTTAAATGAAAACAGGCCAACAGCGCACCACCGTCTTTTTGTTTTTAGTGAAGTCCTTTTGAGTCACCGCCCAAAAGTTAAACAAGTAGGCCAATCGTTATCATGCCGCCACACTAGTTTGTTTTGGCAGTTTGTTTTAACTGACTCTTATTAGTAAATAGAACCGCCAAAGTGAACCAATCCACAAAGCACCGCCCCACTTGCCCAATCCAAGTCTTGTTATCCACCGCCCAGCCCACTTCAACCGCCCCATTTTTAAACAGCCAATTTTTTTAAACAGTGCACATTCATTAAAGCCAATTTTTTTAAAACAGCCAAATTTTTAAAGGAGCCCATGTGATAAAGAATTGAGAGGGGCATTTGAGTTAACAGTGTGCATTGATTAAAGCGGGTTAACGAATCTTCGACAACGAGTCTTAGATTGGTTTATCTACACACTGTTACGAATTCAATTTAGTTTTGATCTAATTGTTTACTTGCTTGTTTGCAGGAAATCCAAGGTAGTTTGTCGAGCATCGGTTATACACACGAGTGAATTCACACTCGATCCGATCTTTGATAGTTATTTGATTGTGTGAAATTTTTGTATTGATTGAAAATTCGTTTTTGTGAATCGTTTGATAACGAAAATGGATTATGCAATTAATATTGTACTGAACAAGTTCAACAATTTTTCAGGTATCGATGGAGAATCGATTGAAGAATTGATTGAAAGGTATGTCGAGCTGTATTGGATAATGGTGAGTTTGAAGATTACCAAGACAAAAGAGGAATGGGTTAACAAACTGGAAAATGCTTTACCGGGTGATGAATGGAGAACGTATCTGTCAGATTGGAAAACGAGATACTTAGAAGCGAGTTTGGGTGAGTTTATCGATAAGATTAAAGAGCGAGAACTTGAACTACAAAAGATTAGAAGTGAAGCAACTAATAAAGCAAAATGTAAATCTGATGAAAATGTTCGAAAGGTAGAGGAACAGGTTAAAGAAATTTCAGCGATCAAGCTTGAGAAGAAAGCTGAGGATGTAAAAATGACCGAGAAGTGTTCAAGATGTGACAAATTTGAATCAGACAATGTCAAACTGTTAAGTGATTTGGACAGTTTGACATTGGAAAACAAAATTTTGAAAGAAAAGGATTCAAAAGTTGGAGAATCTGTGAAGAATGCATCAATATGTTTCAAATGTGACAACTTTAAGACCGATAATGACAAACTCATAAAAGGTGCAAAAATGTTGGCATTGGAGATCAAGAAGTTGACAGATGAGAAGCAAGCTGATGATAAACAGATTCTTATGATTCAGGAAATTTGTGAGAAACTGAAAGTTGAAAATGGCAAACTGTTGGGTAATTTGAACAGTTTGACATCAGAAAACAAGGTTTTGAAAGAGAAAGAAAAAGACTTTGAAAGCAAAAAGAAATCCTCAGAAAATGAAGATTTTTGGATAAAACTTGAAAACAAAAATTTGAAAGCAAATGAAACAAAATTTCAAGAACAGATAAAAGTTTTAGTCAATGAAAAGTCTGTTCTTGAAAATTTGAAAAATGAGAATGAAAAATCAATCAAGTCTCATCTTGAAAAAATCTCTCGGCTTGAAAGTGAAGCTGAGAATTCAAGAGTCAAGATCGAAGAACTTGAAAAGAAGTTGATCGGTTTTGTGACTTCATCTGACAAGTTGAATATTCCTTGTCCAAAACCAATCAATTCTATTCCAATAAGTGACAGTGTCACAAACTTTGACAATGTCAAAGTTGAAGATTGCGATGAAAAATCTGATGATGAAAATGGAAAAATTGAAAAACAAAAATTGTTTTTAGAATTAAAAGAAAAATTCAAAAATACTGTTTTGCAATCTACTGAAACAGGTGAATGCTCAACGCAAAAACCTGTTAAGAAGATTGTAGAACAGAAACAAAAAGTTAAAAATTTAAAAAATGCTCAAAAAGAAAATAAAAGCTCATCAGATCGATCATCCAATCGAAATCAAAAACCAAAAAAATTGAAAACCGAAAACTCAAAAATTGTTGGTAATAAGTAGTGCAGGTCAGACCACAGTGCTCAAAAGCCAAATCCAACAATCAAGAGGAGGAAGGAGTATCACCACGCTAGACAATGCTTTGATCTAAGCGTTTGGTATGACAATGGTGATTGGTATGATAACAGAGTGTGCTACAAATGTGGATATCAAGGACACATTGCTGTTAACTGCCAGAAACAGAGATTTGAGACAAGAAGATGCTATAATTGCCAAATCCAAGGACACATTGCCAGGGATTGCCCAAGGAAATCAAGTGAAAGATTGAGGGTTAATTCTCAGAAGTTGGCAAAGAAACCAGTCACTGTCAAGCCCAAAGTACTAAAAGTTTCAGAACAGAATGTCAAAGAACAGAAGGTCCAAGAACCTAAAGTTCAAGAAAAGAAAGTGAAACTTTCTCAAGGGCAAAAAGACAAACTGCGAAAGAAGAGGAAGAAAGCCAGAGAATATCTGGAGAAGATTTTGTCCTCGGGTTCACCCGACAGATCGAATAAGAGTGCTGATGAATCGATTCACTCGACAACAAAGTCAAGTAAACCGAATTCGTCAGATGCAAATCTGAGGACGAAAGAGGAAAAGAAGAAGGAAAAGGTCGGCGATGAATCTGACGTGCCGAAGTCAGACAAGCCACCTTCAGGCGATGATTCTGATTCGTCAAAATCAGAGGAGCCACAAGTTGAGCTCAAAAGTGAAAATTCAGTTCCGCCAATGGATGACACAAACTTTCCACCATTGCGAACTGAAAATTTTAAACAAAAAGATGGTAAAGTGAAAATTTCGAATAAATTCTATTCTGAAAAGAAAGAATTTGATGTCGAAAAGGCTTTTAATGGAAAAGTGAAAAATATTTTTGGAAAGATGGTTGAGGGAAAGGTTAAAGGGGTTAAAGAATTTTATGAAACAAAAAGGAATGTTCAAACCCCGAGTGAAAATAACTCAAATACACCCAAGGCTGGTCAGGCTTGGGTGCCTACATTCGTTGCTTAAAATCCTGACTTGCCGGAGTTCCCAGGTTGGTAAGCGTGGAACATGAATCGGCATATTTCTTGAGAAATTTCACTCTGGTGATTTTTCGTCTTCAAAAGATAAATCAGGGACATTAAGTTGTACTTGATTCATCTTTCCTACAAGTGGTAATTTGAAAAACAAAGTGATGAAACCCCGTGTTTATGAAATGTCACACAAAACTAATTTTCCGGAAAAACCATTTTGATTAAAACAAACTTAAGTGTTTTGAAATCATAATGGGAAAATAGTTTGTTGTGAGGGGGAGTTCTGATTGTTTATGCCAGGTGGATGGAGAATTGAAGTGATTCTCATCAAGTTGTCAACTTTGTACAGTTTGTTTCAAATTTTCCCAGAAAATCAAAATTGAAACATATTTTGATTTTAGGGGGAGAAAAATTTTTAAAAAATTAGAAAATTTGAAAAAGTCAAAAACATCGAAAAATTTAAAAATGAGTTTTGTTGATAAAAGAGGAAATGATAGTAAATCAGTGGACTATCACAGCATGCTAAGGAAATGAAATGTCAAATGTGATAAACGATCTCACTAAAGATGTGACGATAGGCTCAGCTAGACTAGTAGATTTGCGATAACGATACAAATATAAATGAAAAAGCCTAGTTCTAGTGGGAAACATGGTTGAAAGCATAGTACTTAGTTTTGTCCTTCTTGACTGTGTGCCTGCTCAGTAATCGCTGATTGTCGAAAGACATAAAACTGGTTAAGTTTGTGAACTTTCACTACTTTGCTGAAAAATCGCTGTGATTGTGCATTTCATTTTGCAAAGATTTAAACTTGTTTGATTTCTTTATTTTTGTTTAAGCATCGGACATCCTCTGCGTATACGGGAGTATCGACCTGGATGTTGTTGCCTAAACGTTCTGCTTTATTTTCTTTGGTGTTTCGTTTAAGCTTTGGACCTCCTCTGCGTATACGGAAGTATCGACCTAGTGGTTAAAGCCTAAACAACTTTAACTTGTTTTATTTTCTTATTTTGTTTAAACATTGGACTTTCTCTGCGTATACGGAAGTATCGACCTGATTGTTAATGTTTAAACATTCTGCTTTGTTTTCGCACATATCACAGTTGATGAAAGTTTAAAGGCATTACTTGAGTTAGTGTATTGCATGATGAGGGGATATGCTGAGATCGTGGGGTCCATAAGAACTTAGTGCATAATTAATATACCTTAACGTATCGGTAAGCATTTCGAAAGTTTTTAGATTGAGCTTAAGTGGACAACAATATCGTCAATCAACGTGAATTGTTTAGAACTTAAAATGTCTAAAAGCTTAACGGTGCTTGTGATGTGTCTCAAAAACTGATATGATCCTCTTACACAAACTCACAAAAATATGTTTGTACATATTTCATTTCCGCATTTAATTTCTGTCTTTGCATTCATGTTTCTTATTTTGAAAAATCCAAAAAGATTTTCGACAACTGATGTTGGAGAGCTGACATTCAAAATCTCAAAGGCTAAACATGATGAACAGACGGTTTGGTTAATTGGTTTGAAATGTTTAAGATGATTCATTAATTTGAATCAGAATTTGGAATGTTTCAAATTGTATTAGAAAATTCTCAAATGCTTAGTTGATTCATTAAGTTGAATCACAACTTTATTGGTTTGTAATAGAGAGGTTGAGATGTGCAGGTTTTTGAATTTGTTGCTGCGAAAAGCCAGACTACGATCCCGACATCTGATTCTGAGGGGGAGTCTGAAGACGAGCTCAACGCTAAAGGAGTTTGTATCTGGAAAGCCAGGTGTCGATCCCAAAAGCACGGAAGCTTGACGAAAGGGGGAGCCTGAAGATTCTGAAGTAAATACAGATCCTCTGGGATTCTGTTCGAGCAAGAGTATTTGAAGACTCTCACTAAAGATTCCGTCAACATCCAAGGGGGAGTTTGTTAGTGCAGTTGTCTGTCGACTACATCTTTGTTCGAGTCTCTCAAATAGAAAGTCAAGTCGCTATGAGTTTCGCTACGAGATTGACTACGGCAATATCCAAGGGGGAGATTGTTGATGCACGTAATGTCTATCGCCTTCGTCAATCCGTGTCGTAGTGAAAAGCCGGAAGGAATCAAGCGCGTAATGTCTTATTTAGTTAGAAATGGCAAGGTGGCAAACTTGTAATTAATGAGAAATATCATTAAAGTTGCCTTGACCATATAAATAGGGGATTATGTCATGAGTTAGTTAGTTTTTGAAGAGATTTGGATTAGAATTTGGAGAAGACTTGGAGAGGAGACTTTCTAGAGAGAGAAAGTAGAGAGAGAAAGTGATTGTAAACGAGATTCTTGTACCATACACGTCTATTCTTGTAATGGATTCTCGTTAGTAGTACGTTATCGTGTGTTCGGTCACGTTCGTTCACGGATTCCGCACGTGAAACGTTCGTTACGCAATCGAACGGTGTCAAAACCGGTCCTACAACAAGAATACAAAAATAACATACTTGCTCGTATAAATCTTTAGGTTGCTTTTGTGTGCCACTTGATGTAATATGATATCCCATTTCCACTCTTAACATCAACTACAAATGTTTAGAGCCACTTGGCATAGTATTTAGAAACTTTGATGGAGAGTTTTCTTTGCGTAATTGAAGAGCTACATAAATCACACTACAACCAAAAGTATATTAAAATAATATACAATGCTTCCAGTGCATAGAGTTGAACATATATCAAATTTTGGTGGTATTTGTATATGAAATTTCACACACTTACACTAATGTGTAGAATACACCAATCACACACCAGCACCCAATTACATAAGATCTAAAAAGAAGACAACCCCATAAGAGTTCCAAAAAAAGCATCAAAACTGCAGTACCAACGACTTAGTTTCTTTTAAATTAGATATAAAATCAAACTCGGTTACATAACATCTTATATTAGTTTTTCTAAGTACTACCATAGAGAAAAATGCTAACTCTACATTATTGGTAAACTATAACTGTAATGAACAAAGGGTTAAATATTCTATTTTTACTTCTTACATGTATAAAATTCCATAGTTATATTCTATTTTTACTTCTTACATGTATAAAATTCCATAGTTATAATGAAGATATAAAAGCTAAACAATACTACATTGTCAAAAATATGTTAAACCAGGGTCAAAATTGCATTTCTAAAGTAAGGGTTTGACGCCTAGAATCATTATATCTGTAGGATGAACAAATGCAAAATATTGTGTATTGAAAATGAGTAAAAAAAATACTAACTTCTGAATAACATTGATACGAATGTTAAAAAATAACCTAGAAAAATTCACATAAATGTCTAAGAGATGGTTCACCAAAGAAAAGCCAGACTAAGACCTGGAAGATCCCCTCATCTCTGAGATCTGAGTGCTTGACCAGGAGATTTTGAGATATAACCACAAATTGATTGTTGAGAAAAACAGAAAACGATGAAGAGAAACACATTTGGTGTTGCGACTGCTGCACTAGAATGCTAAATCAATTTAACCTTAAATTTCTTACCCAGTAAGATGAAAAACTAGACGAGAATCGCCAGATTGCAACAACCATTCGCTCGATTAGATAGAAAGCAACCTACAATTGAAGACCATAGAACTAATCGCCTAATTGTAGTGAGGAAGCATAATGATTTCACCTTTCATTGTAATTAGGGTTGAGGTGGGTTCCATAAGAAATTAAGGGAAAATTGACTTTTTGGGGGAAATGTGATTTGAGAGGGGGATCAAAAAAAATTTCAAGCAAATTTGAATTTGATTTTACGTGTGCTGGTGGGGGAATGTAATTTGGGAGGGAGATGAAAAATAGCATTGTGGTTAATACTTTTTATTTTATATAATTAATCATTTTTTATAGTTTGACTGCTGCACTAGAATGCTAAATCAATTTAACCTTAAATTTCTTACCCAGTAAGATGAAAAACTAGACGAGAATCGCCAGATTGCAATAACCATTCGCTCGATTAGATAGAAAGCAACCTACGATTGAAGACCAGAGAACTAATCGCCTAATTGTAGTGAGGAAGCATAATGATTTCACCTTTCATTGTAATTAGGGTTGAGGTGGGTTCCATAAGAAATTAAGGGAAAATTGACTTTTTGGGGGAAATGTGATTTGAGAGGGGGATGAAAAAAAATTTCAAGCGAATTTGAATTTGATTTTACGTGTGCTGGTGGGAGAATGTAATTTGGGAGGGAGATGGAAAATAGCATTGTGGTTAATACTTTTTATTTTATATAATTAATCATTTTTTATAGTTTGACTGCTGCACTAGAATGCTAAATCAATTTAACCTTAAATTTCTTACCCAGTAAGATGAAAAAACTAGACGAGAATCGCCAGATTGCAATAACCATTCGCTCGATTAGATAGAAAGCAACCTACGATTGAAGACCAGAGAACTAATCGCCTAATTGTAGTGAGGAAGCATAATGATTTCACCTTTCATTGTAATTAGGGTTGAGGTGGGTTCCATTAGAAATTAAGGGAAAATTGACTTTTTGGGGGAAATGTGATTTGAGAGGGGGATGAAAAAAATTTCAAGCGAATTTGAATTTGATTTTACATGTGCTGGTAGGGGAATGTAATTTGGGAGGGAGATGAAAAATAGCATTGTGGTTAATACTTTTTATTTTATATAATTAATCATTTTTTATACTTTAAATATATAATCATTCATCAATATATATACCAAATCTTATATTATAAAATAATATATTTACCTAATGTATCATAGTTAGCCAGGGCTGTTTGTTTACCTCTTAATGAGCCTCTTAATGGTTCAGACATCTTACTTTAATGGTTCAGACTCTTTGTTTCGTGAGAAGATGTCTGAATGGTTCAGACATTTGCCTCTGAATGGTTAAGTTTTAAGCTGAGTCTGAATGGTTAAGACCTCTAATCTGAATTGCTCAGACATTTGCCTCTGAACGGTTAAGCATTATACTGGCTCTTAATGATTCAGACATTTTACTGATTCAGCACTTAATAGTTCAGACCTCTTACTGGTTCAGCATTTAACCATTCAGAAGTTGCCAAACAGCCCCTTAGTCATAATTAAGGGTGCAAACGAGTTGAGACGAGCTTGACTCGGGCTTGAGGTTGTTTAACTTACGAGGACTCGACTCGGTTCCAGTTGCGGACCTAGCCCATTAATTTAGGGGTATCCCAAAAAGAATTTTTTACCGAGCAATCATACAATAATAAAAAAAAAGAAATTTGTTTTGGGGCTTAGGCTATGTTTATCAATTGGGCGTGTTTCAATTATATTATACTTAATTTGTGCTTAATTATTATACAAGTTTGGTGTTGTAAAAGGTTTGTGCTTATAAAAATTTGGAATTTTAATCAATTAAATTATCATATTTTTTAGGGGTATCTCGGTATTTGTTCAAGTGTATCTTTCATATAAAACCGAAAAAAAATACACTACAAAAAGGGGGTTGAGCCGTAGCTCGTGATACCCCTCATTATATTATAGGTCCGCCACTACTCGGTTCGGTTTTGTTTTTAAAATTAAAGCTCGACTCGTGGGTAGTTTCTCAAACTCTAGATCAGCTCAAATTATATTTATTAAATAATTTATATGAATTATAATTATTATTTATTATGAACTGATATATAACATAATACATATAATTCAGTTGTTTTATCATAAATTTATAAATTGTAACATTTGTGCTCGATATCATTATGAACAGTTCAATTATCAATAAAACAATGTTATTTGATCCCAATGTTTGTTTGGTTGTGTTTTACATTTTTCGTGTTTTGACTTTTGTTCAATTTCAAACTCTATATCGCTTTTGGAGAATTATACGCAAACTGGTGTGTAAAGGTACACAGTTTAATGCGACAAATACTCTGGAACATCAACATATACTCAACATACCTTAAATAACCCTTACATAACTTAGAAATAAGTTTTGAAGGCTTTGGTATGGCAAAAACAAGTTAATTCGCTTACAGGGACTAAACTTGACAAACTGCGAAAGTATGCCAATTTGAACTGTAACAAACATTCCGGAACATGTCCATAAGTTAAACATACCATAAATATCTTTTACATAGTTTAGAAATAGGCTTTGAGGGGTTTGGTATGCTAAAACAAACTTTTGGATCATTCAGGGGCTAAAAGTGTCAAAAAGTGCACAAGTTTGCACTTTTGCGCATAACTTACGTTCTGAATACATCTGGACATCCAAAAATTTATGTAAGCATCCTTATATTATGCCTTAGTGTCTGGCATGAGAAAAATCCATTCGTCGCGCAACTATGATCGTCTTTCGCGCTTATGCGCATTCCGTCGTAATTAAACAAACATCGCGACCGTACGGCCAAACGAACCGACATCCGGGATATTTTTGAGCTTTTTAAGTTCCCTATACTTTAACATCTTTTTAGAGCTTTGAAATGGGGTTAACGGGGCTTAAACGTGTCAAAAATGCATCAAATACCAAGTTTTGGAGTTGTAGGGACCAAAACTGTAAATCTGCCAAACTAAGGGCTTACGGACCGTAAGCCACAACCCATACGGTCCGTAAGGCACCCCCAGCACAGCAGATTCAGTTTTAAATGCTTTTGCCTCTTCATGTAGTGAAAGGGCAAGCTGGCCCTTGTCTCTTCCAGCCAATAAGGGGCAAGATCTGATGTACCACAATAATTCGACAAGTGTACGGGCGAGATCGTGGCACGTTATTCAAGAAACGATCCTAACGGCTCTACTTTTCCTATAAATACCCCCCCCCCCTTTGTGTAAAACTCACAAGAATCTGATCTAAAAGCTCTAAGTTGAAGTATTGCTTCATACCTGAGTTTCTTTGATCAAGATTAGCTTTCGGGGATCCTTTGTAAGTGTTTCTTCGTTGTTTTATCGCTTTTCGAGTCCGAAAGTCAAACTATGTTTGACTTTCTGCATTGACCAGTTTATGGTCGATGCGAAGTTCATTGGAACTTCATAACGTGAGCGTGATCACGATGGTTATAGTCCGTAGTGACTATACATACTGATTACCACGTTATCTGGCCAAAATGCGCATTCTTGCGTATTTTGTAACCAAACTACTCGTGAGCATCAAAGCCGTTTGTTTTGATGCCAAACCTGTTTTCTAAACTTAGTTAAGCATGTTCTAACATGCTTAGCTCGTCACTTTTAGTATAGTGCTTATATAGGGTCGTAAGGTAAGCGATCTAAACAATCGCTTA
Organism: Helianthus annuus; assembly: GCF_002127325.2. NCBI lineage: Eukaryota > Viridiplantae > Streptophyta > Magnoliopsida > Asterales > Asteraceae > Helianthus > Helianthus annuus. Next base: position 42,069,968 of record NC_035446.2, on the reverse strand, counting down.
TACTTTCGAACCCGACCCATTTGGTCGATCATTAGGATCCGACCAAACTCCTTAGGTGACCATAGCTGTAACCTTCCGAGGTTATACCTTGTGGTCACGATGTTAGGCGTTCCAAACACACGCGAACGACGCGTTAAGGTAGCATAAGCTACCTAAACGGGTCGTAATGGGTCGCAAGCACTTAGGTTAGGTTTCATTTTAGTATGTAGGCTTTGTTAAACCATATTTCACGAGTCTCCATACTCGTTTGGTTTACGAACCCGCATACTATCCGATCCTTCCGATTTTAGTCCGGTATATTAATATAGCTACCTATTAGGTGCCGTTTGATATCCCGTGAACTCTAGCATTGTGTGATTATTACACAAGGAATTCAAAACAATCTCAGGTGAGTACATAGAACCCCATCTTTTAAATGCTTTCGAGGTGTCAATGTGAGTACATTGAACCCCTCTTTTACTGTTTTCCAAACTGTTTTGGGGTAAAACACATGTGCCTACTTGTTATTTTCATGCTTTCCCTGTTTTCACATCATATGCCTGCTATGTTCGTTAGTACATTATTGTACATTGCTTTACATTACATTACATTACATTTCATGCTATGTATGCCCATTGTGTGCGTACTTAGTACATTGCTTTACATTACATTTCATGCTATGTATGCCCATTGTGTGCGTACTTAGTACATTGCTTTACATCACATTTCATGCTATGTATGCCCATTGTGTGCGTACTTAGTACATTGTTTTACATTACATTCCATGCTATATATGCCCATTGTGTGCGTACTAGTACATTGTTTCACATTGCATTTCATGCTATTTATGCCCATTGTGTGCATACTTAGTACAATTGTTTACATCACATGCCTTCAATTTGGTATGACATTTGGTTTGTTTAACATGGAACAATACATTCATTAACATTGATCACGCCATTCGTTAGTAGGTAGTGGTACCATAGGAATTGACAACTCCCGTTCCTGAAATCCTGGGTTTGATAGGATTGGAAGGAATGACCGAATTTGATATACATAACTTAGATAAACTTTTGATTTGTTTAAGGGTTTATCGCCACAGTCTCAAGGCTTGGATGTATGCATATTTCACAATACCGCATAAAAGTTTATATCAGTAGAGTATGCATTGTTCCACAAAACATAACGTTGATTTAAACCATGTTTTACTTCAACACCTTGTTTTGTGCATTTTACATATGGTTTAGTTGATACATCTCACTTACCATACAAGATATATGTGACAAATGGCAATAAACCGGCAATTCCGTACAAACTAATCACTATTTTATTTACATAATCTCATGCATTTAGCGTAATTTAATTACGTAACAGTGTCGTTAATTGGATAACAAGGTTAGGACAAGGAAACAAAGCTAAAACATATGCTGGTTTTCGGCATATTTCGAAACCAGTCAAACAATGTCCTAAAAAGGGTTGGTAGAAAGTGCCACGTGCACTATTCACGGTTACACTGTTCATGCCAGTAAACCGTGGAATCAGACCGAAACACTGAAAAACGACACTCGGATAACATAACTAAGTCCATTTATATAAGAAAACATTATTATGAAAACACATCTTGCAAAGAAACAAGACTTTCCGGTATAACGCCCTAATCTCAAAAATGTCTATTTCGGCTAAAAATATAGCACTTTTAACTTGTCCGAACCTATAACAAAGCATTTTCGGGACTTCAGAATTATGTCACTTGATGAAAAACACACCAAAACATTTTAAGGATATCAATGGGATGACCAAAAATCATAAGCTTCCGATATTATATCGCTATGCGTCAAACTAGTTCGTTAGCGAACCGACGAACTAGTAAGCGATATTTTCGTCATCCTAACAACCAAATGAAAACTCTAGTGAACTAATTAAGCCAAATTTGGAACTCGGAATTGCTTCATACATCACTTGGATGCGAGAAAACAACTTTCGGCAAAGATGTGTCGGTACGCCACAAAAGTGCCGTAAACCCACCGACGACCAAACGGAAGACATTTAAAGCGTCAAAATACATTTTTACTAGTTTAATGAACTAGTTAGTATTAATTTTGGTTCTGAATCCCTAGTTACCTCTTAATAGTGTAATTACATGACTAATCACCATACTTTACTTAAACCCCAAAATATCTAACTAGTTAAGATTTTTATTAAAAAAAAAATGTTTCACTTACCCCATGCTTGGTTACGGTTTTGGTGGATCCCACTAGACTCACCACTTGCTTGAGTTGTTGTTGAAAGGATAAGAAGGCATGGACTTGATGTAGTGAATGATTATAATAACATGTCTTACAAACTAACACCATACTTCATTACACACATTTTCAACACTTTTGAAAATCACAAAAACCTTCCCTCACTCCCCTAAAACTCACGACAGCCAAGAACTCCCCCCACAAACTCACCATATTTCACTTATAAACACCCCATTTTTCTCATAATCTAGCCATTTCAAGACCTTCTAAACATGTGTTAAACATGGAGCTTTATTAGGAGTCTTCTTGGAGCTTAATCTTCTTCTTACTTTCTTATTTTGGCTTGTGCAATATTGTAAGTCTTCTAATCACCATTTTTAAGCTTTAAATTACTAGTAGTTTATGGAAGTACAAGTTGTTGTTCTTGAAATTTAAGATAAACATAATCAAAAACCCTAAACATAAACCTAAAGATCACTAAATATAACTATTATTATGTGTTTACTTGTATATTTATGTTGATTGTTCATGATGATTATGTTATATTTGTTGATATTAGTGAGTTATAGTTGATATTATCTTGTGATTATGTTAAAGTAGAGTGTTAAATATTATGATCTTGTAAGAACATGGTAAAAAAATAATGATCTAAACATTTAGATGTTTAGATCTAAGCAAGATCATCACCTTCATAGTCCATGAACTTAAACCATAAACTTGAAAGTAATTTTTAATAAATATAACTTTTACAAGTTATTAAGGACATGATTTGTGATATAAATATTTTTAAAAGTCACATAAGCAAGTTTATGTGCATGGATGAACTAGTTAAAAAGCTTGAGAAAATGTGTTGGTTTAATGACCTTGTAAAAAAAATACATAAAGTGTCATTAATTTTTTTTAGAAGCATGGAAAATATATATAAGTTCATGGGGGAAAATGAAGGTGTTATGAGTTAATGTATACATGCAAAGCTGGTTATTAAAAACTTAAATTGAAATAGGTGGTGATTTTGGAAAATTGATTATTGATTTAAACGCGTTTTTGTAACGTGGGAAACGTCATAGTTTAGGGGAAACTATGGCGAATTTTTCTAAAAATCTAATCGCGATTAAAAAGGGGATTAAAGGGTGATTAACAATGTTGAACGCAATTAGTGGTCTTAAACGTCATTATGGAAACTTTGATGAGAATATTTAAGGTTTAAATATTCAAGAAGTTCTTATGAACTTAAACTTATTTTTTTTTTACAAAAATAAATGGATAAAAATATAACAATGTGTGAGTATAATTTTTGGTAAGAAAAATTATATATTTTGAGACATATCAAGTATGTGTATATGTGCTATATATGTGTATGTATTAGATACCTATAGGGTGATCAAAATAAAGACACAAACATGTTCCTAAATGGTCCAAGAAATGCTCGTAAAATCCGACAATTATATAAAATGGCCGAAATGGAAATACATAACACTTGATGACGACAATTTGGGCGCATCGACACTGTAAACAAGTTACTACAAAGTCGAGTCTAAAATAACATATTTTAGACGTTTAAACGAGCACATATGTAAGTGACCTATAACACGAATCCGGAAAGTCGAAAACTATTAAATTTACCATGTATTTTTCATAGAAAAAAATGAACTTATTTAAAGTTTGCTACTTGGTAACATTTTGGTAAAAATTGCAAGATTTTGTTAATGGACTCATAAAGTTAGAATTGGTCCTATCAAAGTTAGTAATGGGCTAGGCCCAAATTCCTTAATACATGGGCTAGGGCCCAATAGCAATATAACATGGGCTCGGCCCAATTACAATAAAACATGGGTTAGGCCCAATAACATAGATAACATGGGCTCGGCCCAATAACAATAAAACATGGGTTAGGCCCAATAACATAGATAACATGGGCTCAGCCCAATAACAACAAAACATCGGTTAGGCCCAATAACATAGATAACATGGGCTCGGCCCAATAACAATAAAACATGGGTTAGGCCCAATAACATAGATAACATAGGCTCAGCCAAATAACAATAAAACCATGGGTTAGGCTCAATAACATAGATAACATGGGCTCGGCCCAATAACATTAAAACATGGTTAGATACGATAACATAGATGACATGGGCTTGGCCCAATGACATGGGCTCTGCCCAATGACATGAGCAAAGGCTCAATGACATGCGTGCACTGCACGAGGACGTGTGAAGAACGAAGCCGATCACACATAAGTCAATACACATAGAATACATGAATACGCTTATGAATTCAATACGAATAGAATACATGTATACACATAACAATCGAGCGAGTAAACTATCAACGCTCTAAAATACAAAGTTGTTCCAAAAATGACAAACGAGAACATAATAAAGAATTCAAGATGAACAACTTGTACGAGGTCCGAAAGACCTAGTGTCTAACGAGATTAGTACACATGTAGGTTATTGACATGTACGGACGCTCACTTCGATATCATAAGACATGGAATGCAAACTTGTGAGTTCATGTCCCTCCTTTCACTGTTTTCAATGTTTTGTTTTCAAAAACATCGAGGGGAAATACATGCTAAAACTATTGGTATGTTAGTTACGGAGTAGTAGATAACATGATCAATGTGCATAAGCAGGGAGATAACATTAGTAACCATTAATCACTTAGTGACCAAGGTGCAAAAGGTGTAGATCTATTGGGCTTGAGGCACGCCCCACTCCTGGTTGGTATACCCTGGAGTGCTTTTGTGATCCCAATGATGACAAAGTGTTCTCGGTTTGGTTATTTGCTTATGGTACATTATGTCAGGGGGCTCGCTACCCACTGATAGATCCTTAACAGACTCCATGAATGAATCAGAACATACCATGATTACAAGATAACATTTATGAGATTTCACATGATAACAAATACTGCATGAACTCACTCAACTTTTTGTTGACTTTTTAAAACTACATGTATTTCAGGAAACAGGTCTTGAGCCGGTGACTCACTATGGGATTCGGGAAAACAAATGACAACGATGGCCACTTTTGGAGGGTTTGTCTTTTATATCCCAACTTCGTATGGGTATATAGGGGACTAAACCTCACTATGTTTTATGTCAAAAGCTATCTTTTGTTATGTGTAAATAACTTAGAACTATGCTATGTCAAACGTTGTTGAAAACTTGTAATCTTTTGTTGAAAACTATATATCTATGGCATCGTTGTTGGTTCATGTTGTTAATACATTTGTATGCAATGATTACCTTTCTTACGTCACACATAATACGCTTCCGCTACTAGCAGGGTGTGACAGATTGGTATCAGAGCTCCGATTGTAGTGAACCGGGGACAAACTTTTATAAAGTTTGGTCTACAATCACCAAGGGCTCTCACATGAAAACAAAGTTGATAACATTACATAGATGATTTCAAAAAGTATGACAAAATGACAAAAGGTTTTCATTGTGTCACTATAACATGAGGATCTATCACGCGGGCTCAATCATAAGTAACTGATATGGTTCAATACATGTTTAGTCTATAAGGAATAGACTTGAAAACATTAAGGCTTACATGTGAAACATGAGAACAAAAATAGCATGAGATTTAGTGATTAATTATATATATAATATATTTATATATGTGTTGTATGGAATATTTGCCATGAATGAAAATACCTTCGACTATGAATTCTATTGTTACACTTAACTCACTCAATGAGAATGACGACCTCACGTCTATTACGAAGCTTTTGGCGGAAGTGGTCCCTAATCGAGACCCTAAAGCATTGATTCCGTGGAAGATGGTTGCTTCCCTCGGGTAGTATATGTCTAGCTTCGGTTGTGACGACGAGGCGGAGGTGGCAGCCTTGGACAACAACTCTACTAGTGGGAAGAGGTCCCTGAGATTCATATTAGTCATGATCGATTACATTCCTGTCAAGACAAGGAAGATGAAGTGCTCAACTTGAAGGTGCCCCTCCAGTTGTTATTATTACGAATTCTTTTGTTTATATTTCGGCTAACGTTGTGCCCTTTCACAAATAATGACAACGGGCGTTAGCACGTGGGCCATCACGAAGGTCCCTCCTATGTTGAAGGTATATAGACAATAGCGTCCTCTCTTTGACTGGTCGGCTGCTTGAACGAGAGCATGCTAGGGTAACCATACAAGACAATTTATTATTACAGGGGCCCACATAATAACAACTTGTAGTGTATGGAAATCCTGGTGGGTTCTGCGGGTCAAGCTAATGATCACTAGCCATACGAAATTTCTAAGTTGTTCAAGTTTCTATCTAGTATAACGGTAACCGTAATAGTTACTATAAGACTCTACGATACAGGAAGACCACACGTATTATTCGCACCTAACAGTCGATCTATAACCCGAGTCGTTCGAGACTAGCCATCGAAAGCAAACAAAACTGGTTAGCCACTCATGGAGGATTTTCCTTAACATTCTTGGAAGTCGTGTACATGGGTTGGTTCTTTGGTGTCTATGACACCTTACCTTATCTTAGTTATTGTAAATGACTACATTAAGCTTCGTCGTTTGACATTTGTCTTATTCAAAAGGATGATATGGCATGAGCTGTACCATAATCCTTTCATTGCATTTTGTTCGACATCTATGGAAAATCATAACAATTTTGTTGGAGCTCGTGGAGCTCAAGGGATATCAATGTATTCATCACACAGTTTAGTGCGGCGAAGGATCTTCCTACTTTGGACAATCAAAGTCCATGAGGTAGGGAATACATGCTGTAAGGAAGGCGACCACCGTTTGGTTTCTCCTAATCAACGAATTACCTCTTTTCCCACTTAGGCATATGACCAATACACCCAAGAGGTACTACACATTTTGGATTGCGGTTATTCATATTATCATTGTTTTAAACATGTATGAACAATGCAATCTTAAGGTCTCCATGACCGAATACATTCTTAATTCTTAGGCATATGGTAGGCTATATATGTCCGAATACAAGTCTAGATCCTTTGATACTATGTATCAGAAATAACATGGCATCAAAAAGAAAATCTACGCCCAAAAAGGGGCAGTTAATTAGCACCCCACTATTAAAGTCAAACTAGATCTTTATTGCACAATATGAGGTTGTTGAGTCAACCTTAGTGATGGTGCTGATGGTACCGGTAACTCAAGTGGTTCAAATCCCGATGAGACGAGAATGAGTGGCAATGCCACACTTGGGATGCAATCACGCCAGATTTTAATCCTAAGGCTTTTCCGGATTATAAGCCGCGAGACCACATTAATACGGGAGGTGCGGTATGTTCTGTCCGCCAAATAAAGACAAGGAAGTCAGTTAACGCGCTAGTAAATGTACTCTTAAGTAAACAGTTAGGTAAACGAATAGTCATCTATTGAATGAGACGTTAACTTGGTGGAATCACTAAGTGCAAACTTTATGGAGTAATGCAGCAAAGAGGTGGACGTAGGAAGAACTCAAGGATCTTACGCAAGAAGAGTATTGCTCGCTAGCAGAAAAATTCCACGGTTGGGAACCGAACTCTAGAACTCGATCATGATTAGAACTAATGTTTTTGGTTACCCCCGACGCCTCTACGAACTCTCAAGGGTTGTTACATACTAGACAATACTCGAATTAAAACGCACTGAGCACTACATTCGGGGTTTAGCCCTGAGATCCGAATCATGATCACATCATGTCACCCTACCTAGATTTATTTTCAATTAACTCTCTTAGTTAGTCTCACCAAGGGTGTGGTGAGGATGGGGGACTGCCCAAGGAGGGTGTTAAGAGAAAGAGAAATCCCGTGACAAGCAAAGCGAAGGCGATTACTGCCATAATCGATGCTCGCATTAAGAAGTATGCTAATAACTTGTCAAAATTCGGAATGAGATAGGTGACACTTTCATGATGAGGGCGCTTGCAAAAGTGATAAGAGTAGCAGTGTGGTGAGACTTGGCACAAAACAGAAACTAATGAGTTAGCTATTTTTAAGAATGAACGAGGTGGTTTTTACTGTGGCTAGGAGGTCACTACGAGCTTGGATGGTTAAGGATGAATCAAGCTAGTGAGTAAGCAAGTCTAGGGGTATGCTCTACTCTACAACCAACATGTATCAATTCTTTGGATACCAACGTCGGCTTAACTTAGTGTCTTTAGATAATAAGCATATACACGAATTAGAGTCATGTAGGTTAAACATGTCTTGCTCTATCAATTTAGCTAATGAGGAATTAGCGAAGTCATGTGAAGTCATTAAGAGTCACCGATACGTTCCTATCAACCGACCCGTTGCATCCGTGTTGTTTAACACCGGTGTCGGTATCAGCTCCATCCCCATAAAATTCAACGTATGCTTGGTCGAGTCAAGTAAACAAGACGTCCTCCCATTCAATAGGATTGACCAATGGTAAATTAGTCAAGTCAGGAAAGACATCAAAGGATGCACACTCGAACTTGGAGCACGAAAATTCAGTAACGACTTTTCACTCGTTCAATTAGGTTGTTACGACTTAACTTCTAGCATAGACTGGTTGGCCGACAACCAAGCAGAAGTAGTTGTGCTGTGAAAACTATTATTCTTTTTCCACCTGTCTGACGAGAGAACATCTTTTGGTGTACGGAGAGAAACACGACACACGGCTGCTGACCAACAACTGTATGAAGGCTCGGAAGAGTCTGAGAACAGGATGCATCGCATTTCTTGTCCATGTGGCCGACAAGAAGGCCGAGTAGCGCAAGGTGGAGGACATCCCTGTGGTAATGGATTACCCTGAAGTCTTTCCAAAAGACTTGCCGGGACTACCTCCGCAGCGACAAGTCGAATTCAGTATCGAAAGCTTCATATAGACTCGCACCCTCGGAGATGCAGGAATTATTTATTCAGTTTCAGGAATTGTTTGGCAAAGGATTCAAAAGACCGAGTTTCTCACCTTGGGGAGCTCCGGTGCTATTTGTCAAGAAGAAAGACGGAACCTTTCGGATGTGTATAGATTACCAAGGATTGACGACTTGTTCGATCAGTTACAAGGCTCTAGCTTCTATTCCAAAATTGATCTAAGATCCGGACACCATCAGCTGAGGATCCAAGAGGAAAGCATTCCTATGACAGCGTTCAGGACTTGCTATGGGCATTACGAGTTCGTTGTTATGCCTTTCGGCCTAACAAATGCTCCCGCCGTATTCATGGATTTGATGAATTGGATATGTAAGGCATATCTCGACAAGTTCATGATCGTATTATTTGATGAAATTTTAATATACTCACGAACCAAGGCGGAACATGAATAACACTTGAGAACTATTCTGGAGCTACTTAAGAAAGAACAACTGTATGCCAAATTCTCAAAATGCGAATTTTGGATTCGCGAGGTCCAATTTCTCGCTCACGTTGTGAATGAGAATGGAATACATGTGGACCCAGCTAAGATAGAAGCCATAAAGAACGGAAACGCTCCCAAGACCCCAACGAAAGTAAGACAATTTCTAGGTTTAGCGGGATACTATCGAAGATTCATTGAGAATTTTTCTAAAATCTCTCAACCGCTAACCTCACTCACTCAAAAGGATAAAAAAGTGCGATTGGGGTGAAAAACAAGAAATGGCATTCCAAAAGCTTAAAGATAAACTATGCCAAGTGCCAATCTTATCACTCCCTGACGGCACCGATGACTTTGTGGTGTATTGTGATGCATCGCACCAAGGTTTGGGTTGTGTATTAATGCAACATGAAAAAGTCATCGCGTACGCGTCACGAAAGTTGAAATTTCATGAAAAGAATTATACCACTCACGACCTAGAATTGGGCGTAGTGGTATTCGCTTTAAAGATTTGGCGTCACTATCTCTATGGTACTAAGTGTACCATATTCACTGATCATAGAAGTCTTCAACATATATTCAATAAAAAAGAATTAAACATGCGCCAGCGGCGATGGGTAGAATTGTTGAATGACTATGACTGTGAAATTAAGTACCATCCGGGCAAAGAAAATGTTGTGGCGGATGCTTTGAGCCGGAAAGAGAAAGTCAAAACTTTATGAGTACGAGCTTTAGAGTTAACCATTCAGATGAACTTCACTACCCGTGTGCATGATGCACAACTAGAAGCTCTAAAGCCGGAAAACATTCAATTAGAATCCTTGCGAGGATTAGAGAAACAACTAGAAGAGAGCAAAGATGGCACAAGGTACTTCATGGGAAGAATCTGGAGTCCGTACTTTGGCGGATTGCGAGACTTGGTGTTGGATGAAGCACATAAGTCAAAATATTCAATACATCCCAGATCTAATAAGATGTATCAGGATGTAAAGGAATATTACTGGTGGCCTAATCTCAAAGGAGATATTGCGACCTACGTTGGGAAATTCCTAACTTGTGCAAAGGTCAAGGCCGAGTATCAAAAGCCATCTGGACTATTACAACAACCCGAGATTTCCGTTTGGAAATGGGAACATATATCAATGGATTTCATTACAGGACTCCCACGGACCTCTCGAGGTCATGACATGATTTGGGTTATCGTCGATCGATTAACCAAGTCAGCTCACTTCTTGCCAATTCGCGAGAAAGACAGTACAGAGAAGTTAGCTAAGCTTTATCTCAAAGAAATAATAGCACGTCAAGGAGTACCTATTTCAATATTCTCGGATCGCGATGGTCGCTTTGTGTCAAGAATATGGCAATCATTTCAGGAATCGCTTGGATCTCGTTTGGATCTAAGCACATCATTTCATCCGCAAACCGATGGACAAAGCGAACGAACCATCCAAACGTTGGAGGACATGCTTCGCGCCTGTGTGATGGAATTGAGCAGAAACTGGGATACTCATTTACCGCTGGTGGAGTTTTCCTATAATAACAGTTATCACACAAGCATCAAAGCCGCCCCATACGAAGCACTATACGGACGGAAGTGCCGATCACCGCTGTGTTGGGTGGGAGTCGGAGACAAACAACTAATTGGCCCTGAACTAGTCCAAGAGACTACTGACAAGATAGCAAATATACGAGACCGTATCAAAGTGGCTCATGACAGACAAAAGAGCTACGCGGACAGAAGACGTAAACCATTAGTCTTCGAGGTCGGAGACAAAGTCTTACTGAAAGTCTTGCCTTGGAAAGGCGTAGCTAGATTCGAGAAACGCGGGAAAATAAACCCGATATACATTGGGCCATTTGAAATTCTAGAAAAGATCGGTACCGTCGCGTACAAGTTGAAACTTCCAGAAGAACTCAGTAACGTACACGACACATTTCATGTGTCGAATCTTAAGAAAAGTCCAACAAATGAAAACAGTTATCATCCTAGTGGATGGAATTCACGTAAACGACAAACTCCAGTTTACCAAAGAACCTGTTTAGGTTATGGACTGGAAAGTCCACAAGACAAGGAGAAGTCATATTAAACTAGTAAAAGTCCGCTGGAACTCACGTCACGAACCCGAGAATACATGGGAACGTGGAGTTCAGATCAATACAATGTACCCCTCCACCTGGTCGAGAAGAGTCCTTTAAAGGATAACTCAACGTGAATTTCGGGACGAAATTCTTTTTAACAGGGGGAGAATGTGACAAATGGCAATAAACCGGCAATTTCGTACAAAGTAATCACTATTTTATTTACATAATCTCATGCATTTAGCGTAATTTAATTACGTAACAGTGTCGTTAATTGGATAACAAGGTTAGGACAAGGAAACAAAGCTAAAACATATGCTGGTTTTCGGCATATTTCGAAACCAGTCAAACAATGTCCTAAAAAGGGTTGGTAGAAAGTGCCACGTGCACTATTCACGGTTACACTATTCATGCCAGTAAACCGTGGAATCAGACCGAAACACTGAAAAACGACACTCGGATAACATAACTAAGTCCATTTATATAAGAAAACATTATTATGAAAACACATCTTGCAAAGAAACAAGACTTTCTGGTATAACGCCCTAATCTCAAAAATGTCTATTTCTGCTAAAAATATAGCACTTTTAACTTGTCCGAACCTATAACAAAGCATTTTCGGGACTTCAGAATTATGTCACTTGATGAAAAACACACCAAAACATTTAAAGGATATCAATGGGATGACCAAAAATCATAAGCTTCCGATATTATATCGCTATGCCTCAAACTAGTTCGTTAGCGAACCGACGAACTAGTAAGCGATATTTTCGTCATCCTAACAACCAAATGAAAACTCCAGTGAACTAGTTAAGCCAAATTTGGAACTCGGAATTGCTTCATACATCACTTGGATGCGAGAAAACAACTTTCGGCAAAGATCTGTCGGTACGCCACAAAAGTGCCGTAAACCCACCGACGACCAAACGGAAGACATTTAAATCGTCAAAATACATTTTTACTAGTTTAATGAACTAGTTAGTATTAATTTTGGTTCTGAATCCCTAGTTACCTCTTAATAGTGTAATTACACGACTAATCACCATACTTTACTTAAACCCCAAAATATCTAACTAGTTAAGATTTTTATTAAAAAAAAAATGTTTCACTTACCCCCATGCTTGGTTACGGTTTTGGTGGATCCCACTAGACTCACCACTTGCTTGAGTTGTTGTTGAAAGGATAAGAAGGCATGGACTTGATGTAGTGAATGATTATAGTAACATGTCTTACATACTAACACCATACTTCATTACACACATTTTCAACACTTTTGAAAATCACAAAAACCTTTCATCACTCCCCTAAAACTCACGACAGCCAAGAACTCCCCCCACAAACTCACCATATTTCACTTATAAACACCCCATTTTTCTCATAATCTAGCCATTTCAAGACCTTCTAAACATGTGTTAAACATGGAGCTTTATTAGGAGTCTTCTTGGAGCTTAATCTTCTTCTTACTTTCTTATTTTGGCTTGTGCAATATTGTAAGTCTTCTAATCACCATTTTTAAGCTTTAAATTACTAGTAGTTTATGGAAGTACAAGTTGTTGTTCTTGAAATTTAAGATAAACATAATCAAAAACCCTAAACATAAACCTAAAGATCACTAAATATAACTATTATTATGTGTTTACTTGTATATTTATGTTGATTGTTCATGATGATTATGTTATATTTGTTGATATTAGTGAGTTAAAGTTGATATTATCTTGTGATTATGTTAAAGTAGAGTATTAAATATTATGATCTTGTAAGAACATGATAAAAAAAATAATGATCTAAACATTTAGATGTTTAGATCTAAGCAAGATCATCACCTTCATAGTCCATGAACTTAAACCATAAACTTGAAAGTAATTTTTAATAAATATAACTTTTACAAGTTATTAAGGACATGATTTGTGATATAAATATTTTTAAAAGTCACATAAGCAAGTTTATGTGCATGGATGAACTAGTTAAAAAGCTTGAGAAAATGTGTTGGTTTAATGACCTTGTAAAAAAAATACATAAAGTGTCATTAATTTTTTTTAGAAGCATGGAAAATATATATAAGTTCATGGGGGAAAATGAAGGTGTTATGAGTTAATGTATACATGCAAAGCTGGTTATTAAAAACTTAAATTGCAATAGGTGGTGATTTTGGAAAATTGATTATTGATTTAAACACGTTTTTGTAACGTGGGAAACGTCATAGTTTAGGGGAAACTATGGCGATTTTTTCTAAAAATCTAATCGCGATTAAAAAGGGGATTAAAGGGTGATTAAGAATGTTAAACGCAATTAGTGGTCTTAAACGTCATTATGGAAACTTTGATGAGAATATTTAAGGTTTAAATATTCAAGAAGTTCTTATGAACTTAAACTTATTTTTTTTTTTTACAAAAATAAATGGATAAAAATATAACAATGTGTGAGTATAATTTTTGGTAAGAAAAATTATATATTTTGAGACATATCAAGTATGTGTATATGTGCTATATATGTGTATGTATTAGATACCTATAGGGTGATCAAAATAAAGACACAAACATGTTCCTACATGGTCCAAGAAATGCTAGTAAAATCGGACAATTATATAAAATGGCCGAAATGGAAATACATAACACTTTATGACGACAATTTGGGCGCATCGACACCGTAAACAAGTTACTACAAAGTCGAGTCTAAAATGACATATTTTAGACGTTTAAACGAGCACATATGTAAGTAACCTATAACACGAATCTGGAAAGTCGAAAACTATTAAATTTACCATGTATTTTTCATATAAAAAAATGAACTAATTTAAAGTTTGCTACTTGGTAACATTTTGGTAAAAATTGCAAGATTATGTTAATGGACTCATAAAGTTAGAATTGGTCCTATCAAAGTTAGTAATGGGCTAGGCCCAAATTCCTTAATACATGGGCTAGGGCCCAATGGCAATATAACATGGGCTCGGCCCAATAACAATAAAACATGGGTTAGGCCCAATAACATAGATAACATGGGCTCGGCCCAATAACAATAAAACATGGGTTAGGCCCAATAACATAGATAACATGGGCTCGGCCCAATAACAATAAAACATGGGTTAGGCCCAATAACATAGATAACATGGGCTCGGCCCAATAACAATAAAACATGGGTTAGGCCCAATAACATAGATAACATGGGCTCAGCCCAATAACAATAAAACATGGGTTAGGCCCAATAACATAGATAACATGGGCTCGGCCCAATGACATGGGCTCGGCCCAATAACATTAAAACATGGTTAGATACGATAACATAGATGACATGGGCTCGGCCCAATGACATGGGCTCGGCCCAATGACATGAGCAAAGGCTCAATGACATGCGTGCACTGCACGAGGACATGTGAAGAACGAAGCCGATCACACATAAGTCAATACACATAGAATACATGAATACGCTTATGAATTCAATACGAATAGAATACATGTATACACATAACAATCGAGCGAGTAAACTATCAACGCTCTAAAATACAAAGTTGTTCCAAAAATGACAAACGAGAACATAATAAAGAATTCAAGATGAACAACTTGTACGAGGTCCGAAAGACCTAGTGTCTAACGAGATTAGTACACATGTAGGTTATTGACACGTACGGACGCTCACTTCGATATCATAAGACATGGAATGCAAACTTGTGAGTTCATGTCCCTCCTTTCACTGTTTTCAATGTTTTGTTTTCAAAAACATCGAGGGGAAATATGTAACATTTGTGCCTGTAATCATCATGAACAGTTCAATTATCAATAAAATAATGTTATTTGATCCCAATGTTTGTTTGGTTGTGTTTTGCATTTTTCATGTTTTGACTTTTGTTCAAATTCAAACTCTACATCGCTTTCTGGAGAATTATACGCAAACTGGTGCGTAAACGTACTCAGTTTAATGCGAAAAATACTCCGGAACATCAACATATACTCAACATACCTTAAATAACCTTTACATAACTTAGAAATAAGTTTTGAAGGCTTTGGTATAGCAAAAACAAGTTAATTCGCTTACAGGGACTAAACTTGACAAACTGCGAAAGTATGCCAATTTGAACTGTAACGAACATTCCGGAACATTTCCATAAGTTAAACATACCATAAATATCCTTTACATAGCTTAGAAATAGGCGTTGAGGTGTTTGGTATGCTAAAACAAACTTTTGGATCATTCAGGGACTAAAAGTGTCAAAAAGTGCACAAGTTTGCACTTTCGCGCATAACTTACGTTCTGAATACATCCGGATATCCAAAAATTTATGTAAGCATCCTTATATTATGCCTTAGTGTTTGGCATGAGAAAAATTCATTCGTCGCGTCATTTGGATCATCTTTCGCGCTTATGCGCATTCCGTCGTAATTAAGCGAACATCGCGATCGTACGGCCAAACGAACCAACATCCGACACATTTTTGAGCATGTTTCATGTCCAGAATGTTTAGGCATCACTTTAGGGCCTTAAAGTTGGCTTTACGGGCCTTAGAAGTGTCGGAAATGGCTTAAACACGCAGCAGGGACCAAAACTGTCATTTTTCAAAGTATGTGCAGATCAGACGGGCTCAGGCGGCCCGCCTGAGTTTTTGCATATCCTGATGCGGGCCGCGTGGGACTGTCAGACAGATTCAATGCATCTATTTAATGCAGTTGGCCTTTCGTTCGATCAAGGGGCGATGCCCTTTCACCCAATCAAGAGCCAAGGGGCATTTCCTGACTTACCACAAGAATTTGACAAGTGTACGCTCGAGATCGCGGCACGATATTCGATAAACGATCCTAACGGTTCCACTTTTCTATAAATACCCCCCCCCTTTTGTGTAAAAACCCACAAGAATCAGATCTAAAGCTCTAAGTTGGAACCATTGTTTCATACCTGAGCTATTTGATCTAGATTAGCACTCGGGGACCCTCCGTAAGTCTTCTTTCGCTCTTTTATTCGCTTTTCCAGTCCGAAAGTCAACGTTTTGTTGACTTTATGCATTGACCAGCTTATGGTCGATGCGAAGTTCATGGAACTTCATAACGTGAGCGTGATCACGATGGTAATAGTCCGTAGTGACTATACCTACAGATCACCACGTTATCTAGGCTCAGTGACGAGTCGTAGTTTCGGCCAAAATGTGCATTCTTGCATATTTTGTAACCAAACTACTCGTGGGCATCAAAGCCGTTTGTTTTGATGTCAAACCTGTTTTCAAACTTAGTTAAGCATGTTCTAACATGCTTAGCTCGTCACTTTTAGTTTAGTACTTATATAGGGTCGTAAGGTAAGCGATCTAAACCATCGCTTATACTTTCGAACCCGACCCATTTGGTCGATCATTAGGATCCGACCAAACACCTTAGGTGACCATAGCTATAACCTTCCGAGGTTATACCTTGTGGTCGCGATGTTAGGTGTTCCGAACGCGTTCTACGCGAACGACGCGTAAGGTAGCATAAGCTACCTAAACGGGTCGTGATGGACCGTAAGCACTTAGGTTAAGTTCATTTTAGTATGTAGGCTTTGTTAAACCATATTACACGAGTCTCCATACTCGTTTGGTTTACGAACCCGCGTACTATCTGATCCTTCCGATTTGGTCCGGTATATTAACATAAGCTACCTATTAGGTGCCGTTGATATTCCGTGATCTTTAGCATTATCTGGTTATTATACAAGGAACTCAAAGCAATCTCAGGTGAGTACATTGAACCCCATCTTTTACATGTTTTCGAGGATTCAATGTGAGTACATAGAACCCCTCTTTTACTGTTTTCCAACTGTTTTGGGGTGAAACACATGTGCCTATCTGTTACTTTCATGCTTTCCATGGTTTCACATCGTATATCTGCTATGCTCATTAGTACATTATAGCACATGATTTCATTACATTTTTGTTGCATATGTTTACTCAGCATATGGACGCATTGATTTACATGAACACTTCTGTTGCATATGTTTACTCAGCATATGGACACATTGATTTACATGAACATTTTCTGCTGCATATGTTTACTCAGCATATGGGCACATTGATTTACATGAACATTTTCTGCTGCATATGTTTACTCAGCATATGGGCACATTGATTTACATGAACATTTCTGCTTCGTATGTTTACTTAGCATACTTAGTACAATTGTTTACATCACATGCCTTCATTTTGTTATGACATTTGGTTTGTTTAACATGGGACAATACATTCATTAACATTAGCTACGCCGTTCGTTAGTAGGTAGTGGTACCATAGGAATTGACAACTCCCATTCCTGAAGTCCTGGGTTTGATAGGACTGGAAGGAATGACCGAATTCGATATACATAACTTAGATAAACCTTTAATTTGTTTAAGGGTTTATCGCCGCAGTCTCAAGGCTTGGATGTATGCATAGTTTACAATACCACATAAATGTTAATATCAATAGAGCATGCATTTCTCCACAGAACATAACGTTGATTTAAACCACGTGTTACTTCAACGACTTGTTTTGTGCATTTTACAAATGGTTTAAGTTGATACATTTCGCTTACCATACATGATACATTTTGGGATGCACATTACATGATTTACATTGAAAATAAACACGTCGACATTGACATACACATTTGGTGGTTTACATTTTGAACATAAACATTTGACATGGTTTACACAATAAAACTTGACATTTGGTTTACACATGAACAATTTACATGGTGGATTGGTTTGGGTAAATGATTTAAGTAACGTGGCGTATGTAATATGATACAAACATGGTGGATACGCCGCTGGTACTTCCTATATATAAATGTTTGTATAATATTACATATCGTGGCGTTATCTAAGTCATTTCAGTTTAGACACATTACATTTTACATAAATAACATATTCTTCACAAGACATTATTTTCACAAACAACTTATTTAACTCATTTTACTTGGTTATTCGTTTAACCTTGCACTTATCTATACATATCGTTTGATGTTATCGTTTTTCAAATGGTTTACAAAGCAAAACAAATTACAAGGTTCATGACTGACTGTTATTAAACATTTCTTTAAGCTCAAGTCATGAATCCCATTTTCACAAAAACTATGTATCTCACAGGCATTTTTATGCTGACGTACCTACTTTCACATGTGTTTTCAGGAGCTATTCCATAGGATGATGATCATGACACTAGGGCGGACCTGTGCCTTAGAGACTAAAAACGAAGCTAGACTAGTTTAATCATGTTATAAACTTTGTATTTTCCTGTTTTGAAACAATGGAACACTCTTGTCAATAAATAAAATGTAACTTTAATTTCCATGGTTGTATAACAATTAATTCTGTCCACAACACTCCCCGGCGTTTCCGCCGCGGTTGCATGTTATACGCGGCCGGGGTGTGACAGAAGAGTTGGTATCAGAGCCATTGGTTATAGGGAATTAGGTTATTAGTAATGCTTTGACCTAGACTATAACTTTCTAGGACCCTAACACAAGTTATCTTGTGTTTAGAGTTTAAAACATGCACATCACCTATCCTTAGGTGATAACCACAACGGGAACTTCGGTTCCGAATCCGCTTTGAAAATTAATCATCTGTTCTAGGATGATTGATTACTAGGTTTTGAACCCTCTGTTATAAGGTTTTGAACCCTCTGTTATAAGGTTCTGAACCCTCTGTTATATGGTTTTGAACCTCTTTGGATTTTAAAAATCCCGTCAAAGTCTTGGGTTAATAGTGTGAACACGTGCGAACTGGAAGAGTGAATGCCTGTACCCTGGGTTTTCTGTCTATGGCTAGAGTGTTCGTACAAATCCACATAATCGGACCAGTCACTCTTACCTGGGAACTCTTGGGGTGAGTGTTCACTTATAGGCGAGCATGTCTTCGCGATACACTAATCCTGACCCATTTACTTTGACTAGACATTTCATGTCGCTTATTTGCTTTGCGATGCATAACCGCCATCTTTGCTTTTGTTGATTTTGCTTCATCTCATTCTCTTCATCCAATCATCTCACTCGTTTCATTTCATGTTTTTCTCTTCTAGAATGCCTCCTCGACGCGACAACCAGATAGCTACTGCCGAGCTGGCGGAGATTATTGCGCAGCAGATGGCTGCTCAATTCCCAAATCTCTTCGCTCAATGGAACCAAGCCAACAACAACAACAATGGTACATGCAAATACAAGGATTTTAATTCGGCTAAGCCACTCAAGTTTAGTGGTTCTGAGGGAGCAACTGGGCTTCTTCAGTGGTTCGAGAGCATCGAGAACACTTTTCGCCACGTGCAGTGTCCGGATAATCGCAAGGTCGAGTTTTCTTCAAGCGTGTTTCAGAAGAGGGCTCTTACATGGTGGAATGGGGTTATGAGAGATCAAGGTGCAGAAGTTGCTCTAGCTCAGACATGGGCTGAACTGAGAGCTCTTATGATGAGGGAGTTTTGTCCTCGACATGAACAACGAGCGTTGGAGAAAGAATTTGATGTTTTGAAGCAAGATAGTGGCGAGCACAGGGCTTATACTGATAGGTTTGAGGAGTTGAGTCTTCTTTGCCCAACTATGGTTACCCCACTCGATAAGGCCATCGAAAGGTACATCGACGGCCTGCCTGACTCAGTACAAGACATTCTCACTAGTAGCAACCCTACCACACTCCGTCAGGCAATCGAGTTATCAGCGACACTGACTGAGTCGCAGATTCGGAAGAATAAGCTTCACAGGAAGGGTGACAAGGGCAAGAAACAGTCGGCTGACAAGGAAGATAGCAAGAATGGTCAAAACAAGAAGGGAAAGGATTCTGGTTCCTCAAGGGGGTCAAGGAAGCGTAAGGCTTCCCAAAACTATGCTGTCACTGCCCAAGCTAACCAGGCAGCTCCCAACCAGCCTCCAGCAAAGACGCCCTACTCAGGAAGTGCACCTTTGTGCAATCAATGCAACAGTCACCATCAGCCACAACATCAGTGCCGTTTCTGTACAAACTGTGGGAAGTCATGTCATCTTGCCGATGTTTGTCGGTTTGCTCAGAACCGCGCAGTTCAGAACCCTGCTCAACAGGTTGCTCAGCAACAGGGTCAGGCTGCACGACCAAACTACCCACCAGGTGCATGTTATAATTGTGGGGATCTGACCCACTACAGAAATCGGTGTCCAAGACTAGTCAACCAGAACCAGAATGCAAACCAGAATCCGGCACCGGCTCGAGGTCGAGTCTTCAACATGAATGCACAAGAAGCACAAGCAGACAACGAGGTGGTGAACGGTACGTTCTTTATTAATAATCAGCCAGCATCTGTTCTTTTTGATTCGGGTGCCGACAAGAGCTTTGTGTCATTGTCTTTTGAGACAATGCTTCGCGTGTCTAGAACGAAACTAGGTAAACCTTTGACAGTAGAGGTTGCCAGTGGTGAACCCATTGTTCTTAATTATGTTCTACGCAACTACCAGTTGAACCTTAACTGTCACACCCCCAAAAATCCACCTGCGGAGTAGCACCGCTTGGGAGCGTGACTGACCAGGATCAAGCCACCAATCATATAGAACAATATATATAGTAAGAGTAATTGCCGTTAAACCAAACCAAGTCCATATGAAAGGTGTTCCAAAAACATAAGTAAGTTATCATTGTTTAGCGGAAGCGTATAATCAAAGCCTAACATAATTAAGTATGAAATGTCATAAGTGTTTAATAAGATAATCACGATCCAAGCCCACAACGACCAGCTCCTCCCTGTGCAAGCTCCATGCATCTAACGACCTGCAAGGCATGTAACAGAGGATCAACAACTAGTTGAGCGAGTTCACAGAAAGTAAATGCATAATAGTAAGTTCGTTTGTAACATGTGGCTCTACTGGGCCGATAGTACGTTCTATTGGTGGGGGCTTCCCATGTTGTATATCCACTAGACTATTCGTAACCATAAGTATCCTTCACAACCGAGGATAGTAGTAAGTATAAATACACGTAGGTTTTACGTGAGTATCCTTCACAACCGAGGATAGTATAAGTATCCTTCACAACCAAGGATAGTAATATGTATGAGTATCCTTCACAACCGAGGATAGTAGTATGTATAAGTATCCTTCACAACCGAGGATAGTAGTAAGTATATGTGTACGTAGATTTGCACGTATGTGTCCTGCACAACCGAGGACGATGGTATGGTAGTCTAGTAATAGTGTCAGTACGAATCTATTCAACCTTATTCCTTTAAAACCCATTCCCAAGCCCCGGGAATCCCATGCCTTAGTAAGGGTGTGAACTCACCTTGGTTTGCTCGGTATGCTAAGTAAGTGCTCAAAGTAGATCAATCACGTCCTAAAGTATGCACGTACACAATCAGTTTATATTCACTAATTCCATGTAAGCATATACAATCACAGTATTGTTGGACTAGCAATCACAAATAACATAAGACACATATTCAAGTTCACAATAGTCATGCATATCGGCTAACAGTAGTCAATAACTCCAGTTAATTTTTAACAGAATTAAACCAGTTTACTGTGCAGGTTTCCCCATTGGCGAAACGCCCCCCTGTTTCGCTGTGACCCCACCTCCGACCAAACACTTCTGTTCTGTCAAGTTTGTTTCGTCGCAATGGGTCTCGGCGAAACACCTTTGTTTCGCCGATATTTCTGTTTTGTCTCAACACAACATCAACAATACTAATCTTAAAGTAACCGATTGGCATTCAGTGTTAATGGACCGTTTCAATAGCCCATGCCCTTCATTGGGCCGCGCATTCCCCCAATCGGATATGCTCTTGGAATTTTCTTAAACTCACAACATATCCTGCCACTCACTTTGTTCTTAAAACATGTGCACCTCTAAATCAAATTCTCTAAGCCACAGGTTTGAGGTTGACAAAAGTCATCATGCCACACACCTTCCAATATAATTATACCCATACAAACCTCACATGACACTGACACTCGCATGCAAATTCTGAATCTAGCCAACCATAATCAAGACTTGCTCAAATACATAATACTCAAAACCTCACCTCACCTTGGAACCAATCACAATGCACCTCACCTTGGAACCAATCACAATGCACCTCACCTTGGAACCAATCACAATGCATTGGCTCACATCATCAAGTATTATCAAAAGCTACGAATAATGGGTGACAAATGTTGATGGTTTTCATGTTGTCATTGGACCAATTTATGTAGTGGTTGTATATTTAGTCAAAGATGCTACCAAGTAACTTTGTTTTAACATATATTTTAACCAAAAGTTGGCTGTTACCCTCCCAAATCCCAAAATCTCGATTTCATAAGTGAACCACCACTTCAACATTTGTTATACATGCAAGACTACAGACAACTAATAGGATGACTTCATGGTTGACTAGCATCTACACATGGCCACATGTATTCAATTTTATTTGACCGATAATGCAATCAGTCATTCACTAGTTAACAAAATCATCATCACACAAAACAAATCAAAACCATATGTTTTTCATCATTACTTTTATCACTTCAATGGCCGACAATTTCCACTCACCTCAAGAGGTGATTGAACCAATTAGTTTGATTGGTTTGACTAATTGTTAGGTTGAAATATGAAGCACATGCAAACAGTATGTTAGGTACCATCTAAGAACTCATGTGCACATTAACAAATCATCTGTAACTTCAGAGGAAAATTAGCATTTATAATCATTATGTCTAGTAACATTACAAGATCCATGGGCATAACTAAATCGTATAAATCAGACATACATATGCAAGACATGTAATTATTTATCATCACATAATCATCACCCAACTCAACCTTCAAGCATGCATATATATCTATGTATAATTACTCTATATTATCACATAATATAGCACAATTTCAAGAATCAAGAACCAACTTTACAAATATGTTACCTAGCAGTTAATAAGGAATTTGGTTTCCACTTATCCTTGGATCCTATTTGCGTGAACAGAAGGAAGGCAGGAGGTGGGGTATGTGCGCAGGTTAGGGTTTATCCCCCAAGGAATTCCGATGCTTCACTAATGTGTGCAATTAATAATGGGATAAAGGGAATTGGGCTATTTGGTTTTGATCACTTGGGCCGACCCACAAGAACACGGGTTTGGGTGGACTACAAGTGGTGGTATGTGGGCTAATATATTAAGCATAAGTGTCGCCTAAGAGAGTGCCCAATTGTGATTCGGGCTTAACCTTGGCCGATGAGAGCCCATGTGTATCGAAGGGTGTATGGTTAGGCTCGACGGGTTCAACAAGTAAAATAAGACACTTATATAACCCAAATACTTAAAAGTCCTACCGCCATAAGTGTAACATACACTCAATCATTAAATAGCAGATCATAAAACGTAACCATGCAATAACGCGAAAGTGGAAACTTGGAAATTCGAGTTGTCACATTATCCCCAACTTGAAAGAAATTTCGTCCCGAAATTTAGCATGCAGTTACTGAGGAAGCTAGGTAAGCTGTATTGTTCACTGGTTTTCCTGGGGTGTCACATCATCCCCCCGTTGATTTGGAATTTCGTCCCGAAATTCCGCAGTAGTAGCTTCAGTCTCAGTAGTGGTTGCATTGGTTTCGAATAACTGGGGTACTTTTCTGTCATCTGGTCTTCGCGTTCCCAGGTGTACTCTGGGCCACGTTTGGAGTTCCAACGAACTCGGACAAGAGGGATTCTCTTGTGTTTGAGGACCTTAACATCCCGGTCCATGATTTCAACTGGTTCCTCGACGAACTGCAACCGCTCGTCGATAGTGAGTTCCTTAAATGGAATTATGAGGGTCTCATCTGACAGGCAATTCTTCAGATTCGACACGTGAAATACATTGTGAACTGCACCGAGTTCAACTGGTAGGTTTAGCTAGTAGGTCACTTTGCCTATTTTCTCAATGATCTCGAACGGTCCGACATACCGCGGATTTAGTTTGCCCCGTTTGCCAAAAGGAACCACACCCTTCCAGGGTGAGACTTTTAGTATAACCCGGTCCCCGACCTGAAATTCCAACGGCTTCCTACGCTTATCAGCGTATGCTTTCTGACGGTCGCGTGCTGCCGCCATGCGTTGTCGTATCTGTGCAATCTTTTCCGGCGTCCACTACATTCTCTGGACCCGTGATCTAACTATCCCCCACCTCTGCCCAACAGAGAGGTGACCAGCATTTACGCCCGTACAATGCCTCGACTGGAGCGGCTTGTATGCTGGTGTGATAACTTTTATTATACGAAAACTCCACCAAAGGGAGATGTTTTTTTTTCCAGCCATTGCCGAAATCAATAACACATGCCCGAAGCATGTCTTCAAGAGTTTGGATCGTTCGCTCAGACTGCCCATCCGTCTGAGGGTGATAAGTCGTGCTCATATCTAACCGAGAGCCAAAATCTTTGTGCATTGCTTGCCATAGCTCTGACGTGAATCGTGCATCCTGATCCGAAATGATGGAGGTGGGCACCCCGTGCCTCAAAACAACTTCCTTAAGATAGATGTCTGCAAGAGTGGAGAACTTATCCGTTTCCTTTATAGCCAGGAAGTGTGCAGACTTGGTGAGTCGATCCACGATCACCCATATGGTATCATTCCCACGCTGGGATCTGGGTAGGCCTGTAACAAAATCCATAGAAATTTCTTCCCATTTCCACTGTGGTATCCTGGGTTGTTGAAGTAGGCCCGCTGGTTTCTGATACTCCACTTTGACCTTTGCACATGTCAAACACTTGCCGACGTAAGTAGCGATGTGGGCTTTCATGCTAGGCCACCAATATGTAGTCTTGATGTCGTGGTACATTTTGTCCGACCCTGGATGTACCGAGTAACGAGACTTGTGAGCTTCGTCCATAACCAGCTCTCGTAAACCGCCATAAAGTGGGACCCAAATACGCCCCGCTACATAGTAGGCGCCGTCTTCCTTTTGTTCTATTCGTTGCATTGAGCCGCGCAAGGCTTCAGCCTTAACGTTTTCTGGTTTTAATGCTTCTACCTGAGCATCACGTATCTGTGCAGGAAGACTGGACTGGATAGTGAGCTGCAAGGCTCGTACGCGTCTAGGTAGAGTGTCTTTCCGACTGAGGGCGTCAGCCACAACATTGGCCTTGCCTGGATGATACTTGATGGTGCATTCGTAGTCATTAAGTAACTCGACCCATCGTCGTTGACGCATATTCAATTCCTTCTGCTTGAAGATATGCTCGAGACTCCTGTGATCGGTGTAAATAGTGCACTTGGTACCGTACAGGTAGTGTCGCCATATCTTAAGCGCGAAAGCTCTAAATCGTGCGTCGTGTAGTTCCGTTCATGAACCTTGAGTTGACGAGAGGCGTAGGCAATAACTTTATCCCGCTGCATCAATACACAACCAAGCCCCTGTATCGATGCGCCACAATAGACCACAAAATCATCCGTGCCCTCTGGCAATGAGAGAATAGACGCGCTGCAAAGCCTATCCTTTAGGTACTGGAAAGCGGTTTCCTGGGAATCTCCCCAACGGTAGGTAACACCTTCCTGTGTCAGTAGCGTAAGCGGCTGCGCGATCTTCGAAAAGTCTTTAATGAATCGTCTGTAATACCCCGCCAAACCCAAGAATTGGCGTATTTCCGTTGGTGTACGCGGTGCAGGCCAATTCCTGATCGAATCTACCTTGGATGGATCGACATGAATCCCATCCCTGTTCACCACATGGCCTAGAAAGTGGACTTCACGAAGCCAGAAGTCGCATTTTGAAAATTTTGCGTACAGTTTCTCCTTTCGGAGAAGTTCCAAGATAAGACGTAAGTGCTGCTCGTGTTCCTCCTGACTCTTGGAGTAGATCAGAATGTCGTCGATGAAGACAATGACGAACTTGTCAAGGTAGGGTTTGCACACCCTGTTCATAAGATCCATGAAGACTGTAGGCGCGTTCGTAAGCCCGAATGGCATGACTAGGAACTCGTAATGGCTGCAGCGAGTTCTGAATGCTGTCTTGGAGACGTCCTCATCCCGGACTCTCAGCTGATGATAACCAGACCTTAGATCAACCTTGGAGTAGTAACTCGACCCTTGCAACTGGTCGAATAAGTCGTCAATGCGTGGAAGAGGATAACGGTTCTTCACTGTGACCTTGTTCAGTTCACGGTAATCAATCTCACATCTTGAAGGTGCCATCCTTCTTTTTCACAGATATTTGGTATCCAAGAGTTCTTGTAGCTCCCCAAGGCGACGAGATAGGTCGGATAAATCCCTTATCCAAGATTTCTTGTAGCTGCGTCGATAGTTCTTCCGATTCTGATGGAGCTAAGCGATACGGTGCTCGAGCTATGGGTGCTGCTCCTGGAGCGAGCTCGATTTGAAATTCGGCCTGACGATGAGGCGGTAGACCAGGTAAATCTTTAGGAAACACCTGAGGAAAGTCGCGTACAACTGGATGGTCTTCCAACTTCTTTTCTTTCGCTGATGCGTCAGTAACGAGAGCCAAAATTGCGGTGTGGCCCTTCCGCAAACATTTCTGAGCCTTCAAGAAAGAGGTGATGCCAACCACAGCACCACTCTTGTCGCCTTGAACTTCGAGAGGTTCTTGACCAGAACGAGGAATGCAAACAATCTTTTCTTTGCATAGGATTTCTGCTTGCTGTTGCTGCTGGCGATTCCGATTTGCAGGCCGTGGGCTCCTGAATCCTTAGCTTCATGACTCAAGACCGAACGGTAGCTGAACCCTTGCTGGAATACCCATCCCATTTCCGCTTGTTGTCACTAGGAGTAGCGGGAGTAGCAGAAGTGGTAGCGGTAGTAATAGCGCTGATACAACTAGGCAGCCCATTCTGTTCCACTGCCTGATCCGTGAGGCGATGAGCAAGACGCTGAATGTCTTGGATATTGTCGAGGTTAGCCGATGTAGCATGGCTCTGAATCTCTGAGGCTAGACCCTTGAGGTACAATTCGATACGCTTGCTTGGAGGGTCCACCATGGTTGGACACAAGATGGCCAGTTCGTTTAACCGTTTCGTATAAGCTTCAATTTCTGACCCCGTCATTTTCAAATGGTAAAGCTCCACTTCCAACTTGTGGATGTCATCACGCGTGCAATATTCCCTTTTAATGCATTCTTTGAATTCGTTCCAGGGGGTGGCGTTAGCAGCTGCCAACCCTAGTATCTGTACTTGCGCGTTCCACCAGGTTAGCGCGATTCCTTCCAAAGTACCAGTGGCGTACTTGACCCTGCGAGTCTCAGGGCATTCACACTTCTCGAATACTGACTCGAGTTTCCCAAACCAATGGAGTAGTCCGACCGCTCCTTCTGTGCCACTGAATGTGCTTGGACGACAGTCCATGAGGTTCTTGAATGTGCAGACAGGTTGCTGTGCGTTCCGACCCATTGCGCGAGAAAGATAGGTCAAGGTTAAGCGCGAGAGTTGGGTCACGAGAATAGGATCTAACATCCTAGGATAGGTCTGGAATAGCAGGTTATACCTCCTGCTTGTGCGGCTGCAAGTGCCACAGCAACTTGTTCGTTAATGAGAGCCGTCAGCTGGGCTTGAGTCATGTTAACACGTCCAGACATGATCGAACAGTAAAGGTAGCATAAGTATGAATGCTTCGCGAGTAGTGCGATGACAGAAAAGTGTAGGCACATAGGTGTTCTTAAGCAGTAACAAGTAGTGAGCAAAGTAATGCAAGCATACTACGAGCAAAGTTCTATGCAATTCTAGCATGTAGGCAATAAACATAAACCTTATTACCTAGGATGTTGAGTCTTGCACGTGGAGCGAAGCGTCGTTGTGGATCGTTGAGAGCACTGTTCTGGTTATAGTCCGGTTTTAATAAAAACGTTTTCCCATATTAAAACCGAGTTCTCTATAACCAATGGCTCTGATACCAATCTGTCACACCCCCAAAAATCCACCTGCGGAGTATCACCGCTTGGGAGCGTGACTAACCAGGATCAAGCCACCAATCATATAGAACAATATATATAGTAAGAGTAATTGCCGTTAAACCAAACCAAGTCCATATGAAAGGTGTTCCAAAAACATAAGTAAGTTATCATTGTTTAGCGGAAGCGTATAATCAAAGCCTAACATAATTAAGTACGAAATGTCATAAGTGTTTAATAAGATAATCACGATCCAAGCCCACAACGACCAGCTCCTCCCTGTGCAAGCTCCATGCATCTAACGACCTGCAAGGCATGTAACAGAGGATCAACAACTAGTTGAGCGAGTTCACAGAAAGTAAATGCATAATAGTAAGTTCGTTTGTAACATGTGGCTCTACTGGGCCGATAGTACGTTCTATTGGTGGGGGCTTCCCATGTTGTATATCCACTAGACTATTCGTAACCATAAGTATCCTTCACAACCGAGGATAGTAGTAAGTATAAATACACGTAGGTTTTACGTGAGTATCCTTCACAACCGAGGATAGTATAAGTATCCTTCACAACCAAGGATAGTAATATGTATGAGTATCCTTCACAACCGAGGATAGTAGTATGTATAAGTATCCTTCACAACCGAGGATAGTAGTAAGTATATGTGTACGTAGATTTGCACGTATGTGTCCTGCACAACCGAGGACGATGGTATGGTAGTCTAGTAATAGTGTCAGTACGAATCTATTCAACCTTATTCCTTTAAAACCCATTCCCAAGCCCCGGGAATCCCATGCCTTAGTAAGGGTGTGAACTCACCTTGGTTTGCTCGGTATGCTAAGTAAGTGCTCAAAGTAGATCAATCACGTCCTAAAGTATGCACGTACACAATCAGTTTATATTCACTAATTCCATGTAAGCATATACAATCACAGTATTGTTGGACTAGCAATCACAAATAACATAAGACACATATTCAAGTTCACAATAGTCATGCATATCGGCTAACAGTAGTTAATAACTCCAGTTAATTTTTAACAGAATTAAACCAGTTTACTGTGCAGGTTTCCCCATTGGCGAAACGCCCCCCTGTTTCGCTGTGACCCCACCTCCGACGAAACACTTCGGTTCTGTCAAGTTTGTTTCGTCGCAATGGGTCTTGGCGAAAAACCTTTGTTTCGCCGATATTTCTGTTTTGTCTCAACACAACATCAACAATACTAATCTTAAAGTAACCGATTGGCATTCAGTGTTAATGGACCGTTTCAATAGCCCATGCCCTTCATTGGGCCGCGCATTCCCCCAATCGGATATGCTCTTGGAATTTTCTTAAACTCACAACATATCCTGCCACTCACTTTGTTCTTAAAACATGTGCACCTCTAAATCAAATTCTCTAAGCCGCAGGTTTGAGGTTGACAAAAGTCATCATGCCACACACCTTCCAATATAATTATACCCATACAAACCTCACATGACACTGACACTCGCATGCAAATTCTGAATCTAGCCAACCATAATCAAGACTTGCTCAAATACATAATACTCAAAACCTCACCTCACCTTGGAACCAATCACAATACACCTCACCTTGGAACCAATCACAATGCACCTCACCTTGGAACCAATCAAAATGCATTGGCTCACATCATCAAGTATTATCAAAAGCTACCAATAATGGGTGACAAATGTTGATGGTTTTCATGTTGTCATTGGACCAATTTATGTAGTGGTTGTATATTTAGTCAAAGATGCTACCAAGTAACTTTGTTTTAACATATATTTTAACCAAAAGTTGGCTGTTACCCTCCCAAATCCCAAAATCTCGATTTCATAAGTGAACCACCACTTCAACATTTGTTATACATGCAAGACTACAGACAACTAATAGGATGACTTCATGGTTGACTAGCATCTACACATGGCCACATGTATTCAATTTTATTTGACCGATAATGCAATCAGTCATTCACTAGTTAACAAAATCATCATCACACAAAACAAATCAAAACCATATGTTTTTCATCATTACTTTTATCACTTCAATGGCCGACAATTTCCACTCACCTCAAGAGGTGATTGAACCAATTAGTTTGATTGGTTTGACTAATTGTTAGGTTGAAATATGAAGCACATGCAAACAGTAGGTTAGGTACCATCTAAGAACTCATGTGCACATTAACAAATCATGTGTAACTTCAGAGGAAAATTAGCATTTATAATCATTATGTCTAGTAACATTACAAGATCCATGGGCATCACAGAATCGTATAAATCAGACATACATATGCAAGACATGTAATTATTTATCATCACATAATCATCACCCAACTCAACCTTCAAGCATGCATATATATCTATGTATAATTACTCTATATTATCACATAATATAGCACAATTTCAAGAATCAAGAACCAACTTTACAAATATGTTACCTAGCAGTTAATAAGGAATTTGGTTTCCACTTATCCTTGGATCCTATTTGCGTGAACAGAAGGAAGGCAGGAGGTGGGGTATGTGCGCAGGTTAGGGTTTATCCCCCAAGGAATTCCGATGCTTCACTAATGTGTGCAAATAATAATGGGATAAAGGGAATTGGGCTATTTGGTTTTGATCACTTGGGCCGACCCACAAGAACACGGGTTTGGGTGGACTACAAGTGGTGGTATGTGGGCTAATATATTAAGCATAAGTGTCGCCTAAGAGAGTGCCCAATTGTGATTCGGGCTTAACCTTGGCCGATGAGATCCCATGTGTATCGAAGGGTGTATGGTTAGGCTCGACGGGTTCAACAAGTAAAATAAGACACTTATATAACCCAAATACTTAAAAGTCCTACCGCCATAAGTGTAACATACACTCAATCATTAAATAGCGGATCATAAAACGTAACCATGCAATAACGCGAAAGTGGAAAGTTGGAAATTCGAGTTGTCACATTAACGACCATATTTTTCCTATTGACCTCACGCCAATGCAACTTGGAAGCTTCGACGTTATAGTGGGCATGGATTGGTTATCTAAGCATCGCGCAGAGATAGTTTGTTCTGAGAAGATTGTTCGTGTGCCACTGTCGACAGGCGAGATCCTACAGGTTCGTGGTGAGAAGCCTGCCGGTGGTCTCAAACTCATGTCTTGTTTTAAAGCTCGGAAATATCTGCGAAAGCACTATGTGGCTTTCTTAGCACATGTTACAGCAGATAAAGGCAAGGGTAAGACTATTTCAGATATTCCTGTCGTTCGGGATTATTTTGAAGTTTTCCCTGAAGAGTTACCTGGTCTACCTCCAGCACGCCAAGTCGAGTTCCAACTCTCCTAAGTGTGTGTGTGATTTTGTAAAAAGTGGAGAATGGTTACAACTCTCCTAAGTGTTATGCGTGTGAGGAGGGTGGGCCGAACCCAATCATGGGCTGCCCTTTTGATCCGTGTGTAAACAATGCGGCCCAAAGGGCTTGTTCGAGTGATACACGTTGTGCGGTTTGGGTTGTGTTCTTAACATACATACACGTAACACATAAAGTACATAACATAATCACATAATTATTCAATTAATAATGTTCTCATAACCACGTGTCGTTACACAAAGTAGGTCTAAAGTTCGAGTTGTCACATTATCCCCAACTAAAAAGAAATTTCGTCCCGAAATTTGGTATGCACTCACTGAGGAAGCTAGGTAAGTTCAATCATTCACCGGTTTTTCCTGGGGTGTCACATCCTCCCCCCGTTGATCTGGAATTTCGTCCCGAAATTCCGAAGTAGTAGCTTCAGCCTCAGTAGTGGTTGCATTGGTTTCGAATAACTGGGGGTACTTTTCTGTCATCCTGTCTTCGCGTTCCCAGGTGTACTCTGGGCCACGTTTAGAGTTCCAACGTACTCGAACAAGAGGGATTCTCTTGTTTTTGAGGACCTTCACATCCCGGTCCGTGATTTCTACTAGTTCCTCGACGAACTGCAACCGCTCGTCGATAATGAGTTCTTTGAAAGGAAAGATAAGAGTCTCATCTGACAGGCACTTCTTCAGATTCGACACGTGAAATACATTGTGAACTGCCCCGAGTTCAGCTGGTAGGTTCAACTTGTAGGCTACTTTGCCAATCTTTTCTATGATTTCGAATGGTCCGACGTACCGCGGATTTAGTTTGCCCCGTTTGCCAAAACGAACTACACCCTTCCAGGGTGAAACTTTTAATAAAACCCGGTCCCTGTCTTGAAATTCCAATGGCTTTCTACGCTTATCCGCGTAGGCTTTCTGACGGTCGCGTGCTGCCGCCATGCGTTGTCGTATCTGTGCAATCTTTTCTGTGGCGTCCACTACAATCTCTGGACCCGTGATCTGACTATCCCCCACCTCTGCCCAACAGAGAGGTGACCGGCATTTACGCCCGTACAATGCCTCGAATGGAGCGGCTTGTATGCTGGTGTGATAACTGTTATTGTATGAAAACTCCACCAAAGGGAGGTGCTTTTCCCAGCCGTTGCCGAAATCAATCACGCACACCCGAAGCATGTCTTCAAGTGTTTGAATCGTTCGCTCAGACTGCCCATCCGTCTGAGGGTGATATGCTGTGCTCATGTCTAACCGTGAGCCGAAAGATTTATGCATCGCATGCCATAGCTCTGACGTGAATCGTGCATCGCGATCCGAAATAATGGAGATGGGCACCCCGTGCCTCGAAACAACTTCTTTAAGATAAACGTCTGCGAGAGTGGAGAACTTATCCGTTTCCTTTATAGGTAGGAAGTGTGCAGACTTGGTGAGTCGATCCACGATCACCCATATGGTATCATTCCCACGCTGGGATCTAGGTAGGCCTGTAACGAAATCCATGGAAATTTCTTCCCATTTCCATTGAGGTATCTTAGGCTGCTGAAGTAGGCCCGCTGGTTTCTGGTATTCAACCTTGACTCTCGCACAGGTCAAGCACTTGCCGACATAAGTAGCGATGTGGGCCTTCATGCTAGGCCACCAATAAGTAGTTCTGATGTCGTGGTACATTTTATCCGATCCTGGATGTACCGAATAGCGATACTTGTGAGCTTCATCCATTACGAGTTCGCGTAGACCGCCGTAAAGTGGGACCCAAATACGCCCCGTTACATAGTAGGCGCCGTCTGCCTTCTGTTCTATTTGCTGTCGTGAACCGCGTAAGGCTTCAGCCTTGACGTTTTCTGGTTTCAATGCTTCTGCCTGAGCATCCCGTATCTGTGCAGGAAGGCTAGACTGGATTGTAAGCTGTAGCGCTCGCACGCGCCGAGGTAAAGTGTCTTTCCGACTGAGGGCGTCAGCCACAACATTGGCCTTGCCTGGATGGTACTTGATAGCGCATTCGTAATCGTTCAGTAATTCAACCCATCGCCGTTGACGCATGTTCAAATCCTTCTGCTTAAGGATATGCTCGAGACTCCTGTGATCGGTGTAAATCGTGCACCTGGTACCGTACAGGTAGTGTCGCCATATCTTAAGCGCGAAAACAACAGCTCCCAGCTCTAAATCGTGCGTCGTGTAGTTCCGTTCGTGAATCTTGAGTTGACGTGAAGCGTAAGCAATAACCTTGTCGCGCTGCATTAACACACATCCAAGTCCCCGAATGGATGCATCACAATAAACCACGAAGTCATCCGTGCCCTCTGGCAGAGAGAGGATAGGTGCACTGCAAAGCCTATCCTTTAGGTGCTGAAAGGCAGTTTCCTGGGGATCTCCCCAACGGTAGGTGACACCCTTCTGTGTCAGTAATGTGAGCGGCTGAGCAATCTTTGAAAAGTCTTTAATAAACCGTCTGTAATAACCCGCCAAACCCAAGAATTGGCGTATTTCCGTTGGCGTACGTGGTGCAGGCCAGTTTCTGATTGAGTCTACCTTGGATGGATCGACATAAATCCCATCCTTGTTCACTACGTGGCCTAAGAAATGGACTTCACGAAGCCAGAAGTCGCATTTCGAAAACTTAGCGTATAAGTGTTCCTTCTGTAGGAGTTCCAAAATAAGACGTAGATGCTGCTCGTGCTCCTCCTGACTCTTGGAGTAGATTAGAATGTCGTCGATGAATACTATGACGAACTTGTCAAGATAGGGTTTGCACACCCTGTTCAAAAGATCCATAAATACGGCAGGCGCGTTCGTTAACCCGAACGGCATGACAAGAAACTCGTAGTGGCCGTAGCGAGTTCTGAATGCTGTCTTGGAGACGTCCCCCTCCCGGACTCTCAACTGATGATAACCAGACCTCAAGTCTATCTTGGAATAGTAACACGACCCTTGCAACTGGTCGAATAAGTCGTCTATGCGTGGAAGAGGATAACGGTTCTTCACCGTCACCTTGTTGAGTTCCCTGTAGTCTATACACATCCTGAAGGTACCGTCCTTCTTTTTCACAAATAGTACTGGAGCTCCCCATGGCGAAGAGCTTGGACGAATGAAACCCTTTTCCAAGAGCTCTTGTAGCTGCTTTGACAGTTCTTCCAATTCTGATGGAGCTAGACGGTATGGTGCGCGAGCTATGGGTGCTGCTCCTGGAGCGAGCTCGATTTGAAATTCGACCTGACGATGAGGCGGTAAGCCAGGTAAGTCTTCAGGAAATACCTGAGAGTAGTCGCGTACGATTGGAATATCCTCCAATTTCTTTTCCTTTGTTGATGCGTCTGTAACTAGTGCCAGAATGGCAGTGTGCCCCTTTCGTAAGCATTTCTGAGCCTTCAAGAAAGAGATGATGCCAACCACAGCACCACTCTTGTCGCCTTGAACTTCAAGAGGTTCTTGACCAGAACGGGGAATGCGAATAATCTTCTCGCTGCATAAAATCTCTGCCTGATGCTGGGATAACCAATCCATCCCTATGACGACGTCGAAGCTACCCAATACTATGGGAATGAGATCGATAGAGAAGGCTTGACCAGCTAGGATAAGATTACAACCCTGAACTACGTGCGTGGCTTCTAGACTTTTACCGTTAGCTAACTCTACTACATGTTTGGTGGGTAAAAGTGTTGGTGCACGTTTTAGCAGTTGACACATTTTCACAGACATATAGCTTGTATCCGCACCCGAATCGAATAAAACAGTAACATAAATATCATCAAGGAGAAACTTACCCATAACCACGTTGGGATCGTTCACTGCGTCGCCTCGACCTAGTACGAATGCACGACCCCTTGCCTCGTTGCCGTTGTTGTTTCCCCCATTGTTGTTGTTGCCATTGCCCTGATTGTTGTTATTGTTGTTGTTGTTATTGTTCCTGTTCAGCTGAGGACAGTGCCTTTTGAAGTGCCCTTCTGCGCCGCAATGAAAACATCCTTTGTTGCTCTGTTGCTGATTCTGCTGTGCTTGTGGCTGCTGCTGGTTCTGGTTCGCAGGACGAGGGCTTCTACAATCCTTAGCCTCATGACCCATCTTGAGGCATCTTTGACAGTGACCCTTGTTACACTGGCCACCATGGTGTCTACCGCAGTTGTTGCACTTTGGGAGGTTCCCTCGATATCCGCCCTGCCTGTGATTACCTGAAGAATGCTGGCTGGGACTCTGATAATTGTCACTCTTTCGCTGCTGGGCCTGAGACTGAACTGAAGCTGGTCCCTTGCTGGAATCCCCATCCCATTTCCTCTTACTGTCACTGGGAGTAGTAGGAGTAGCGGAAGTTGTAGCGGTAGCAGTCGCGCTGATACGTTTAGGCAGTTTGTTCTGATCCACTGCCTGGTCTGTGATGCGGTGAGCGAGGCGTTGAATATCCTGGATGTTATCAAGATTAGCCAAAGTAACATGGCTCTGGATCTCTGGCGCCAACCCTTTGAGATACAACTCAATGCGCTTAACCGGAGGGTCCACCATAGTTGGACACAGTACGTCCAGTTCGTTTGACCTTTTGG